>NC_135783.1:191223231-191563588 GCF_051106095.1 Pogona vitticeps
CCCGGTGAAGTGCTGCCTTGCACACGGGTGGGGAGGGACAGACGAGCCGCATATGGAGAGAAACGGGTCGGTTTGGGGTGGTGCAGCAGGATTTCTAGGGATGGGGCTGGCTCGGGTCATCCTGGGTGGGTGGGAATTCGGCAGCTTTTCCGGCTTTTCTTATTGTCCTGTTGTGGCTGGCTGGCTGTCAGGGGGGAAGAAAGTTCACCTGGCTGACTTTAAATGGTTTTGAGGGACGTCGGACTTGAGATCTACCCCTGTCTTCCGTGCACACAGGTGTGGTGTTCCTCTATGTCTAAATCCTCTGGGAGAGAAAGCTCTCAAATTGAACTGAGAGTGCTGAGGGCAAAATACACGGGGCTATCATAGAGAGACTTAAGCAAACGCACTGCGGAAAGTCAGCCGCTCCTCTTTCTCCCCGAACCCTGAGGATCTGTTCAGTGACGGCAAAAAGGGCAGCATGTCAGTGGCTTGAGTATAACAGTTTGCTTCAAGAACGGGGGTGGTGGTGGTGGGGTGCTCCACAAGGTTTAGAGTACAACTCCTACAGTCCCCTGCCCTTGACCCACCTTCCCGCCCATTGCAATGGAAGCGCGGAAAGAAACGGTTCGGTTTGGGGTGGCGCACCATCTCTCATTGAGCTATTCAGCAGTTCAGTTGCTTATTGTTCTGTTGGGTACTTGGAAAGTTGTTTTTAAGGTAATTCTTTACGGATGATTTTGTAACCCCCCCAAAGTAATTTGGGTGAGTAAATGTTGCAAAGAGTCTTAGTTATTACTTTCTGACTACTGTAAAACCCTTAGGACTGTGAAGTGATTGGCATAAAACTTGAAAATTCTTCTCAAAATCTTCTGAAAAGATAATGTGAAAATGTGCTGCCTTGTTGTGGTGAAGGGGCTTGAGTACTTCAGAGAAGCTATGGGCTATGCCGTGCAGGGACACCCAAGACGGACAGGTCATAGTGGAGAGTTCTGACTAAACGCGATCCACCTGGAGCAGGCATTGGCAAGCCACTCTAGTATCTTTGCCAAGAAAACCCCGTGAACAGAAACAAAAGGCTAAAGGATATGACACTGGAAGATGGGCCCCTCAGGTCGGAAGGCGTCCAACATGTTACTGAGGAAGAGCGGAGGACAAGTACAAGTAGCTCCAGAGCTAATGACGTGGTTGGGCCAAAGCCGAAAGGATGCTCAGCTGCGGACGTGCCTGGAAGTGAAAGGAAAGTCCGATGCTGCAAAGAAAAATACTGCATAGGAACCTGGAATGTAAGATTGATGAATCTTGGTAAGCTGGATGTGCTCAAACAGGAGATGGCAAGAATAAACATTGACATCCTGGGCATCAGTGAATTAAAGTGGACGGGAATGGGTGAATGCAGTTCAGACAATTATCATATCTACTATTATGGGCAAGAATCCCATAGAAGAAATGGAGTAGCCCTCATAGTCAGCAAAAGAGTGGGAAAAGCTGTAATGGGATATAATCTCAAAAATGACAGAATGATTTCGATATGAATCCAAGGCAGACCTTTCAGCATCAGTTATCCAAGTTTATGCACCAACTACCAATGCTGAGGAGACTGAAATTGACCAATTCTATGAAGACTTACAACATCTTCTAGAACTGACACCAAAGAAAGATGTTCTTCTCATTCCAGGGGATTGGAATGCTAAAGTAGGGAGTCAAGAATTGATGCTTTGAATTGTGGTGCCGGAGGAGGCTCTTGAGAGTCCCCTGGACTGCAAGGAGAACAAACCTATCCATTTTGAAGGAAATCAACTCAGTGCTCACTGGAAGGACAGATCCTGAAGCTGAGGCTCCAATACTTTGGCCATCTCATGAGAAGAGAAGACTCCTTGGAAAAGACCCTGATGTTGGGAAAGTGTGAGGGCAAGAGGAGAAGGGGATGACAGAGGATGAGATGGTTGGACAGTGTCATCGAAGCTACCAACATGAATTTGACCCAACTCCGGAAGGCAGTGGAAGACAGGAGGGCCTGGTGTGCTCTGGTCCATGGGGTCACAAAGAGTTGGACACAACTAAAGTACCAAACAACAATAATGAAGACTACGTCTTTTGGTGAAACTAGAATGGGCCATTAATACATAGTCCTGGCTATGTTTTCACCAGGATGTGGCCAGAAGCCATGGAGACATATTGTTTTTAATTGCCACCCTTTAGGCACATTTAAGTGTCAGAGGTTGTTTGTGGAAGATAAAGTGGAGCTTTTATCAAGCTGCATTTTTCGAGCTTTGGAATACACAGGCTTGTGTCCAGTAAGGAAGGAGAAATTAGGCTGCTTCCCTACCCCAATTTTCTTTCTCCTGTGCTGTCCTCATTCTCCACTGCCACCACACCAAGCTCAGTTACCCAACTCACACTTAAAAGCTGAAGTGGTCTGCAAGAGGGAGGGGCATCACTGAAAAATGTCTCCTTCCCTCTTCTGAAAGGGACAGTGTCTTCTATCAGTGGAGTAACTTCCACTGGATAAAAACCTCAGCACCCTTTTTTCATTTTCATGTGTTTTTTTGTGTTTTGCCCATGGGTGATTGATTGATTAGGCATCCTTCAGTCTCGAGAGACTATGGTAACGTGCTCTGAATAGAGGACATGGAACAGCATCTAGTGTGGCTGAGAAGGCCAATTCGAGAGTGACAATCCCTTCCACACTACAGATAAATACAATGTCCCCTGTCCAGCTCCCTGATTTTGCTGGTTTTAGGCCTGCCTCCTTGCCTCGGCTTGCTGGACAAGGGTCTCTTCAAATTGGAAGAGGCCGTGATGCACCACCTGCCTCCAGGCTGAACGCTTAGATGTGAGGGTTTCCCATCTGTTGAGGTCCATTCCTAAGGCCTTCAGATCCCGCGTCCAGATAACCTTGTTTCGCAGCTGTGGTCTCCCTCTGGGGCGATTTCGCTGCACTAATTCTCCATACAGGAGATATTTTGGAATCCGATATCAAAGGGATATGATGTTGAGCCATCAAAAACTACGGTGCCCTTCATTCCCTCATGAAAGGACCTGATGATGTTAAGGAGTCGAGGTGGACATCCAGTCTTGGGAAGTATTTTTAAAAGGCCATTCCTGCTAATACCTTATGCTAATATCTGTACACTAGAGCAGGGGTCCCCAACCTTGGGCCTCCAGATGTTCTTGGACTTCAACTCCCAGAAATCCTGGCCAGCAGAGGTGGTGGTGAAGGCTTCTGGGAGTTGTAGTCCAAGAACATCTGGAGGCCCAAGGTTGGGGACCACTGCACTAGAGGATTGTGGGAGGAACACCTAGTCCCTGATGGGAGTCCCGCAGGGCACCCCAAAACACTGAGGAGCTCTCTTGGCCTCTAACAGGACTGGGGCTGTGCAGCCCTGTAGTGAGTGGGAGGTGCAGCCAGGGGGTCACCGTGCCTGGGGGGGTCAGGGTACAGAAGGGGGTATGAGGTGCAAGGGCCATTCCAATTCATACCTTGCAGGGGAAAAACCATGTCATAATATTGGTTTTCCCAGGAGGAGAATCATCCATTGCACTTTGGGTGTGCTGCTGATCCCTGTGATATCCCCAAATGTAGGGAACTCAACTGCATAATTTATGTTAATAGGAGATTGCACTTATGATTTCCCTGGTTTTTTAGACTCCTTTTCATCTCTTTTTCTCCTCATCAGGACTTATTGCAAAGGTAGCAAGTCCTGGTGATGTCTTGTATTGCCTTCTCCCTCTTTTTCTCCCCAGTGGCAAAGGATCAAGACAAAAAGAGTCACCATAATCAGGAGCCAGGTGACTGCTTAGTCTCCTTTCACCCTCTTTCTTTGCTGCTGGAAGGAGAAAGAGGGAAAAGGCCATCTGAGATCCACTGTATTTCCAAAGGCAGTGCAGGTGAGGGGATTGCTTTTCCCCAATATGGTATGGGGAACTGTGTTTTGCAAGACGATGTCTTCTATGGTTAATTTTTGCAAGACAGTGATTTTTTCCCCAATTGGAATGCATTAAATAGATTTCAATGCATTCCAATGGGGAACTGGGTTTCACAAGACAATTTTTTTGCAAGACATCAATTTCCGTGGAATGAATTAAAATCTTCTCGCGAGGCACCACTGTACCCCCATTTCTAGCTACCATTGTTATTTCCCCAATGCTGCTGACTCTGTTTTAATTCCACACTGGTTGTTGTATTTGGAATTTTCTTTTCTCATTGATTACTTTGTCCATGATTTTATACACCTGCTGTATCTGTTTTAGTGCTTTAAGATCCACACGCTGGTTCCGAAGTGTAATGGGGAAATACATGGACTTAATATTTCTATCCCTCCACCATCGGAAATTGAAGAATTATATTGTCAACATCCATCACAGGTATTCCACAGATTGGAACTACTTGCCTTTGGCACCAAGCACATTCGGTATCTGCTTAAGTATAGACCTATATATATATTGCTGAGACAGCTTTTTTGTGGGGAGAGAACATTTACCCAGCCAAGTATCATGGATTACAGCATGTCTCCAAACACATTTTAGGTGCTGCAGCTTGCTTCAACCATCTGCCAGAAATATAAGCAGCAAAGAAAGGAAGGCTTCCATTTGATATGAATTTCATCAGTATGTTACCAGGCATTTAAGAAACAATCAACATTATATTCTCTGAAGAAATTTCAGGTGTTCAGTGTTATCTATCTAGAAGACATTCATGGCATCATTCATTATCAAGCTCTTATGCATTCAATCTGATATGTTTTGACTGAGCATGAAGATAAATACAGTCTTAATTCTCTTAAGTCAAAATATTTTACAATCTCTTAATTCCTCAGTATGCATCAATTGTTGTTTAGTTGTTTAGTCATGTCCCAAATCTTTGTGACCCCATGGACCAGAGCACGTCATGACACACTCATTCTCTATATAGTTTGGTGGCTCTTTTCTCTGTACATGCACCTTTTAGAGATTTTGTCAGAATTGTTGATAGTGGTACCTTAAGTAATTCCTGGTGACCAAAAAGATCTTGAACCAAAGGTTAAGGAAAAAGGCCTCTGTTATTTGTGTATTCTGTGGCTAATGAGCGACCTCTTGTGTTGCAACGTTTCAAATACCACATCTATCAAAAGTGTCAGATGAACTGGTTGGATTTCTCCATAGAGAGATATAAATTCACATACTTTTGTCTTTTACTCTGACCAAATTACCTTCTATCATGACCTGTGAAAATATCTGAGTCTTTGTTTGCATAGTGCAGACAGGGACAGTTAATAAACAGTTCCTGTTGCATTTTTATTTTATTTTATTGGGAATGATAGAATTTTGCATGAAAGCTGTAACTGCATCTAATTTTCTTTAGTTTAAGTTTTAAGTTGGAAATAATGATGGCGAACAGATAAATATATATAAATATATAAAATGCCTTCCTAGGATCACCACAGTTTCAAGGCTGATCCCATTCTTGTAATAGAAGAGTGTGCAAAGAGTGGCCCATTGGCTACATGCACTCCCATGGAGGTTTTGTAAGCCACAAACCCAACACCCAAAACCTGAAGTGATTATCTGGGCACTCCCAGTTCTGTTTGTTTTCTATCTGGGGGTCATTCTAGGCCACTGTTGTACATTGTCGATGTAACACATGATGGATATTGAGGGCAAAACATTGGCCTCAAGGCTCACTCTAGACATAAGGAATGGGGTCATGCTATTGTGCCATGCAAGCTGACACACAATCTCAATTAAGAATATGAGCAAAAGACACCAACATAACATGCAAGAGCATACTTTTTCACACGCAGCAACGAAAAATCATCCATGGGCATGGGATTTTTCAGCATGGCAGAAAACATACTTTCAACATTGTAAATACCGTATTTTTCGCTCCACAAGATGCACTTTTTACCCCCAAACAAGGGGGGGGAGTGTATGCATCTTATAGAGTGAATACTATAAAAATGGTTCAAAACCTGTTCAGCCACCCCTGCCCAGAAGCCTCCCACGGTTCCACCACTGTGACGGAAGGCCTCCAAACCAGCACCAGAGGCTGCTCACTGTGGCAGCTGCACTGGACCTTCCCGTTCCGCCGTCTGAGCTGCTGGCTTTCCAGGCTCTGCCTCCTGGAGCCTGCCTGGAAAGCCAGCAGGGCCGACAGGCCTATAGCAGCAAAATCAAATGGCTGAGGGGAAAAGAGATGAAAGTGATTCTAGAAAGACCAGGGGAAAGCACAAACACAGTCCCCCACTACCACAAATTATGCAGTCAAGTTTCCCACATTTGGGGAAATCGTAGGATCAGCACACCCAAAGTGCAATGGATGAGCCTCAACCTGGAAAAAACCACCTTTGTGATCATGGTATCTCCCCTGCCAGGTAAGTATGGGTTGGAGTGGCCCTGCGCCTCTTGCCCCCTCCCACGCCCTGCCCCTCCAAGGCATGGCGACCCCTCCGCCGCACCTCCCACTAAGAAGAGGGCTGCGCAGCTCTGGTCCCTCCTGAGGCCAAAAGAGCTCCTCAGTGTTGAGGGTCAGGGCGCGGGAGGGGGCAGGAGGCGCACGGGGCCAACTCCAACTCATATTTACATGGCAGGGGAGATACCATTATCACAAAGGTGGTTTTTCCCAGGTTGAGTCTCATCCATTGCACTTCAGGTGTGCTGATCCTGCGATTTCCCCAAAGGTGGGAAACTCGACTGCATAATTTGTGGTAGTGGGGGACTGTGTTTGTGCTTTCCCCCTGGTCTTTCTAGAATCACTTTCATCTCTTTTCCCCTCACCAGGACCTACTGCAAAGGCAGCGAGTCCTGGTGATGTCTTATATTGCATCCCCCCTCTTTTTCTCCCCAGTGGCAAAGGAACAGGGCAAAAGGAGTCACCATGATCAGGAGCCAGGGGACTGCTTTGACTCCTTTCGCCCTCTTCCTTTGCTGCTGGAGAGAGAAAGAGGGGGAATGCCATCTGAGACCCACTGCGTTTCCAAAGGCAGTGCAGGCGAGGGAATCACTTTTCCCCGCGCTGCTTTTGCAAAGGCGGTCTCGGTGACTTGGATCCAGCATTCCCCCTCTTTCTCTCCCCAGTGGCATGGGAAGAGAGCTACAGTATTTGGTTCAGAATTTTTTTTTTTGTCTTCCTCCTCTAAAAATTATGTGCGTCTTATAGTCAGATGCATCTTATGGAGCGAAAAATACGGTAGCTTCCAGTTAGCCTTAAGTCTACTTTGGTTCTCATTACATTTTTAAGATCTATGCCCTTCCCACAGACATGAATAAGCATGTTAACACATGTGTAACTGGAAAAAAATGTAACATCACTTCCTCTGCTTACATTACATGGGAATTAGGCCACAGAAAGTTTCATGAGAAATTCAACTAGATCAGTAAATGTCAATCTTGTTTTGGATATAATAATACAGGCATTCTTCATAGTCAGCTGCATCAGACGAGAGCTCCTACAGATTATTGTTATACTACTACAACAACAACTAGCTATACTCAGTTGTTCAAAATGTTTTAATTTGAATGAGTGAGCAGGGAGAGTCAGAATGGTATCTATCTTACTGCTGTTGTCCCTGGGGTAGAGGGAATATGAAGAGGAAAGCTACTGCTACAAGTGGACTCTCTCCATTTGGTTAGGGATCTTGAAAAGTCACCATATTATGGTCTATATCTGCACCACTGTTTAGTTTTTCTCTAAAGTCCTCTCTTGCAAATCCATGAAAAAAAAAACTTGTTTAAAGGCCATCAAGAAGTAATGTATATGCATTTGGAGAGTTACTGAAGAAATGGCATGGGAAACATAAGGTGTTGTAAACATTCATTTTACTGATAACAGTAAAAAATACCATATTTTTCCGTCTATAAGACAATACTTTTGTCTAAAACCTTTAGACTAAAAATTTAGGGTCACCTTATACATGGAAGTAAGCTGAGGAGAGAACAAAAACAAGTGGAGGAGAAAGCAGGGATCAAAGCAATCCTGCAGCACTTTGATCCCTGCTTTCCTCTCCACTTGCTAAGCCCCTGGAGGGCGAAAAGAATCAAAAGCAAAAGGAGGGGGGAAAGGATCTAAGCTATTTTGTGGCTGCAGGAGGGGGAAAGGAATCAAAGCCATCCTGCAGCCACGGGATTGCTTTGATCCCTTTCCCCCTCCTTTTGCTAAGCTCCGCCGGGCTTAGCACGAAGAGAGAAAGCAGAGATCAAAGTGATCCTGCAGCACTTTGATCCTCCCCCCCTCCATTTGATAAGCCCCACTTAGATTTCTTAATTTTGGGTTAGAAAAGTGGGGGAGAGTCTTATACACGGAAAAATATTGTAAGTTCACAAAGTTATTCCCCCACATACTTGCCCCAACCCATTATGTTATGAGCCATCAAGCTGTTTCTTCTCAAGGAAACCCTATGAATTAATTATCTTCAAAAGTACCATTATCATCATCCCACCTAGATCTTGTAAGCTAAAGGCTGTGGGTTCTTTTATTAAGTCAACTCATCTCATTTTAGGTCTTCCTCTTTTCCTACTGCCATCCATTTTCCCCAGCACTTCTTTTCCATGGAGTCTTATCTTCTCAACATATGTCCAAATTACACCTTTGCCCATAAGGAGACTATTTTGTTTCTTCGTATTATATTCTAACAATAGTTTCTTGTCCAGAGTATAAATTAAGCATCGAGACAATCAAACGTTATGGCATTCCCCCCCCCCCGAAATTCTTTCGTATACTCTAGTAATTAAACTATATTTCCAATATGATTTAGAGCACATCCCTTTCTAAACTGAACATTGACATCTCTTACTCCATATAGGGCAGAAGTCTATACTGCGGAAAAAAATTCAAGCATTTCTGAAATAGGATCAGTTGTAGTAGGGCAGAGCTCCAACTTGCTTTTGCTGGCAAAGCAAAATGAATTATGCCTAATTTGGAAAGTAATACTTCAAAAGGAATAGCTGCTATTACATACTACAGTCTTTTAAAATAATTTCTTATAGTTTGTTTACTTTGGCCATTACCTTTCAGGAATGTCCAGTTCTTAATTTTTTTTTCCAAAAATAAATAAATCTGAAACAGCAAGAAAATGGCCTGACATTTAGGAAAAAAATTCCTATAAAGTGCCCTCTAATTAGTTCCGTCTTCCATCTGAATAGCAAACACAATGAAGATCGCTTGTTATGTGGCAGAAGTAATGACGTTACCACCTGTTATGACAGTTTCAGAAGGTGATGTTATTACCAGTGTGTTTGTTGTATCCAAACTCCAAAACATGTACAAAGCATAAGGCTCAGGATCTGCCTACACCATGTTCTTGCTGCATATAAAAAAGGTGCAGCACTGTTCTTCTATAGCTTTATTATAACTTTTGCTCTGCCTACAATGGCACTTAGATTATCTTTCAAAAACACTTTTGCAGGCATGACTCCTCAGTTTATACATGAAATGTCTATGCCAACTGACATCAATTCAATAACCAAAAATAAATGTTTAAGGACAACAAACAGTATTACCCACACTATGGCTATTTTCATGTGGAAAATGATGTTGTTGTTAAATTTCCTGTTAATGATGTATATCTGTATTATTCAGCCCAACATTAAAAACAATAGCCAGAAGTCAAGAAGGTAATCATAGTCATCAGAGAAATCATGTTGAAGTCTGACCAGAATTAACAGGGTAGTTTAGTTGCGCCTCAGGTACATCTTGTTAATTTTGGGACTTTTTCTGGATTTGAGACACCGAAGCCTGACCTAATCTTAAATTAAGACAACTGCGGGTTCATTAAAATAACCATAAAACTGCTACCATTCCAGCAGTGGTGAAGGAAAGGTACCTCTTACCTTATTATGTGTAAATGTTATCCTCAGTTCTGGTTTTATGATGCCATAGGCCATCAAAAGTTTCTGAATTTTTTTAATTTCTTCCTTACATTTTTTATCAGTGGAATAAAACTGCTTTCTCACAGGCAGATTCTTGAATAGCTTCAGAACTATTACAGTTGTACCTTCAAGAAGTGTGAATGAGAAAAATCAGTGTAAGTCAGATTAACTTGGCACAAAATAACTGAGTCATTAGATAGAAGAGAAATAACCGAGTCCTCTGACGTCTGTCAAACTATGCCATTTCATTGCATTCACATTCACCTTGATATTCATACTGAGCATACATCTCTCTAAAAATTAACAACTGTATAAACCATATTTTACACCATGTAGCTATAAAGTAAAAAAAAGGTGTCAAGTAAAATAAGTAAATAAGTAAAATAAGCATGAAATTTTATATTCCAATCCTTTGCATGTTTATGTACAAGTAACTCCTACTGTGACTAAGCAAAAGCCTTTGACTGTGGGAACCACAACAAACTATGGCAAGTTCTTAAAGAATTGGGAGTGTCTGACCACCTTGTCTATCTCCTGAGAAATCTATATGTGGGACAGGAAGCAACAGTTAGAACTGGGTATGGAACAACTGATTGGTTCAAAATTGGGAAAGGAGTATGATAAGGCTGTATAATGTTCCCCTGCTTATTTAACTTATATGCAGAATACATCATGCGAAAGGCAGGACTGGAGGAATCCCATGCCAGAATTAAGATTGCCGGAAGAAATATCAACAACCTTAGATATGCAGATGATACCACTCTGATGGCAGAAAGTGAGGAGGAATTAAAGAACTTCTTAATGAGGGTGAAAAGGGAGAGTGAAAAAAAACACGGTCTGAAGGTCAACATCAAATAAATTGGTATCATGGCCACTGGTCCCACCACCCCCTGGGAAATAGAAGGGGAAGATATGGAGGCAGTGTCAGATTTTACTTTCTTGGGCTCCATGATCGCTGCAGATGGTGACAGCAGCCACAAAATTAAAAGACCACTGCTTCGTGGGAGGAAAGCGATGACAAATCTTGACAGCATCTTAAAAAGCAGAGACATCACCTTGCTGACAAAGGTCTGCATAGTCAAAGCTATGGTTTTTCCAGTAGCAATGTATGGAAGTGAGAGCTGGACCATAAAGAAGGCTGACCGCCGAAGAATTGATGCTTTTGAACTGTGGTGCTGGAGGAGACTCTTGAGAGTCCCCTGGACTGCAAAGAGAACAAACCTATCCATTCTAAAGGAAATCAACCCTGAGTGCTCACTGGAAGGACAGATTGTGAAGCTGAAGCTCCAATACTTTGGCCATCTCATGAGAAGAGAAGACTTCCTGGAAAAGACCCTGATGTTAGGAAAGAGTGAAGGCAAGAGGAGAAGGGGACGACAGAGGACGAGATGGTTGGACAGTGTCACCGAAGCTACCAACATGAATTTGACCAAACTCCAGGAGGCAGTAGAAGACAGGAGGGCATGGCATGTTCTAGTCCATGGGGTCACGAAGAGTCGGACACGACTTAACTACTAAACAACAACAACTCCTACTGAGTTCATAGAATCAAACACTGCAACACTGCTTAACCCAATATGTATGTTAGGATGGCAAATATTTTATATTTCATACTGATGTAATCTTTCTTATACTGTACACACTTTTTCCTCTTGATACAGCATTTATTTCTGCCTCTGCCACATAGAGAAAATAATAATATAGAATCATACAGAATATAATATTATGGAAAATAACAAGAACAAAAACAATGTGGTGATTTTGCTCAAGCTAGACAGTCTTGCAGGTGTATTTGTAAATAATATTGATAACTGGTTTATATACTGAACAGTTATATATTGAATAATGTATATCCGTTGGCTGAGTATTAATATGACTGACAGCTGGATGATAGAACATTGAGTGCAAAGCTGGCTGTTGACTAATTGGTGTGACTGCAATGTGATGAAAGTAGAACTTGAGAATTAGTTGATTTTAAACAGTGTGTTGAGAAGTCTGTTTCTGGAGAGTAAAGGTCTGTTAAATAATATGGCAGAGATTAGTCAGAGAGAGAGTTTGTGAGAGCCTGTCTTACAATAAAGAGTTGAATGGAATCTTAATGAGAGTGCATGGTGCAGAAGGTCTGTAAAAGTAGTTATTTTAAATCTGGACACAAAACAATATAAGGGACGTGGTGGCGCTCTGGGCTAAACCGCAGAAGCCTGTGCTGCAGGGTCAGAAGATCCGGCAGTCGTAAGATCGAATCCATGCAATGGAATGAGCACCCGTCGCTTGTCCCAGCTCCCGCCAACCTAGCAGTTCGAAAGCATGCAAATGCGAGTAGATAAATAGGGACCACCTCGGTGGGAAGGTAAACAGCGTTCCGTGTCTAAATCACACTGGCCATGTGACCACGGAAAGATTGTCTTCGGACAAAACGCTGGCTCTATGGCTTGAAGAGCGGGATGAGCGCCACCCCCTAAAGTCGGACACGACTGGACAAAAATTGTCAAGGGAACCTTTACAAAACAATATATTTATACTTCACAACAGTTTTTCCCTTTATCTGATATACCTTAGAACCTAACCAAACTCTATTATTTAATTTCATGAGTAACTGAGAAAATCATCATCATCATCATCATAACCATCATCATGTGCCATGAAGTCAATTCTGACGTATGGTGAACCTTTTCGGGGTTTTCTTAGTAAAGAATACTCAGAAATAGTTCACTGTCCCCTTCTTCTGGGGGCACCCTGGGACTGTGTAGCTTTCCCAAGGCCAAACAGACTGCCTGTACTCAGAGGAATCCAACTTCCAACCTCTGGCTCAACAGCCAGATTCCTAAATCACTGAGCTAGCCAGCCAGCCAGCCAAGAAGATATTAAGGAGTCTACAAATAGAAACATTAGCCACAATGCATAAGGCTATGCAATACCAGAGTGAAAAGAAGACATTATAGCAAAAAGAGAAAACAAAAATGGGAAAGGCAAGTTCTATCAGAGTTTTTTATTCACATGTCTTAAAATCCAAGTTGCTGTATTCTGTTTTGGTTGGTTGGTGTGAGGCTGGGAGTACCCCAAGAGGCACTCCTCAGACTGTACCGTCCGCTTCCTCAATCAAAGACACAGGGAGACAAATATCTACCCTGGGAGATGACCTAAAGGGACTATGTTTGGAAGAGTGGAGGCAAAAAGAGGAGAAGGAGCCACTAGATGATGTTATTTCGGCGGGAAAGGGTGAGGAGATAAAAGGAGAGGTGAGGGGGAGAGAAGAACAGTTGGAAATTGAAGAAGGAGAAGCTTGTTGGGTACAGCAGGAGGAAGATGAAAGGAAAAGAGATTGGGTGGAAATAGTACAGGAAGACCCCTGGACAGGAGAGTGGACGGAGTTTAAGGTCTCTATGCCGAGAAAGCGTGGAAGAGGAAAGTCTATAGGAAACCACCTTATTGGGGCAAGACGGAAGAAAGAGGAGAAAGTTCAGGGAGTGGCATCAGCGGAAAGCCCAGAGGCAAGACAACAGACTATGTTCAGGCCATCGTGGGAAACCCCATGGGAGGAGTGCATTCTGACCAAGGCTGAGGCAAAACCTGGGCAAGAAAGTTTGGGAACCACAGGTGGGATGGGTTCTCCATCCTCCCCAATAAGGTTGACAGCAGGTGTACCCCATGAATCAAGCGTTCCACAGAAGTGGCTTTACAGAGACTTAAGTTCCTCCCCACCACCACCATTGAAAGGGGATTTGTAATGGTTTGATAGGAAAGGAGAAAACAACACGTCCCTGAAGCAAGAGATGGAATCTGCTACTTATGCTGAAATGGACAAGTTGTTACCAAATAAAGATGTTTAGTTAGCAACTCATGGTGTCCTCGAGTCATCCTTACATCGAGATCCAGAGGAAGGAGAAAAGGGAAGTACACAGGATCACAGTTGCTTAACTAAAGCAATATAAAAATCAAGTACAGTATAGAAGAAAGTAAGCTGGCATCAGAAGTGTACAGCATAACCAAATGTAATTGGAATAGAGTAGGAAAAATCCCAAACGCTCCCATCCAAATCCCATTATTAACTGCACTCAAAGTAAAAACAATGAAGAGTCCTATGTTACCCTAAAGACTAACCATTTATTATAGCATGAGCTTTTGTGGACTATAGCCTATCACGTAATGCATGAATGGGTTATCCAGCATTTCAAGTGCATATACACACGACATGATTAGGCATGGGACTTTAGAAAGAGAAGTCATATAGAAATTAAATGCAGAATATATTGAGAATGAAAACTACAGTGGACCCTCTACTTAAGGAATTAATCCGTATTGGAATGGTGGCTGCAAGTCAAAAAGTCTGTAAGTCGAATCTCCATTGACCTACAATGCACTGAAAACCGATTAATCCCATAACCAGTGGTTTTTATTCTATTTTTATTCCATTTTGGTTTTTTTCTGGTCTGTAAGTCGATTCTCTGGCTGCAAGTCGAATCTAAATTTTGCAGCTAGAGAAGTCTGTAACTCGAAAAGTCTGTAAGTCGAACCGTCTGTAAGTCGAGGGTCCACTGTACATTCACAAAATTCAATAGGAGTTATTTCCAGATATGTGTGCATAGGATTGCAGAGTAATGCCTTATAATTTTTTAACTTTTTATTCATTAAGCATCCAAGACCACTTCAATAAATAAAGACCAACTAAACTTTAGATTCTAGCGTCTGCCTAATTTTAAATAATCAGCAAACAACTTAAAAGCAGAATCCTTGGATCTGCTGTGTCAGAAAAGTGTTCTGTAAGATGGCATAGCATTTGGTATGCTAGCACAAAACCCGCAACAGAACGCGTTACATAAATGACTTTGCACTTGAGGTGCAAACAGATATGACTGCACAAGTGGCTATGATCAGGGTGATCACATATTTACAAGCAAAATAAAAGAAGCACTATCATATTTAACAAGAAGATTCTTCAGATTTAACTGCTCTGCCAGTATATTTCATGAAGTACATGTTGTACCCACTCAAAAGCCCTACCATTTATAGCTGTAATATATAAAATTACAGTTACGGCTGCATCATGATGACATTTTCTTCAATAAAAAGGTAACCATATCAACAATTAAATCAAAGGGACAGGCTATTAAACATATCAGGTAATTTAGGTTACTGAGTTATAGAGGTTAGTCCAAATACTCCAAAATGCAAGTATGAACAAAAGGAAAAAAATGTATCTTCAGGGTGGGCAAGCTTGCTGGAGCCCTGCATTCTCCAATGTTGTACACACACATATGTTCCAGGATTCCAGGAAGCATTTAGGCTATAAAGGAGGTAATATGTCTCCCCACACCTTGTTTTATTAAAAAACCTGAGATTTTAATGAAACCAGAAGTAAACTTTCAGTTGGGGGAGCAGGGGGAGGCTGCCGCAGATCACAGCAGTTCCCTAGGAAGGAAAACTGACTGCAGGACATGGTGAAGTTGATATTTTACAAGACAAACAATGTTACAGTTGCTCTCATACTACAAAATAATGATTAAGAATGGTGTGATTACTGAAGAATGAAACAGCTCAGTAGATCTCTGGCTGCAGAGCCAGAGGTTGGGAGTTTGATTTCCCCCCACTGTGCCTCCCTGACAGGGGCTAGACTTGATGACCCCTAGGGTCCATTCCAGCTCTGCAATTCTAAGATAATAGCAGTAGAATGAATTTTGTTAGCTTTGTTTATTAAACACAATTCCTTTCTGTTTTTTAGGCAAGCTTTTATTAATTTTTATTTCACTGGTAATAAACCAGTATCATGCATATTTTGTGGAAACCAGTTTAGCCTTGCAACTTTCTTTAAACCTGAATAATAATGCTCTAGGAAATAGTTACACCTCGGAGCTACAGTGTACAGTGGTAACTCGCAAGACAACCCCGCTAAACGACGAATCCGCGTAACAATGACTTTTTGCACTCGCTATAGCGATTTGCAAAACAGTCATTCCAATGGGAGATTTTCACTTGATGACGATTGGTCCGTACTTCGCGAACCGTTTGTTCGCAAGACAACAATTTTTACAGCTGATCGTTGGTTTCACAAAATGGCTGCACTGTGTTTTCCGGACCCATGCTTCACAGGACAGCATTTTTACAGCTGATCGGCGCTCGCAAAATGGCTTCCCTATGGGCGATCTTCGCTCGACGACGAGGTATTTTCCCCATTGGAACACATTAAACGGGTTTCAATGCATTCCAATGGGGAAACAGATTTCGCATGACGACAATTTCGCTAAACAGCTATTTCAATGGGATGGATTATCGTTGTCATGTGGGGCACCACTGTATTTACTATAGATGTTCAGAAAGCAATCTTAATTCCCAGCAGAGAGTGGTGAAGATGTTCTCATGGGAGACAGGAATTCTGCCAGCAGGACAACTCATCTTCTCCTAGGGATGGGCGTGTGCGCCCGTGTGTTTAGTTTGTTAGCCAAAAGGGCCCAACAATGTGCCCAGTAGGAACCAAAATTGAGCTCATTTTCTCAGTGTATTTCTTTATCAGTCCACTTGACTGCCTGAACTAGCCTGAACTAGTTAAGTTTTTTTCTGTTGATTTGAGAAGCGCCAGATCTGCAGCAATGTAACTTGTACACACATGATTGAACCTGTCTATCAGCTAACTCATCGCTAGCCCCAGGCTGTCCAAGTAATACCACAAAACCACAAATCAAATTATCTCTGGATGAAAAAGTTTTACAATTCATCTGATCTAGGAATAATTTTTCTCTGCTTTTTCCAGCCTCTATAACTTCACCATGGGAATAAGAGAGCCTGTAGTTCTCTGTCCTTTTGGCGTCACCGCTTTCCCTCTTTGACTTGCTTTGTATATAAGCAGCTGTGATACAAGGATATCTGCAAGCAGGATCTGAAGGCCTTAAGAATGGACCTCAACAGATGGGAAACCTGGACATCTGAGCATTTAGCCTGGAGGCAAGCGTTGCATCATGGCCTCTCCCATTTTGAAGAGACCCTTGTCCAGAGGCCGAGGCAAAGAGGCAATCCCAAAAGCAGCAAAATCAGGGAGCTGGACACAGACTGTATATGTCTTCAGTGTGGAAGGGATTGTCACTCTTGAATCGGCCTTCTCAGCCACACTAGACGCTGTTCCAAGTCCTCCATACAGAGCACGTTAACCATAGTCTCTCGAGACTGAAGGATGCCTACCATACATAAGCATGAAACACAGCCAGAAAAATTGGCTCACAATTACATTCTTAATATGATTTACTCAAAGTTTTTGAATCTTAACTTTAGAAAATATCCCTGTGACAAAACCTGACCCCACATTGTCAAATACTTTTCCTAATGCTGATCCTTCAGCATTACTAGCAGGGTGGAAGCAGGTGCTATTACATTAAAGAAATTCAGCCAGTTCTGAATATGGTAAAAATATTGTTAAAATGTACACAATATAAAAACCAGATCACTGTCTCACACATTAGTGACCCATTGCCTCATACAATATTCCTTGCTTTTTAAATATATTGTCTTCTAAAATTTCATGTCACAGTCCTAAACCCTGCTAACGCATTTTTCTCTGCTCCGAGACCATGGATGCAGAGCGAACAGACAATCTCAGGATTTGGGGGCACATCCATCCTCTTATCTACACAGAGGTTTTTTTTTAAATCTATCAAATAAAGCAGGGAAGTACATACTTCAGTTTGAACTGAGTTGACTATTCTGCTTCAAAACAAGACATGTGACTTCTCTTAAAGCCAACATTACCTATTTATAACAAGCTTTAAATGTAAAATAAACTGCAAGACACCAAAAATACATTTGAGAGAAAATGCCACTGAAGACAATATTTATTCTTTCTACTTTCCATTAGAAAGTAGTGCTCACGATCACTTAAAGTCTTCCTAAAGTAAAAAATAGGTGCTACTGAATTTAATTATAAAACAGAATTCACATATGAGTAAAGATGTATAGCATTGTATTATATGTATCACTTAGAATAGGGGTTCCCAACTCATGGTCCATGGCCCGGTGACGGTCTGTGGCCTTTGCAGGACCAGGCCATGGAGACAAATCTCCCGCCCCCTGCATGTACTCTCCCCATACACACCCACATGCATGCATGGCCCACCCACCCGCATGCACGGGTGCCCTGCCCACACACATGTGCACGCGAGCACCCCACTCACCTGCGAGCATGCCCTGCCCACCCACGCATGCACACCATGTCCACCCACGAGAACAGGGTTGCCCTCCCTGTGCAGGACCCCACCCCCCAACTGGTCCACGGTTTGGAAAAAAGTTGGGGACTACTGACTTAGAACACAGAAAGTGAAAAGAAACGGTTGATTTAGATTAACTCATGTACATGTTATTTTGGAAATGATGGCACGGTTTATTTTAAATTGTTAATCTCAATTTCAGCTCTATGACGTGTTGCAATCAAGTCATATGCTCCTACTTACTGTGTGAAATATAAGAAGATATACAAATATTGTTTGAACTCTACAGTTCACACATTACCTAAAACAGTGGTTCCCAACCAGTGTTCCTGGGCTGCAATACACAGAAGCTTTTACCAGCAGCTATTTCTGGGAATTACAATCCAATAACATTTGAGTTATCCAAGGTTGAAAACCACTGGCCGGAAAGTACCAGGCAGTATCAGAATTTTCTAGGGTACAGTATTCTGGTTTGTACACACAGTGGAGTTATTCCCTTAAACACATAGATTTTTATACAGTTGTGCCTCGCATAACGAGCGCACCGTTTAACGATGAATCCGCATAGCGATGCGGATTTTTCAATAGCTAATGCGATTGCATACCGATGTTTTATCGCATTGCGATGGGGGAACAGCTGTTCGGTGATTCCAAAATGGCCGCCGGAACACCCGAAGTGGCCGCCGGAACATGGGGAAACATCGCAGAACGGTGAGTTTTGGGCCCATTTGGACTTTTCCGTTCCGTTTAGTGATGTTCCCCCATAGCGAAGGTTAATCCGGAATGGATTAACCTCGCTATGCGGAGCACCACTGTATTTCTTTGCCAAGCCTGAGCAGGAGCCCAGTAGAATTGAACACTTGAAAATGTTAAAAGCAGCTCCCTAGACTTGTGGCTATAACTAATCCAACAAAAAGCCATTTTACACATACAATGAATACTAGATTTTATTGGCAGTACATGCAGGGCGGTAAGAAATGCTCTAAATATTGGCAGAAGGGGAGTGGGGGCACTGTAGTCCACATATTATTCTCTTGTTCAGCCTTTCCTTTTAGCAAGAAATAATGATATGCATGTACTTTGCACTTGAAATAGGACTGGAAGTGGCCATAAATAGTGGATTCTAAGGGCAGCCTTGGTGGCTAAACACATTATTCTATTGAACTGGAAGTCCATATTTTATCACATACTGAACACTGGACAGAATATGTCACAGATCTCACTGAGGGAAAACAGCATATGATAAGAGGGAGGCAGAAAAAATATGCTAACACGTAGGCCACTTTCCTAGACCTACTCACTGTTTGAGCAAGATGGATAAAGGGCTATGAAAGTTAATGGGACTCTTGTCCTTCCCCATCCCTTTATTCTCCCTTCATCTTTGTCTGTCTTCATGAATATTTATAAACACTTTATGTGAAGAAAAACCAGAGTATAAACAGCCTAAAGGGGTTGGAGTCAAGGAGACACAAACTTTTGTTACATCTTTTTTAAAAAAACACCAAAAATTAAAAACCTTTAAATAAAGAAATATGTGATAAAAGCCATACCTTGTCCGAGATGAGATGGTTTTTGAGAAGTTACATGACCACTTCTATCCAAAATGTATTGGGTGCTAAAATCATCATTAGCTGTCTTCGTTGTAATGTGGACCTAACATTAAAAAGTATGATGTTCAGTTGAAATTTCTGAAAATACTAAGAGCATTTTACTTCCTTCAGTCACTTCCTGGAGCTACTGTTAACTGCTTATCAAACTGTCTGAATACCAGCAACTGGAGAGAGATAAAGTAATGGAAGAAGAATACTGTCCTCTCCTTCCTATGACCTTCTCATTAACATCTCATTGGCCATTACAAGAGGGATGCTGGACTACGTGGGCCACTTGCGTTGATTCAGCAGGTTTCTTCTTAGCTTCTTACTGATAGTTATATGGGGGATATCTAAGCAAGGAATATCCACTCAACAGTAAATGCTGTTGTGTGGATACAGTCCTCTGGAATACCCTTCTTTACTGTAAATCTGCTGGCTCACTCAAATTACTAATTGCTCACTTAAATTACTGTTACCCTCTGATGTGTGGTGGATACCTACACAGGACAAGGCCTTTTCACAAGGCAAGAGTACACACCAAGTCCTAAGTACAGTGGTGCCCCGCATAGTGACGATAATCTGTTCTGAAAAAATCATCGCTATCCAGATTCGTCGCTATGCGGGACTAAAAACCCCATAGGAACGCATTAAAACACGTTTAATGTGTTCCTATTGGGGAAAAACTCACCGCTATGCGGAAATCCTCCATACGGCCGCCATTTTCGCCACCTGGTATGCGAGGGAAACCGTGCGAAAACGCTGCGGGTGGCCATTTTTCCCCCGGATGCCATTTTGGAACTGCCGATCAGCTGTTTTTAAAACATCGCAATGCGAAGATCGGTAAGCAAAACGCTTACTGATCATCGCAATGCGATTTTTGGCCATTGAGAACGTCGCAATGCGATCACTTTTGTGATCGCAAAAAACGCGTCGCTATGCGGATTCGTCGTTAAACAGGGCGCTCGCTATGTGGGGCACCACTGTAGATGGAATTCTCTTCTGAGGGAAGGTTTTTTTTTTTTTTTTAAATTATTATTTGGATCCTGGAGGCAAGTCAAAGCCCTCCTGGCTCACAAGATCTTCAAAACAAGCCAATTTAATTAGCTACCACCTTAAAAGATTTTTCCTGTCCATTTTATTGCCTCTTGCGACTTTGCTGCTTATTTTTTATATCTCAAGATTAATATTTGATTTCCTCTTTTCATTTCAACATCATATTTTATTCTATTAACAACTTTGTGGGTCCCTCTGGGAAAAAGAGGCATACAGTATATAATTAAAAACCAAAAAAATCCAATTGAAATTGTGTATGTGACAAGATACCTGAACTAACACAATCCAGAATTTTAAGCTGTGATAACTCTGGGGAGGTCATTTATACTCAGCATGTTGCAGCTAGAAGACAGCCACTCCATTCCACGCTACCTTTGAGCAGCAGGTGGAGACCAGAACCATCTTCACAAATTCACCTGTGAGCAGAGCTAAATGTGAGGCAAGGAGTCGGACTGTGCTTCTTGGCCCCAAAGAACATCAAATGTCATTTCTTCCACCAGCCCTGCTATGTAAAACACAAATGTCTAGAAAGAATCCCAACCAGTGTACAGATGTACAGCCATATTCTTCTACAGCACCTCACATTTAGCTCTGTGTGAAGGTAAATGTGTGAAGATGGTTATAAGAAGAATAAGCAGCTTTCCTAAACATTGAAAGCATCTGCCCTGAGTGCACAAACATCAGGAGCACAGCTAAACCTCACTGACTGCTCCCCCTTTGTGTGGTTACTGCAGAGGGGAAGAACCCCGTATGCTGCTCTGAGTTCAGTGGAGGAAATGCTGGGTATAAATATAAGATGAATTTGTTTTTTAAAAAAGTCCTATTTGCTAATGGCTACCAGGCAGGGCTGCAAGCAAGTTCACCGATCCAGAAAGACATGGGATGCATTTAAGCAACTATGTTATCACTGCAGCTGTCAAAAGAAAAATCAGTGTTAATATTCCATGTAAATTAAAGAGCTAGCAGCAGAGCAGGATCTTTCATCATTAACCACAGCTCTTAAAAACACAGCAAGCTGCCCTATATTGGCTCAGATCCTGGGTCCCTCTGGGGCACAGGACTGTCAACTCTGACCGGCAGCTGCTCTCCACGATTTTAGCCACAATTCTTTCCCAGCTCTGGTTTGCTATCTAGGTACTAACAAGGACTGGTCCTATTTAGCTTCAGAACTCAGTTTTTATATATGAATTGACACCCTAATTTAAGGATTGCTTGCATTATATATCTTATGGAACACACTGGCACCACACAATAAGGTAATGTTTAAAATGGGTACGACACACTAAGAACTTATCCTGAGATATATGCAGTGGTGTGAGGGGCTTATTTTTTAGTGGGGGGGATGATTTTCCAAGAACATTTTGATTTCGAATGCTTTCCAAACCTTAAAGAGAGTGTGACCTGACTGTGCATGTTTTTAAAATTTATACTCACCAAAAAACAAACTTTTTAACATCCCAACAAGCTAAAACTATAAATATATGAACTGAAATATTTAACAAGGAAAATATTAAGCACACAATGTAGCTTAAATATTGTACTGAACAAAAACCAAACCTTTACACAGAAACTATCAGGATAAAATTTACATCAGAAGAAAATCTAAAAAATGCTTCTAAAAAAATTGAAAACCATGTACTACTCTCGTATCATTTGTTTACAATGTAAAACATTTAAAATGGCACTTAAAAACTGTTGGCACTATAATTTTAACATGACCAGTCAATAGTGTGTACTGTATGTATTTTCATACATTTATTTACTTCTAATATAATTTAACTCTCCTCTTTCAAGTCACTGGGACACTTCCAGTTTCACTGGCATTGTACAGAATCATTTGCATTGCTTAGTTCAATTTCAGAGTTGATACTGTTTAGGAGTATTTGACCTACATTCTTATTAATAATTTTAGAAACTTTTTTGCCTAGAAATTAAAAATCCAACAAACATCAGTGGATGCCTGCATTACTAAAGTTTTGCCCCCGTGCTTCTATAAAATTAGCAACAAATATTTTACAAACACATATAACCTTTTATTCTATTAGTCTTTTACCTCTGATATGGAACAAATGGAACCCAAGGCTTCACCACGAAAACCGTATGTTGTCAAGCGTTCAAGGTCCTCAGTAGAGCTTATTTTTGAAGTGTAGTGCTTCATTGCCATGACGGGGACATCAGCAGCCTTGATCCCGTCACCATTGTCTCGCACCTCAATCTTATCAAAACCATAGTTTTCCTATTTTGTTTTAATAAAAATGTATTATTACTAACTACAGAAATATATGAAACATCATACACAGAATGAGACATGGAACAATTTATTTGCTATAAACTATGGATAATTCAGAACAGATCCATTATTATACAAATTATGGTGCACTGAAAGTTAAC
This sequence comes from Pogona vitticeps, assembly GCF_051106095.1. Taxonomy (NCBI): domain Eukaryota; kingdom Metazoa; phylum Chordata; class Lepidosauria; order Squamata; family Agamidae; genus Pogona; species Pogona vitticeps. The sequence goes on from NC_135783.1 coordinate 191,246,282, forward strand.
CGCTAAATGTCTCTGTAGGGATTCATAGAATCTGAAAAAGCAAAAACCAGGGTAGCTGTATGACTACTAAACTATTATAATCTAAAGAGTGCCTCACCAACAAAGGATGTTTTACTAAAATGAAAATACAATAACCCAAACAAGCATGCTACACTACCCGAGTATATCTGTGAAGATTCTCGTGTGCATATAGAAAATCCCTCACTCAACAGGGGTGGAGGCCTTAGTTTCCTATTTATCATGTTTCCCTTACATCCATCCCCAGAAAGATCAGGACCACATCCACCAGAAAGACCACTGTTAACTATGGTTAATGACCCATGACAATGGGTTGAAAAGGGCTGCAGAAGTGGGATTTTTCACTCACTTCCCTATCCTTTGTTTCCTGTTCAGACCAGGGGGAAGTGAAACCAAGGATATATCAGGGGTCTCCTACCAACTCTCCTTAGACTGAAGAAAATATTTGGATGAGTAGCAAAAACTAGTTTCGACCTATTAAGAAAGAAGTTCAGTTGCCAAGACTCAACTTCCAGATATATATGTATACAGTGGTGCCTCGCATTGCTACGTTAATTCGTAAAATCGCTGCAGAACGAAAACGTCGCAATGCGAAATAAAAAAGCCCATAGAAATGCATTAAAACCTGTTTAATGTGTTCCTATGGGCTTAAAACTCACTGTTCAGCGAAGATCCTCCATAGCGCAGCCATTTTCAGTGCCTCTTAAGCGAGGAATCCGTCCCAGAAAACAGGGGGTGGCCATTTTGTTTACCCGGGGGCCATTTTGAAACAGCCGATCAGCTGTTGGGAAATTGTCCCTTTGCGATGCTCGGTTCCCCAAGCAGAGAACCAATCATCGCAATGCAAAAAAACCCCATAGGAAACACTGAAAAGCGATCGCTTTTGCGATCGCAAAAAATCGCAAAGCAATTTCATAGCTAAACGGAGCGATCACTATGCGAGGCACCACTGTAGTATGAAAAGGAAGGGAAAAACTTTTTATAGCACCCAAGCGGGATCAGGGCAAAGGTCTATCTAATCTAATATCCTGGGTATTTTAAACAATCCAACTTCTAATCGTAATTTTTAATTTGTTTCAACTTATTATATTTAACACTAAGAACAGTTTAGGATTCAAGTAACACACTGTGAGGTCACTTTGACCAACCCAGCAGGCTGTCTAGTTCTGTCCCACAAGCGATGGAGAGCCGGGGGGGGGAGGAGCAAGTCTCTTAGGCCCCTAACTAGCAGGGATGCACTGTTGCAGGTGGAGGAAGGGCCACCACCAGATGTAGGACAGCTGGAGGGGGGGCAGCGGCAGGAATAGGAGGACCGGGGTTGCAGAGTTCGTGTTCACCATCATCAAGCACATTGATTTTTATCCACCCTGCTTAGCAATACTGATATCTTCCAGAGCCCTCCAAGTATGTACCAAGTGGGTTCCCAAGGGGAAAAAACAATGACTAATCATATTGATTTTGGAGTCAGCTCCTTCTGCTGATGAATGTCTATATCCTGCCTGCCTTCCCTCTAAGAATGGTATAAAACAGGCCTGAAGAGATTTGGCAAATTATATAATGGAACGCACAAACTTCTAAACTTCCCATAGTCCGGTTGTTTATAATGGGTGGTTTTAATGCAATATTGGTCCCAAAATATACTTTTCATATACTATGGGGTGCAGTTGATAATGAGATTTTCATCTTCAGCTATGACACAATCTCTAAAGATCCCAAGGTGAATTTCGGTGGCATTTGTTAGACCCAAATGGTGAGCTGCCTTGCCCTTGTAATTTTAAATGGAAATCTTCTTCTCCTTTTTTTAACAAAAGTGAAGAATTCGACTAAGTATCTGGGCATGGAAGCAGCATGGTGGATTTTGTGTTTATTTCTAATTTCTTATCTAGATGGGTGTCTGAATTCTCTGTAGGCTATAAGTTGATAGTGACGATTTTCCTCTCATCATCATTATCTATCAAATGCTGTCTACTTGGAACATTAACTCTCATTCAATATAAATTTCTACATCTCAAAACACAAGAGGCTACATTGGACTGAAAAAAAAACCCAACCTGGATTCTGGGATTTTCAAATATTGAGAATGCTCTCAAAGTGTTTAAAAAGAGCAGTCCTTGGAATGCCAGGATTCTCTCCCCGCAGCAGGTATACGCCTTGAGACAGGTAATCACCAGAATGCTCCATCTTTCAGATACTGGACTAAAGAGTTACAGCTGACACTTCTGGTAGGATATTTACACCTTCTACAGAAAGATGTCTGCACCAGTCTCTGGTTTAAAACCTTTCCCACTAAACTGGACTTATTAGGTCTAGCTATGGATTTTCTTTATGTCCATGAACTCAAGGCAGTTAAGTCTATTTGAGGAAAGCGGATCAGGACTATTGCCTTTCAGTATTAAATATCAAATGACCACAAATTCTGCTCACCCCGCTTTTTGACCTGCACTTTAAATTCCTCCAAAGTGCTGGATATTTGGAAAATCTGATCACCCCAAAACACTAGCAGATCTTTTCAAGAACTAATTCAATTCACTTTGATCTACAGTCTTAGATGGGCACTATTGTGGTGTAACATGTAAAAACTGACTATGCCCCTGTGATTACGAAGGAATTGAAACTCTAGATCATGGCCTTTTTATGTATGCAGTTTTTACCAGAATTAGCATATCAGACTCCTTAACCCTATAATAAGTGATTTCCCAATAGGACCTTGGATTGGTACTTAAAATATTTTCTAGGTGATGCAAACAAATTCAACACAGTGGACAAGTTTCTTCCTGCACGAAGAACATGCAAGATGATATTTGCTTCTTTTTTATAATGTTTATCTGTTTTTAAGTTATGTCCATGTAATTTATTTAATTGTTTTACATGGTTTTGAAATGTTTATATGAGTTTTGTAGACAGACAGACAGGAGCAGGAGGGGGAAAGGTAAAGACTTGGCACACTTCACAGAGAGTTTGTGGGCCAGACATGGTTCCCAAAAGCGACTGCTGAGAGACAAAGTCCTGTTACAGAAACTATTTCTTTATCCAGATGTAAAAATTCCATCTCAATAGATCAGAAAGACCTTTTACCTTGCACCTTTCCAACTGTCTTTTTTATTTATATCTATCACTCATTGTAAAACTGTAGTCTTAAAAAAAACACAGACTTGCCACAACATCACACAGTCTGAACTACCCTCTGCTGGCCAAAATAAACAGCTGCAGCCTTCACCCTCAACTAAGCTTCCAACACCACTTGAATTCGTTTTTTGAAACTTTTGCAGTCAGTGCAAAACTGATAGGTGAGCCCAGGCAAAAGACTTTGGGACAAGATGCCATTCTTCCACCGTGTTTCGCTCAGATCTGCTTATCCTTTCATCCAGCAATTTAGCACATCTTCCTGTGAATCAGCCTCTCCCTGGGGCGAAGCAGGCTCGCAACATTACAAACTTATGTTTGAACTTTCTTGCCTTCCACCAATGGCATTTTTATATGAAAATAACTGGAAGGCTTTCAGCTCGACAAAGACAAAAAGGAGGAACAGACTAACTAACGAATGCTCTACTAAGCTTGTTTCTATTTTGCAAAATCTCTTGCTTCTACAAGTACTGGTAGTCAAGACAAAATCTGATAAGCAGCCTGTGCCAAGAGGCTCACATCCATCCTGTACCAAAATAGAATGTTCAACAAGTACGGAATCAAATCTCTCTCATCTTGGAACAGAGCTGGCCAAGTAGTGCAGAGAGTGAGAGCAAGTGAAGCTAGAGGTACATCAGCAAAAACCCCACCACTCCCAACAGTTCAACTATGGGTTCCCAAACTGTCGGCTACAACCTCTCCCCCAAGTGGTGGGCCACTGCAGTTCACAGAGGAGGGGGACACACCGTCCTCAACTTGCACACCCCTCCCAGGTTCCCCTTCTGCACGAACCCCTCCCCCACTTCTACCAACACCAAGCCAAGATCTCTTCAACCCTTGCTGTGGGGCCCCTGGATGCCTGGAGCCTCCTGGCTGAGCCCTCTCCTCTGGAGGCACCAATGCCAGGACTAGCAGCTCCTCATCAGCTCTGGTAGCTGGTTGGCTGGGCGACCCAACTGCAGCCGTTCCAAGCCGGGCTGGCCACAAGGAGGGCTGAGAGGCAAGGAGGCAGCAGCAGATTGAAGGGGGACAAATGGTGGTAGAGGAGTAAAACGCTGCTGGTGCTAAAGCAGTTTCACCCCCACTCACCTTAGCTACTCACTGCCACCACCACCTTAGAGAGGATGGCTGAGCAAGAGGAGGCAGCAGAGAAGCCACCACTTGAAGGAAGGATGATGCAAATACAACCATTGCATTAAATATTAGGTTAGAATTGTATTCTGATTTTTATGTGTTTCCTTTACCTAAATGCCTTTTATGCAAATATGAAGGGGGTTGCAGGTTACTTGGCCATGAAAAAAAGGGGTGTGACTCGAAAAAGGTTAGAAAACACTGAATTAAACTATTGATAGAACAGGTTCTGCTCTTATTAAGTATGTGTGGTTTAAAAAGTGTTCTTTCAGGATTTCATGTTTTCTTAAATATAAAGAAACATTAAATACTGTATTACAAACATTTCAATAAAATAGTTTCAACATAAAGCTTTGAGTGTGTTTGAAGATAACATTTAAAACAAACATGCTAAAGATCAGGTGACCCTTGCTACATTTGCATAAACAGGCATTTAAATGGGGGTAATTAGAGCACTGGAAAATTTTCCAGATTTTCCCCCAGAAAATCCACATCACTATTCACAAGCCAGGTTGAAAATTCCATTTTATTTTCTGTATAATCTTTAGGAAATGTTAAGGAGAATTGCTAGCATTAATAGTCTATAATACTGAGATAAACTAAAAAACAAAACAAAACAAAAAAAACAAATTGTGCTCATTTCACATCCCCACAAAAACTGGAAACAAGACTCTGAAGCCACCAGCAAACACTGTATCTGTAAAGACTTTCAGGTTATAAACCCTTTAGAAATTCCCATTGGTTTGAATTACCTTGTACAAGGTAAACCAGATTGTCCACATTGTTCAGAAGGAACAAAAGCACATATAAAAAACTCCCTAAATCTGTTCCTTGTAGAAACCACATCTACTCACTCAGAATGGTTTTCCATGACACATTTTTAAACCACACAGAACCTTACATTATTTACCATAGTTCTAGTTTTAGAAGAGGTAGCTGTGCTAGTCTGTGCTAGCTTATCAGACAGAAACAAAAGAAAAAGAAAAAAGACGAAAATGTCCTCCTTTCTCATCTAGGCTTGGGTCCCGCAATGGTGGAAGATACATGTACAAAATTATGATCACTTCCCAAAATGGAATCAGTCCTCAATAGGAAGCTCTACAGTTATGTTTACATGTGTTTAAATCAAGAAGATACCCGTCAAGACCAACAGCTGTAAGCGAAAACAACACACAGAACTGCATGCATAAAACCAAGCCATGTTTTGTTGACATCTTATTAACTTGGGCAGATTTAAGAATGATTGCACAGACTTAAAGTTCAAGATATGTGGATAACACATTCAGAGTTAAATTGAGCTCATGAAGCACTGAGAGAGAGGTAGAGCAAACAATACAAGACTGAAGCCCAACATTGGCATCTTCATCTTACCCAGATAAATACTGTATTTGTGTACTATGATATCTGTACCCACATTTTCATCTCAAGTCTGGCTTAATGTGACTTACCAACTTAATATCAATAGTTGTTGCATTAGCATCCAAAGAATTCTCGACCAGTTCTTTAACCACACTGACAACTGATGTGATCACTTGTGAACTCGAAAGGAGTCGAACAGTGTCTGGTGGCAACTCCTTCATTTCTGGGCTTTCAGGATCACCTCTGAACAAAACAAAAACACAGAAAATTAAACATAATCAAATCTGTTTTTTTTAAAAACCTGTTTTTCTCTCTTAGTACAAACTAATATAGAAAACTGTTTCGCTGTGTTGTTTTTACTAGGTCAATACAGCGGTGCCTTGACTTACAAACTTAATCCGTATTGGAACAGTGGCCGTAAATCAAAACGTTCGTAAGTCAAAGCAGCATTCCCCATAGGAATGCACTGAAAACAGATTGATCCGTTCCGGATGTTTTTTGTCCTTATGTCAAGGCACAGTTCGTACGTCAAAGCATCAGTTCCCATAGGAACTACAGTGGGGTCTCTACTTAAGAACTTAATCCGTATTGGAAGGTGGTTCTCAAGTGGAAAAGTTCTTATGTAGAATCTGCATTTCCCATAGGAATGCATTGAAAACCATTTAATCCGTATCTGCTCTTTTCCATCCATAGAAACTAATGGGAAGCTGCTATTCCGCCTTCTACCACTAGAGGGGGATTTTTTCTTTTTTTTCCCTTAGGTCAGGGAACAGTGTTAAAAGCACTTCTGACGAAGCTAATTTTGAAGCAATGGACTGAAAACCAATTAATCCGTTCTGGCTGTTTTTTTTATGTAGAGGTGCGTTCGTACACTGAAGCATTCGCTGGTTAATACGTACTCTACCACTAGGGGGAGAACCTTTTTTTAACCTAAGATGACCTAAGGTTAAAAAAAGAGCAGGAAAGTTTTTTTTTCCTGTTCTTATCTGGATTTTTGTTCTCAAGTAGAAGCAAAATTTAGCAAATGGAGCTGTTCTTAAGTGGAATTGTTCTTAAGTAGGGACGTTCTTAAGTAGAGACTCCACTGTACTGCAATGCAAAGCCGGTTAATCCATACTCTACCACTAGGGGGAGACTTTTTTCTTTTTTCTTCTTTTGACCTAAGATGAACTTAGGTCAAAAAAAGGGTAGGAAAGGTGTTTTTTTTTCATTTGTAAGTCAAAGCTCCATTTGTAACTCAAAGCAATATTTAGCGCCCGGAGCTGTTCGTAACTCAAAACATTTGTAGGTCAGGGCGTTCGTAAGTCAAGGCACCACTGTACTTGTTTCACAAAACATGTATAAGATCCTGTTTCCATGTTGTTGCCTTTTAAGGTGGCAAACAAACATGAAAGCTGAAATCCTGTTGCTTAATGTAGCAAGTCAAACCAGAATAGGTCCATTGAATCAGAGTGTGATCATTTGTGGCTTTGTTCCACAGTTTGGGAACCGGTTGGGTTGCGCCTTCTTCTTGTGACTACATTATGTGTGGGCAATTGTGAACCGTCCTGTCATTTAGCTATGCCTACCTATGTCTTTTTGGGTCCCTCTTAGGGACCACTGGCTTTAGTGCAAATAGGACTCTCTCACCTTTTTTGTTATTATTTTTTCCCCTTTAAAGAGAGGACTGAGTTAAATGGGGTCATTTGAGGCGCTATGTGGTTTCCTGTCTCAAAACCACCCAATCCTTGTATGCAGATGCAAGATCACCACCCGAACGACATACCACATACCTCAAAGCAACCCATTTAGGACAATCCAGCTGGGACAATTTGGCTGTCTAGTGTAGATTTGATGGCTTGACTCCTCCATAGGTTCCATTTGTTTATTTGAACTTTTAAACTGTTTTTGAAGCAGTTCATTAATTCTTTTTGATCACTGCCTATTCTGAGTTTTATATTGATGTACAATGGTGCCCCGCATGACGATGATATACAGGTACACATATATATGTACATACTATAAAGGCTGTTAAATGTAAATTACTATATAAAAGCTGCTATTATTACCGTACCTTCATTATCATTATTCAAAAGGCTTACTCTAGTTATGATTTACTCTAATGTAGTTAAGTTGCAACTGGTGTAGACCTACAGAATCAATTGAACCTACATAGGAATTAACTCAAACAATCCTTACTGATTCAGTGGGCCTACTCTAGTGGATCTTATTGTGCTAAGCAACAGGATTTCAGCCAAAGTGCACAGATCAAGAAGAAAAGCTGCCTTTCCAGAAAACCATTTGTACAGTTCAAAAATTCAAGTGAAATAAGTAAGTTTCATTACGATAACTTATGTAAGGGGTGATTGATAATGGAAAAGTAAGAGAAGCCCAGGTCCCTCTTAAACTCCAAAATATGACAGCTATCTGTGTCCCAGAAGAGGGAGCTGGTGGAGAAGAGAGCAGTCAGCAGCACAGCATGTCAACTGGAACACTGCCACAGTGTGGGCCGATAGGAGTAAGATAAGGTCATGGAGACTGATGGGCGCATGAACAGGTACAGCCTACTCCTTATTAACTGTTGCTAATGTTGGGCTTTTGTCTGAGGCATATTTAGGACAGGAAGCTGAAAATGTTCAAGATCAGGATGCATCTGGGAAGGAATAATAATAGACTGAGGGACCAAAGAGAACAGCCACTAGAGGAGGTGTCACAGGCAAAGGATCCTACAGAGGCAAGAGACAAAGACCACACTTGAGGAGAAGGTACTTTGGACAACTTTATTTCTCTCTTCCAACTATGTCCTGGCGTCTTACCAACATTTCCTTAGATCTTGTAGGTGATGCTACTGAATGACAGGTTGGAGGTTAATGGAAAGACATATGTTATCTTAATCCTGAATGAATGTACTGTACTGTATCTCACTGACTTGTATGAAGGGCTAACATATGAACTATTCACCAATGGCTCCAGCAATTTAGCAGGTGGAGTTCTCAAAATGCCCTGAATGGTGGGGAAGCCTTAGCGAACAGGGACCCTATCCAAGAATTGGTCAGTTCTGAATGCCTGTTGTATCTGTCATTGGGAACCCCAAACAGGGCAGCAATTCTATTGGTGTTCTGCCCCCTCTTGCTGCTAATCAGTTTCCTTTCTCAAGCTGATAGAGATGAAAGTGGCACTGAAGACTCCAAGGCTGATGTCCTTGGAAATGGTCACATTCATACCAAAGCTGTTTGTTTGGAGTGGCTTGGAATTTCATAAACTCCATGATGATCACAAGTCTGTCTCAAATTATCTCAGGCCTGACATATGAGACAATGAATACACATAGAGATTCTGTAACAGAATAAGTAAAAATGATGGGTGAGGGAAGCAGCAATGACTTTCCTTCCATGAACAAATCATTATGAGATAAAGCTGGACCTTCAGTCTGCCTATAAAAGGAAACGCCACTGTGAGAATATGATATTTAGCCACCACACCTGGCAGAACTTTAGCAAGAAATCCCATAACTTATGTTGTACAACTGTAGACATTTTGAAATTACTGAAGTCACAATACAGCTTTTTTCCTTTACAGGTGATCTATAAGTTGCCTATTCCAGGAAAAACAAACAAATACACATAGCATCTCTTGCTGATGCCCAAGGCAATTATGCCAAAGTAGTTAACATATGGCATCCATTAAAGAGGCAAATTTTTTTAAAACAAACTCCAAGGTTTTTCTTCCCCTATATTGAAGAAAATAAAACACTTTATCCTTTATTTTCCATGAGAAGTATAAACAAATGTAAGTTCAAGAATTACTAATTTGGAAGAAGGGAATCACTGTCAGTTACCACTGCATTAACTGCTCTTTTTTCAAATTACTTTGAGTAATTAAACTTTCCCAGGTTTGCCAAAGCCTCGCTGCTGATGTCCAGCTGTTCTTTCAAATGAATTATGTTTGTTCTGCTATGTTTTATCTGTATTTATGGCACTTGTGCTTTTTGTTTTTTTCCTAACTGGGCACACACTCCTCATTTGGGCAAGGATTGTTGCCTGTTGCATTATATGTTTCCTTATAGGTGCCAATAAAGGTTCTTGAGTTCACTTGAATTCCTCTCTTTGCCTAGGAACAAGACCCAACCAATAATGCAAATCCAAACATGTTTACAACTAACAGTTCAGACACTGCAGTCACATTTTTTTAAAATCCTGGCATCCTTCCCGCAGAATGTGCTTGTCAAACCATACGTGTAAGAACTTTGAGAACTGAGTCCTGAATTCTTACCACACACAACCTACCACCCATCCTTCCTGTAGCATTCTGTATTTCTCCAACATGAAACTCCTGTGTCAAACTACATTCGTTTTTTTAAACCACAGAAATGTCTGATGTGGTTTGTGTTCTCTTCCTCCCTCCTCCCATCAGAAAGTTGGACTGGAGGTACGTAGAAACCTTGGATGTACCAATGTAGTTCAGTGGGTTGCAAACTAATGTAATAGGTTTAAGGGAAGAGCAGCAATTAAGAAAAACACAACATATGACCAAACAGCAAGCATGTCCTTAATAATTTTCTACTGCTCTGTGCAGAACAACTTGAATGGACCTAGGTCAACCAACATCAACGCTCTAAAGCAGTTTTTCCCAAACCAGTCCTCTCCAGATATGCGGGATTACAATTCCTATGTTAGTTATAGTAAACACATCTAGAGAAATCAGGATGGTGAAGACTGCCCAAAACATGCCCACACCTATAAAGGACTACAGTTGTACTTTCCTTGGAGATATTCAAGAAAAACTTTGTGAATTTCTAATATGCTTTCCAAATACTCAGGAAAAATTATTTCTGGGCTAGACGGTTAAATTTCCTTTCAAAATCAGTGAATGTCAGCTGCAGTAGTAACTACACAGTTTTTGCTTATATGTTACACAATAGTCTTTAGGTTGCTTTTAACAGAAAAAAGCACTTGATGATATACAGTTTAGGAAATGGCTGTGCACTTGAGTGATTAAGAAAAGCAAAGAACAAGAACCATTTAAAGACACGTTTCTAATCAAAGTGGTAGCCATGTTAGTCTGTGCAAGCATATCAGACAAGAAACAATGAAACAAAAAACAAAGAAAAGTTTTAAAAAACCACATCTGACACCTTAAAGATTCACTGCTACCTTTTAATGTGAGTTTTCGTGGATCAAGTGGACTCAGACGAAGTAGACTTAATATCTGAAAGCTCACATTAAAATATAACAGTTAGTCTTCAAGGTTCCAAAACTTTTTCTCCTTTACTTTTCTTATGCCTGTCTGATATGTTTCTAATTCTATTGCTGATACAGGATGTGATGTCACAGGTGGAAAATATGGCATTTATTTCCTGTTGAGCTGACTACATGATACTTGGGACTGGGAAATACTGTAATTTCTTTAACCTGTGAGAGAAATTGTATTTGTCAACCGCATAGAACATTTTGCTCTCCAGAAACTTTATACCAGTTCCTGAAAGCATCAGGAAGCAGGACTAATGTAAAGCATTGTAACCATACAAACTGTAATGCAAAATATCTGGAGGGCAACATCTTTGTATGTGATGACTTTGTAAAAAAAAAGGAGAAAGGATTGCTCCATGATATGTTTTTCAAGGGAATATTAGGAGTTGTGTGCTAGAAGGCGGTGAGATGCCCTGAGACGATGACTATGCAGTGCACACATTATGTATCATATTTCATATGTCTTGGTGTTGTGTCTTCTGTTTTGAGTAATCGCTGACATCATTGCAATGTATATACATGCAAGGCAAGGCCCTATCTTTATCCTGCAAAAAGAATAAAGACTACGACTGTTCCACCTATGTCCCCCTTAAATGATGCCACACTCTTGCCTACCATGCAAGACCCTGCAAGATCCAGCTGGACTTAACAAAACTTGTTCGATTCACAGGTGCAGCCAAACACTCAAAGTGAGAATCAGCAGTGCTGCATTAGCACGAAGGCCTAAACTTATGCAGAGTTTAAAAAGAAAAAAAGAACTAAAGAAAGAAAAAAGTCCAGTTTTCCTTAAAGAAACCATCAAGTGTGTTCAGGCTAAGACTGCAGTCTAGCAACTTGGTTCTCTGGATAATTAATAATCATAGGTCATTAAGTTGATTCTGATTCTTTGCAACCCTTTCTAGGCCTTTTCAGGTATCATGTGCTCACAAATGATTCACTGTCCCCTTTTCCTGGGGTCTCCCTGGGATTCTGCAGCTTGCCGGAGGCCACCCAGAATGGCTCTTCTCCCAGGAGGAGGCACCATGGGGGGGAATCGAACTCCCAACCACTGGCACCATAGCCAGGTATGGAACTCGCCAAGTTCCCTCTTTCATTTCACAGCCTGATCTTCCGCAGGCAGTTTAAAGGCTTTTAATAACTTTAATCCTTAACCATTTTAACAATTCTTTCTTCTTCTTTTTTTAAAATTTGTTTTAACATTGACCTTAGTTACCATTTTAACATGATACTTGTTTAATTCCTTTTTAAAATGTTTATATGCTGTACTTACTGCTTTTTAGCTTTTATATGCTGTTTCAATGGATATCAGCCGCCTTTGGGTCCTGTCGGGGAGAAGGGCTGGATAGAATTATTGTAAACAGACAAGTAAAGGGACGCTTCAATAAGGGCTTATGCAAGGCGTCTCTGAGGCCAGCGGGCCCCGTCTCGTTTCGCGCCTGTCCACCCCGCCCGCCCCGGGTTCAAAGCCCGCCTCCGGAGCCGCGTAACCTCTGCGAGCCCCTCCCCGCGGAAGAAGGGAAGCGGGTGGGGGGAGAGAAGCAAGGGCTTCCTTTCAAGCCAGCCTCGCCCCAGACACACAGACACCCACCTCACCTCCGACTCCCTGCCCCCCCCCCCGGGGCTCCGGGTCTCGTGGGCGAACCCACGCCGCCGCCACCACCACCCGCCCTCCAGCAGGAGCTGCAGCAAGACCCACGGGCGCGCCGCGTGAGGGGGCCGGAGCAGGGGGCGGGGCTCCCCTCGGCCAATCCGCGGCGCCCTCGGCCCGCCCGGCGAAAGGCTGCGCGGCGTCTGGGCGGAGGAGAAAGCGAGCGAGCGCGCGCGCGCGCGAGAGGCACGCCGAGATACCCTTCCACTCCCCTCCCCTGCGCAAAGCCAGCCCTGGTGAGTGTGGGGGTGGGGGGAAGCGCGCGGCCAGCGGGCTGTGCGGGTGAGGCAGCTGGTGCGCGCGGCCGCCCCCCGCCGGACGCCAAGAAGGAGGAGGCGGTGGCGGTGGCCACCTTTGGGGGAGCCCGGCAGCAACGCAGGCCCCGCCCCCTCCTGCCCTCGCCTCGCGCTGCCCCCGGCGGGCCCTTCGCGGCCTCCGGAACCAAGGCGCTGGGCCTCGGCGACCCGGACGGACGGGACCGAGAGGCTACACCGGCAAGCCGGGCGCCGGCGGAGACGGGTACGGGTGTGCGTGTTGGGCTCGCGCGTGGCCGCTTCAAAGGGGTTGGTGGGTGGTGGTGGTCTCGCCGGGGCGTGCGGGTTGGGAGTTCGAAACCCCCCCACTGTGCCTCCAGGGAGGAGAAGCAGCCTGGATGGCCTTGGGTCAGCCCTGCACAGTCCCTAGAAGAAGGAAACGGTGAAGCCACTTCTGAGGACTCTTACCTGGAAAGGATCACCACCACAAGTCAGAATTGACTTGAGGGCACATTATTCTTTGTTGTTGTAACTTAATATTGACATCAAGTTCTATTTATGTACCACTGTGACTCAAGTCCGTATTTGTTTATCTCCTGCATTCAGCTTTAATAGTAATCACTGGTCACAGTTTCCCTTGCACTGGAAATTTACATTCAATAGCATTCTGTTTTGATCCACTAAGTTGGGTAGGTGCCCATTTGTCAGGAGGAGCATTCATGTTTCCACACAGTGTTATTACACAACACACCTCCATTATGTAAACTGTGTTGTTCTTTGAAGAATTTATAGGTTCTCTCTAGAGTTGCAGTGTGTGCCAGGCTTTTATTAAAATGCAGCTGAAGTTTTTCTTAACACATTTTTCAGAAATCTTTCACTCTCTTCACACTTTTCTTTGATCCAGAATAAGGAATCCATTTATTAGCGATGCGCCAAGCAACAGCTATCTTGATTATCACTAAAATGTTTTTTTGTTTGTGTGTACACAGCTGGAGTGGGCAACCTGTGGTCACCAGATGTTGGAATACAACTTTCAGCAGGCCTTTTCCACATAGACAGTGGTGAAACATCTCATAACATCTGGAGGATTTACCCACTCCTGGTAAGCAACTTGATATCAAGCCTAGTTACAATTGGAGTGGTTGATTGAAACTTAAGTACTTTTTAAAATTTGATTGATTAATGGGCTAATTCAGTTGGGACTAAGAGATAGATTTCGCCCAAAATGTTAAAAATGACTTCAGTATGAACAAGGAAAAGGCTGTGCGGTCTCCAAAGTTACACAAACGTAAGAGTGGGTGATACGTTGTATTTGATGGCTAAAATTCAAACAAATTGCAAGCTTTTGTGGATAGAATTCCACGTCTTCAGGCTTAGCACAGCTGCTCCATGGCAAGTGCAGAAAAATTGTCCAGAAATGGATGGTACCTTTGGTATTAAGAGCAATGGTGTAACAATTCCAACTAGACTACAAAGCTGCTAAAGACAGCAAACTCAAGAAGACTTACATCACCTCTCACAGACATGTACCATCAATTTCTGGACAGTTTTTTTTTTTTGCACTTTCCATGGAGGAGTTGTGTTAAGACTGAATAAGGGGAATTTCATCCACAAAAGCTGGCAATTTGTTTAACTTTTACCCGTCCAATAAAAGGTATCATGCCCTCTTACATTTATGACTTCATTATGTGACTTTGAAGTTTGACATGTTAGTGGTGGTCATATTTGTCATATTGAGTCTGAATATTTTGGAATAGGTGGTTGATTGCCAGTGTTTCTGAAATTCACCTTATGAAGTTTCTTTCCCAAAGTATGTATTAGCTAAGAATGCAAGAACCTCAGTAAAAATAACAGACGAGTTATCAAAAGTTTAATTTCCATTTCTTTCTTTCTTTTTCTTTCTTTCTTGGCAGGTTTCTGTGCTATTTGCTCTGTAGAAATGAATAGTAGACAGTGGGGTTTTTTTCTCTTTAGCAAGCTCTTTATTGGCTGTTATTCCCTGATTCTGTGCTTCTCAGTCCAGCCATCTTCTGAAAGCCTGTAATTTCTCTGTCCATTTTATCCAAGTGAACAATGTAGACTGGCAATTTTGGGATGAAAATTGTGGTTTTCGAACCCACGCCCCGCCAGTTGGATAGGGTTAGATTTTGGAGGGGCAGGGCTGATCCTGGATTGTGTGTCCCAGGCAAAACTTAGTCATTTGCAATCATTCTATGGGGTGACAGATTTATGAATAACACACCATAGCATGCAGGATCAATCTTTTTAAGGAATAGGTCTAAGTGGCATGTGCCTCTCCTTTATTAGTGGGTGTGATTTCCTTAGGAATCCAGCTGAAACAGTTCAGGAGAACTTGCTCAGCTTTGTATTGTGAATCTTTGTTGCTATTGATTATATGCTTGTTTATCAAGTGGCTTTAAAAATATTTCTTCCCTTAAAATATTCAGTAAAACTGATTTTCTTTTCCCAGCATTAATGTCTCTGTGTTCTCATGTCTCAAAAAGCAAGTAAATTCCCAAAAGAAAAAGAAAAATCAGTTTAAAGGAGAAATGTGAGCTACACCCCAAAGCAAGACCATAGATCATCTTCCCTCACTTCCCTTAACTTCAGTGCTAGTTTTCTAAAGCTATGGTCCCCAACTTTTTCCAAATCACAGATCGGTTGAGGTGGATGGGGTCCATGTGCAGAGAGGGGCGCTCGCGGGGGTGCACATTTGTGCATATGTGGGTAGGTTAGGTGCACTCACATGTGCAGGGGGCGTGGTCGCGTGGTGGGGTGGGGTACTCGTGTGAGTGGGTGGGTAGGCAGGTGTGGGGGAGTGCATGTGGGGGGCAGGAGATCTGTCTCCGTGGCCCAGTCCTGCCAAGGCCACGGCCTGGTATCAGGCCACGGACCAGGGGTTGGGGACCCCGGCTCTAAACCATCCATTTTTAAGTGGGGCCATATGGCCCCCTGGGAAACCATGACACATTTGAAGGGGGCCACAGACTGGAAAAAAAATCTTCACACACCACCTTTCATTATGTGACTGATACACTCCTGTTTCAGCCTGTATTTCTTTCATATTGTTTTTATGGCTATGGCCAAAAAAAGGTTAAGAATGACTGCTCTAAAGAAATGAGTGAAAGCCCCACTTTCACTTAGGGCGAAAGCCCATTAAACACAAGACTTCCTTATCTCAAGTACAGATCAATTCTGCCAGACTAATAGATACAAGTAGAAGTGGAAATAAGAAATAAATAAATAAATATATGTAAGTACATGTAGGAGAGAACAAGACGGGGGTTGGTGTATCGTTTCCCCCATGATCCAACACGCTTGCTACCAGAGCTGATGGAGATATATCTCCAGTATTGTGTTGAGATTCCCCAGACTTTTGCTTCTGGTGGACTTTGGCATACTCTATATGTTAAGACCCAGTTGTCTGGAACAGCTCTGAGGTTCATGAGTCTCATGGCCCTTCTAGGCCTGTCCCTATATTCCACCAGGCCTATGCATGTTGCACTCTAGATCTGGTGTTCACGTTGGGACAGGGAGGGGGTGATCTGAAGGTGGCAACCCTTGCATCCTCCCTCTTGTAATGGTCTGATATCCTGTTGTTTGGACTTTGTACAACTGTACCCCAACGTGAGGAGGAGGGACCTATTACTGTGGTCCACCTCTGAAGACTGATGGATCCTGTTGGTTTCCAAAATGTCCCAGAGGAGTTTTCCAGCTGATAAGGTTGATGCTCCTGTTGATGTTCTGGTCACTCACTGGTATTCAGGGGTGACCTGAGCTGTAGACACGAATGCTCCTAAATGCCTTATTTGCTGCAGGATCCAGGCTTTTCTGTGATTTGCAGAGGAGTTAAGGATGATAAAGCAATAACGAAGGCAGCTAGAGGGCAGATGGAGGAAAGCTCCCATGGAGTTCAGCTTGTCGCTGTGGGAAACATCTGGAAGATATTGGAATAAAATTAAGGTCACTAAAAGAAGCCACTGTTCCCAACTAACTGAGGATGCATCTAACAGGTGGAACTTTTCTGTATTGTCTATGATGTCATCTCTTCCAGACAAAAATGAGCTTTAAATTCAAGTGTGGATAATTGCAGTCGACTAGCAACCTCCTTTATATCCAAGGTTGAAAACATTCATAGGAACTTTTACTCCTTGTTGATACCAGTATATCAGAAGGCTATGTCCCACGCCCTATCTAGTCAGGTTAAATTGGATCAGTTTCAGTTGGTGTGGCCTGAGGATGTGGACAAAGCACTTGCACGCTGCAAAACCAGTACTTCTTCTCCAATTCCTTGCCCATTGTGGCTCTTAAAATCAGCAAAGGAGTTGACATACATCATTAATGTGTCTCTATAGGAGTGCTGTTTACCTTATTGCTTAAAGGAGATCATAATAAGACCCATTCCGAAGAAACCAAATTTAGCAACAGATGATTTTTATAGGGCTGTTGCTAATGTTCCATTCTTGAGCAAGTTGATTGATAGGGTGGTGACTGACCAACTGGAGGTGCTTTCGGGGGGAACAGAGAGCCTAGAGTTTAGGCCACATCATGGAACTGAAATGGCATTGGTCGCCATGCAGAACAATCTTCTGAAGGAGGCAGTCAGGGTCCTCCTGGATCTTTCTTTGGCCTTTCACCAACATCAGTTGACTGCCCAGCTGTGCCGCTACCATGAGAAGAAACAGTGATACATGTGTTGATACTCTCTAAAATGGATTACTCTTAACACTCTTGAAATAGGGTTGCCCTTGAAGTTAGTATGGAAACTTCAGCAGCTCCAAAATGCGTTGGCCAGACTGATAACAGATACCAGCAGATATGAACACATATCCCCAGTCTTGACATGCTTTAATTGACTCCTTGTTAGTTTCTGTGCCCAATTCAAGGTGCTGGTCATCAACTATAAAGTCCTTAATGGTTTAAAACCTTATTATCTGTTAGAACATCTCACACAAACAGGTACTCATTCCACCCTCACAGTCCATGATGTTAAAAATGGTGACACCTAAGGAAGCAAAAAGACTTAACAACATGAATTGTGCTTTTTCTGTTCTGGCCTCTTCCCTTGGAACAAGCTTCCAACAGAGGTTTCTCAAATGCCTTCCCTCTCAGTGTTTAAGAAATTGTTTAAAACAGTATTATTTAAAGCCACATTTTATTAGTGCTTTTACTACCTGAGATGTTAAAATCTTGTCATGTGACAACACTGAAGAAATGACTCTTGGCTACAATGTAAAGCTGTGAGTATACAGTTTGTATAACAGTGTAAATGTGATGTCCCCTCAAAATAATGCAACACACAGCCATTAATGTCTAAACTGCTGGAAACAAAAGTGAGTACACCCCTAAGTGACAGTGTCCAAATTGGGCCCAAGTAGCCGTTTCCCCTCCCTGGTGTCACGAGACCTCTTAGTGTCACAAGTCTCAGGTGTGAAGGGGGAGCAGGTGTTGTCACTCTCACTCTCTCAGACTGGTCACTGGAATTTCCACATGGCACCTCATGGTAATGAACTATCTGAGGATCTGAAAAAATGAATTGTTGCTCTACATAAAGATGGTCTAGGCTATAAGAAGATTGCCAAAACCCTAAAATTGAGCTGCAGCACGGTTGCCAAGACCATAGAGTGGGTTAACAGGACAAGTTCCACTCAGAACAGGCCTTGCCACTGTCAACCAAAGAAGTTGAGTGCCCCAGAGGTTGGCTTTGGGAAAGAGACGTCTGAGTGCTGCCAGCATTGCTGCAGAGGTTGTAGGGGTGGGGTGGGGCAGCCTGTCAGTGCTCAGACCATACATCGGACACTGCATCGAATTGGTCTCCAGGGGTGTCATCCCAGAAGGAAGCCTCTTCTAAAGATGATGCACAAGAAAGCCCGCATACAGTTTGCTGCAGACAAGCAGACTAAGGACATGGATTTCTGGAACCATGTCCTGTGGTCCAATGAGACCAAGATAAACTTAATTGGTTCAGATGGTGTCAAGCATGTGTGGCGGCAACCAGGTGAGGATTACAAAGACAAGTGTGTTGTGCCTACAGACAAGTGTGGTGGTGGGAATGTCATGGTCTGGGGCTGCAAGAGTGCTGCCAGCACTGGGGACCTACAGTTCATTGAGGGAACCATGAATGCCAATATGTGCTGTGACATACTGAAGCAGAGCATGATCCCCTCCCTTCGGAGACTGGGCCGCAGGACAGTATTCAAACACACCTCCAGAATGACCACTGCCTTGCTAAAGAAGCTGAGGGTAAAGATGATGGACTGGCCAAGCATGTCTCCAGACCTAAACCCTATTGAGCATCTGTGGGGCATCCTGAAATAGAAGGTGGAGGTGCGCAAGGTCTCCCATATCCATCAGCTCTGTAATGTCGTCATGGAAGAGTGGAAGAGGACTCCAGTGGCAACCTGTGGAGCTCTGATGAACTCTATGCCCAAGGGGGTTAAGGCAGTCCTGGAAAATAATGGTGGCCACACAAAATATTGACGCTTTGTGCCCAATTTGGGCGTTGTCACTTAGGGGTGTACTCACTTTTGTTCCCAGTGGTTTAGACAGTAATGGCTGTGTGTTTTGTTATTTTGAGGGCACAGCACATTTACACTGTTATACAAGCTGTATACTCACTGCTTTACATTTTAGCCAAGTGTCATTTCTTCAGTGTTGTCACATGAAAAGATATACTAAAATATTTATGAAATGTGAGGGGATGTACTCCTGTGATATACTGTATGTGATGAACTATGGGGTGGCATGCAAGTTTAAATTAAAATAAAGAAATAAATGCCATGTAACTGAAAAGTGAACTGTATTGTAAATCTGCTTTTTTTTTTTTTTTTTTTTTTTTTTTTTTTTTTGCTGCTAACAATATCAAAACTGGGTTTCGTTTCATTCCTGCTAGTGATACACTGTCTATGAAGCTGAATGGCTAATGCAATTTTAGAGTGGTCTGTGCTTGTAAAGGGACAATTCGAGTATGTTAGCATGCCTGTAAGTGAGAATACAGAATGGGGCGGTGGGGGTAAAGATGATCAGTGGTCTAAATTTTCTGGTTTGTTAGCGTATAGCTTTAGCATAAATCTTTTGTTTTAAACTGAAGATTTGTTCCTTGGAAAGCAAGTAAAAACATTTTAAACAGTCTGCTAAAACTACTAAGTGCCTCCTAATCCAGAAACCCTCTTATAGGTTGTGCAAAATATCGCTGCCAGGTATGGATTAGTCACCTTATGAACACTGTTATCCTGTGTTTGTTATTCTCCAGCAGAGTAAAAGTCAGCCAGCCAAGTCTGTGAAAGGAGAATTTAGAACGCCTTTATGTATGCTAACAAAATACCATGCAGTAATGTGTGAGGGTCACTCCCAGTCTGTGGCAGCTAGAATGAGTATTACTGACAAGCCCACTTTCTGTAAACTTTTTCACTGCAATGCTCTTTTTCAGAATTTTAAAAAAATGAATGTCGGGGTTGCCCACAGTGAAGTCAATCCCAACACAAGGGTAATGAACAGCCGAGGGATGTGGCTCACGTACGCCCTTGGAGTTGGCCTCCTTCATATTGTCCTACTAAGCATTCCTTTCTTCAGTGTGCCCATCGCATGGACCTTAACCAATGTTATTCACAATTTGGTAAGTACTTTGCATTGCAATAGTCCGGGGGGGGGAGATGCAATACTTGGACGTGTGAGGCAGAGAAAAGGAAAGACAGATTACTGCGCAAGTATCCATCTACCAATGCAATATGGCATGTCATCCATGGAAATAGTTACCATGTAAATAATTTCTCCATACTTCCCAACTTCAGTGCACTTAGAAGTAATTTTATCAAGGCCAAAGAACAGCAGTATCCAACTTTTTCAGTTTTCATGGCCTCCTTCTCCTCAGTCAGGATACTTGTGGGTGGAGATGCTCTCCTGGAAACAGTACTTCCCAACACCATTTGACCAGGGAAGAGTTTAGAGTTTTTAACCAACTTCATGGAGTGATTTGTATTCCAAAGTACAGCTGGAGACTTTAGCACCAACTTTGCGGGCAAGTAATGTTCCATGATCTCTCTAGAAGGGCAAGTACATTCTCAAAGCAAAACAGGTTGCCATTTGTTGAGAAACTTGCTGATGCAAACAAATCTCTGGACAATATTCTGTGGGAAGAAATGTAGCTACATAATTAAAGTTGGCATGCAAATTGATGTGACTGTTTATTTTATATACCTTCAGCATCGTCTTTGAAGTGTGATATTTGCATTTCTAAAATGGTGCAAGGCATCTTTGAGCACAGCAGAGAAAAAGCTGTGTAATAGAACAGTTCCAGTTCTGTGAAGAATTTTGCAGTATACGTCCCTTGAATACCTGATGCAATTCCGTAGAGGCCTTTGTCAGCTGGAGGACAGTTTGCTTGAGAGCCTCTGGCACCCAAACAGACCACTGGGCCTGGAATAAATCTGTGGCTGCTGATAAACAAGACTTTACTGTAGCTTGGGATTTAAAAGTTAGTATAACATTGTCACCAATTTGCTGCCCTGAGGGATGCTGCTGACTAAGTTCCCGATTTAAATAGTGTTTATAATGGATATGCCAAGCTTCATCCATTTTAATCCAAAATATGTATTTCAGATGTAATCATCTGGTGCATCAATTTATTTGCTTTCCTGACACTAAGGATCGCTTGAAATATGCCAGAATGTTTGGGTCACAGAGCAGGCTTTGAATTTCATCTCCCAGCTAGATATAACTTGTAGTTCAGTTCTGCAAAAATCTGTATTTAGAACAAAAACCAGTTGGACTTCATTTGAACGTTGACAATCTTGCTTCCTTCAGACATGGTGCCCTCTAGATGTTTGGACTACAATCCCCGTTGGCCATATCCAGCATGGCGAGTGGCATGTGGCGACGGGAATAGTAGTCCACAGCAGTGATATGTGGGCGAAGGCTGCCCTAAAGTTTCTTGACAGCAGTTTTCCTGTTAGTCATGAAATTCATTATCTTGCCAGATGCCTTTTAAGTTTTCGCAAAATAACCTGATCTGTCTTGTAGAATAGCTTTGAGCTACAATAAAAATAAAAGGTTAGCTGAAATAATGATTTGACTGGGGC
The DNA here is from genome assembly GCF_051106095.1 of Pogona vitticeps. Classification (NCBI taxonomy): domain Eukaryota; kingdom Metazoa; phylum Chordata; class Lepidosauria; order Squamata; family Agamidae; genus Pogona; species Pogona vitticeps. The sequence continues at coordinate 191,268,120 of NC_135783.1, forward strand.
AAGTCTGCTACCCAACAAAACAACAGGATAGTCTATTAGTACAATGTGAAGCTATTAAGGTGAACCTTTAAAAAATCACTGGCAAATAAAAGAAACTTTGGAGGCAAGGCAAGACAGGTGAAGCAGGTTTATCCCAAGAAAGAGCTGATATCTTGTATTTTAAAGCATTGTGCTCCTTGGAGTATATGGCCTTAGGAAAAACATTGAAGATTTAAACATGGCACCTGGGAAAGATTCAAAAGATGGCAAGATCAAAGGAGACTTGGTGACAGCCACACTGATTAGAGAGGTACTGCAGCAGTAAGACCAGAACTTCAAGAAGTTTTAATTATACTGCTAGAGCCAATACATCTGAAATTAACAATGATTACAATGAAACTAATATCGAACAGGTAGTAAACAGGCCTCTAAACAAGGAACTGGCATGATACAGAAATTAAACATTTACAGAAACATACAATGATCCTGTAAGAGCAAGTAGGAAATTTGGAAAGTAATAACCACAGAATAGTCATCATCATGCACCTTCAAGTCAATTCTGAGTTACGGTGACCCTTTCCAGATAGAGAATACTCCAAAGTGGTTTACCCTTCCCTTCTTTTTGAGGGTTCCCTGGGACTGTACAGTTTGCTCAAGGCCACACAGGCTGGCTGTATTCACAGGAGGAATGGCGAGGAATTGAACTCCCAGCCTCAAGCTCTTCAGCCACATACCTAAACCACTGAGCTATCTGGAACCTCAAATTTCAAAGTCACCCAGAAAATGAGACAGACGGGAATGTGATCGCATTTATAGTTGCTTGTACAGTGGTGCCTCGGAAGACTTTGTTCCATGGAAATCGCTGTCTTGCGAAAACATCATCTTGTGAAACCCAGTTCCCCCTTGGAATGCATTGAAATCTATTTAATGCATTCTAATTGGGGAAAAATCACTATCTTGCAAAAATTGTTAATAGAAGATATCATCTTGCAAAACACAATTCCCCATACCATATTGGAGGAAAATCCCCTCACCTGCACTGCCTTTGGAAATTCAGTGAGTCTCAGATGGCATTCCCCTTCTTTCTCTATCAACAAAGAGAAAATGAAAGGAATCAAAGCAGCCCCCTGGGTCCTGATCATGGTGACTCCTTTTGCCCTGATCCTTTACCACTAGGGAGAAAAAGAGAAAAAATGCAATATAAGACATCACCAGGACTTGCTGCCTTTGCAGTAGGTCCTGATGAAGAGAAAGAAAGATAAAAAGAAATCTAGAAAAACCAAGAAAATCAGAAGTGCAATCTCCTATTAACACAAATTATGCAGTTGAGTTCCCCACATATGAGGAAACCAGAGGGACCAGCAGCATACCCAAAATGCAATGGATGAGCCTCCCCCTGGGAAAACCACTTTTATGACATGGTATTTCCCCTGCAAGGTATGAGCTGAAATGGCCCTTGCAGCTCATACCCCCTTTTGTCCCCTGATCCCCCCAAGGCATGGTGACCCTCTGGCTGTACCTCCCACTCAGAACAGGGCTGCACAGCCCCAATCCTGCCAGAGGCCAAGAGAGCTCCTCAGTGTTTTGGGGTGCCCTGCAGGACCCCCATCAGGGGCTAGGTTTTCCTCCCACAATCCTCTAGTGCACAGGTATTAGCATAAGGTATTAGCATATGCTAATACATGTGCACTAGAGGATTGTGGGAGGAACACCATCTTGCAAAACAGTGTAAAAAAAACACTGTCTTGTGAGGCAAGGACCCAAACATGGTTCCAGTGAAAATTGGCCATAGGAATAATCATTTTGCGAAGTGCAACATTGCTCAAAAAAAGTTATTTTCTAGTGAATTCCTCATTTTGCAAGGCAATCATCTAGCGAGGCACCACTGTATTAATAGCATATGCTGGCAATACAACTTAAAAGAAGATACGGGCCGTCCATATTGAATGAAAGACCCTCACATAAAAAAACCCCAAACCAGACAGCTAGAAATAAGCTATTATGAATTAATGTAGGATCAAAAAGTCATGTACTTTAACAAACATTAAAGAAAAAGATGTAAGAATAACAAAATAAATTTTTTAAAAATATGAATTTATATCCAGCCAGGCATTTGGTAACAAATTCATGGAATGGTTTTGGAAGAAGTAGCTGTGTTAGTCTGTGCAATATCATTCAGAACTGTATTGCGAGAGTTCAAAGATGAGGTAAGGAAAATACTGGCTGCCAGCCATCACCACTGGCAGATGATTCCCACAGAGCCTGAGGGAGGCCCAAGTGTGCCACACCCTCCAACAGAAAGAGTTGAAACCTGTTGCTGAATTTGAGGGCTGAAGAAAGAGTCACCTGGCCATGAAAAATCCATCAGGAAGCAACCATGAGGAAAGAAGCAACATCCACCACCAAAGCGGGCAGTTAGTCGAAACAAAACTGATGGGTGGGGCGATGGAGGAGAGCCTTCAAATTTTGTAGAGTGTGCTAAAGTCTGGGAATGCCTGGTAGCTGAGAGGGAGAAAGGGAAAAAAAACTTGAGCTCTGAGAAGAAGAGATGGCCAGTTTAAGGAGTAGCACTATCTAGGGAACTGAGTGAAAGAGATAACTGAATAATTAACTTTAGTTGCTATTGCCATCTTCTTCCACTGCTTCACCCCCTCTACCTATATACTGTACCTTGGTTTGTTTGGTCTCTTGGCAGTTGGTTTGTTTGGTCTCTTGGCAGTCAACAGTTTAAAATACCAGTAGGTTGAAGACTAAAGCTTCTACAAACTGACATATTCCTTGTTAACAGCTAATGACTACCAATAATTACGAGAATCACCATAAGCAGACTTTAGAGACAATTAAGGTACTAAAGAAGCAGGGAACTTTCCCCAGTTTCTTGAGTCTGAATGTGTGTTTCTGAAAGTAGGAATCTGGGACAGAATATGGTTTCTCTTAGTGTACCACCCACCCAGTGGCTCAACAACCTGACTTACTGAGCAAAGTGAGCTGGTCTCAGAGGTGACGATTGAGTCCCTTCAGCTTGTGCTGGAGGACGTCAATGTTCATGCCAAGGCAGCGGCTCAGGATTTCATGTCTTCCATGATGACCAAATGGTAGAAAATTCCATCCATACTGCAGAGCACACTTTAGATCTGGTTTTCTGTAATAAGGTAGATGTTGGTGGTGTAACTGTGCAGGAACTCTCTGTAGTTCTGTTGTCATGGTCAGACTATTATCTGATGGGATTTAGACTCACTGGAACTCAGAGCCTTTGCAGGGATGGGGGGCAGACTAAGATGGTCTGCTACCTGTTCTACTCTCTTGTACACTTTGATGCAACAATTGTGGTGATAAGCCCAGGCTATTTTAAGGCTCCCTTTTAGAGCCAGGTGTTAAATAGGCTTTCCCGCAGGGGTTGATCATCTCCTCAATGCTGTTTAACATCTACACAAGGCCACTGGGTGGGGCCATCATTGGGTGTGGGGCTTTGTGCCATCAGTATGCTCCTTTTCAGTGGATGACGTTCTGTCCCTTCAGCGCTGTCTGGAGGCTGTGCTGCAATGGATGCAGTTGAATGGGTTGAGGCTGAACCTGGACAAGACAGAGGTCTTGAGGGTGGGCGGCCCCTCCATTGGCGGTTTGGGAAACTCCCTCTCTTTCGGGGTGTGTGTGACTCACCACAAAGAGTGTGGTGCGCAGCTTGGGGATACATCTGGACCCAGCACTTACCATGGAAACCCAGGTGGCATCCGTGGCCCACTCCGTCTATTTCCATCTGCGGCAGATTGCCCAGCTGCAACCCTATCTTGATGGCGGGGCTCTCACCACTTTGGTCCATGCGCTTGTAATCTCGAGATTAGACCACTGTAATGTGCTCTACATGGGGCAACCTTTGAAATTGACGCGGAAGCTTCAAATGGTGCAGAATGCGGTGGCCAGACTCCTTAGTGGGGTGAGAAAATATCAGCATATCTCTCCCACTCTGGGTGCCTTGCATTGGCTGCCCATTCGCTTCCGCATTGGCTTCAGAGTGTTGATGATGACGTATAAAGCCCTAAACGGTTTAGGACCCCGATACCTTGCAGATCACCTTCTCCCACCTAGATCTACCCGAATCACTCGCCATAACCAAGAGGGACGGTTGAGGGGCCTAACACCAAGAGAGGCCCGGAAAGAAAGAACAAGAAACCAGGCCTTCTCGGCAGTGGCCCCTCGGCTCTGGAATAACCTCCCATCAGTGATCTGCCTGCTCCCTCACTGGTGTTTTTAAGAGCCAATTAAAAACTTGGCTCTTTAGGCAGGCCTTCCCTCCTGTCAATACTTGACTTTATTTTTATTACAATTTTCTGTTTTCCCATCTTGAGCACTACTAAGCATTACTAATTACTATTTTTTTGAATTGTTTTTAATTGTTTTAGTTTACAATGTTTGGTGAAACCCGCCCAAAGTAGACTTTGTCTAAAAGGGCGGGATAGAAATCTAATAAATAAATAAGTACAGAGGCTTTCTCTCAGTACAACTTCCTTCACAGGTGTGTCTGATGGGGACACGGGAGAGGGCCTTCTCTGCTGTTGCTCCCAGACTTTGGAACTCCCTCCCACAGGAGGCCAGACTGCCCCCCTCTTTGCTGTCCTTCCACAAGCAGGCAAAGACCTTTCTTTTCCAGCAAGCTTTCCCTTAATTGATGTTCTGTCTCTGCTTAATGGTGTATTTAATTCCTGAGTTGTCAAGTCTATAGGCATCATTAGTGGAAATATTGACTTGCCAATGTTATGATTCCATAAGTGAAGTGAATTTCACTATATATTCACTAGATACTTAATTTTCTTTTGCTGGTGATTGTTTTTTAAATTGTTTAAATTGAGTTTTAATCCTTTTCTTTTTTTTATTTGAATTTTATTCAAGTGTTTTAACTGATTAATAGGTTCCCTCAAGATTATTTGCTATATAAGTTTTTAAACCATAGCCTTAATTATTTTTATTATATTAATAATATTCAATATTTAATGTTCAATTAGGTGTATAGAAAGATAAGCCCAGTTTGTTATTTATTACTTAGCTATTATTGATTATCATTATGAATAGTTAATAGACATAAGATAATTTTATGGATAAATCATGAATATTAGTTTTTGAACAATAATTCCTGGGACAGTTTCTATGTATGTCCATAGTTTAGTCTAGTTTATAACTGAGATTTTGTACAATCTGTAGCCCAGATTCTGTAATTCAAACCTTTATATTGTATTGTAGTGTACTGGCATTAATTCATAGATATGGGAGTATCAAGAAAACAGAAGAAAACCTTAGCTCAGAGTATAATTCTAAATCATTTCTCTACAATACAGAAGAAAAAAGTAAGCTGTAAAAAGATACCAGTAGAATTGAAAGATAGTTTACCTAAGGAAACAAAGGATGCCGACCAAGAAAGGATTAACGTATTAAAGACTGAAAAAGCAATTTTGACTGAAACACTTCCTTAACATATGGCTATTATACCATCTTCGGGTATAGACCATCTTTCATCTCCCTGCTTAAACAGTAAAGAGCAAGCTAATTGTCCAGACGTGGAGCTCCTTGGTACACAATGTGCATTGCCAGGGTGGCAAGTGAAGAAGCTAGATGAACTATGAGATTTAAAAATTACGAGCATTTCAGAACTTGGCATTAGTAGTTACAACACTATCTGTGCAGCTCAAACTCCTTTACAAAATATGAAAAGATGTATTAGTAACAGTCAACAATCTATAGTTCTTGATACTGCTTCTTTAAAGACAACAGAGCCATGACATATAAGCCTTGAGAATTCTCAGATTTGTCATGATCAAATCTATCTCTTGTATTTGTTGTTAAATATTTCTAATAAAAGGGTGTGTGTGTTTTAAGAAAAAATAGCTTTATTTTAGTAGTTCTGTCTAATCATTTAGCAAATATGTATAATTTTGGCAATCACAGAGGAAGTTTCTGTCTTACTTCCGTAATAGTGTTTAATGTTTCCCACCCACCTGTTCCCCCAGCTGAGATTCTGTGCACTGCTGTAATACAGTTGTGAATAACATTGCTGGTCTTTTTTTCTTACAGGGAATGTATGTATTTTTACATGCAGTAAAAGGAACTCCTTTTGAAACGCCTGACCAAGGTAAAGCAAGGTTGCTGACCCACTGGGAGCAGCTGGACTATGGCGTGCAGTTTACGTCTTCACGAAAATTCTTCACAATATCTCCAATAATTCTGTAGGTTTTAAAGCCCTGCTTTTCTTCTTTAAACAATAAGATCTGATGTGGCAAACCAGGGTTGCAAAGCATCACAATATCTGAAATCTGGAAAAAAAATTGGACCATATAGATTCTGTTTTAGCATTAATGATTTATGTGCTTAAAGGAGGAAAAATGCAACTTTCCAGTAAGGATTTCAGTTATGGAAGTCTAAAACTCCCATTTTATCATTTCAAGGTTAGTGTGCTAATCCTGTAAAGAAGTAAAGGGAAATATTTTGCAGAATTAGTCTCCAGTAAAAGGTAACATTTTATATCTTTCTAGCTTTAGTTCAGAACTTAAGTGCTGTTTTTCAGTAGTTCAGAATTGTTTCTCAAAGGGTTTGTATTTCTTAATTGGATTCATCATCATTCAGCCTTGTCTGACATTCTACAAATAGGATTACAGTGGTGCCCTGCTATACGTTTACCCCGCATGACGTCGAAATTGATGGTTCCTATGGGGGAAATCCGCATTACGTTGATTAGGAACCTGCTTCGCAAACCGTTTGTTCACTATATGATGATTTTTCCGGTTCCGCAAAATGGCTTCCCTCCCTTCTCAAAATGGCTGCTTTCTGGAGGGAAGTTTCGCGATTTTGAACAGCTGATCCGAGGTTCTCTATGGGCAGTCTTTGCTGGACAATGAGGTATTTCCCCCATTTGAACACATTGACTGGTTATCAATGCATTCCAATGGGTTTGTTTTTTTCGCTTGACGACGATATCGCTTAACAGCGATTTTCCTGGAACGGATTATTGTCGTCAAGCGGGGCACCACTGTACTTGTATTTGTGTACGAAATTCACCATAAAGTGTTAAGAATCATTACCTTAGCCTCAGTGCACACTTTAAGAAATGATTCTTTGTTTGTAAGTGAAATTCAGTTAGCACTCTAAATGCAGAGTATCATCTGAGAGCTATGCTGTAGTATAGAGGAGGCAAAGTCTTATTTATTATATATGTCACTGCTACAATATTACACCTTGTACAGTGGTGCCCCGCTTGGCAATTACCCCGCTGCACAACAAAATCACTTCACAATGAGGTTTTTGCGATCACAAAACAATGATTGAATGGGGAAAATCTGATTTACGACGATCGGTTCCCTGCTTCGGGAACCGATTCTTCGCATTACGACAATCAAAAACAGCTGATCGTCGGGTTTCAAAATGACAGCCCGCTGTTTTCCGGACCTATTACCAGAAGACAGCGACCAAAAATGGCTTCCCCTATGGAGGATCTTTGCTGGACAGTGAGGTATTTCGCCCATTGGAACGCATTGAACTGGTTTTCAATGCATTTCAATGGTATTTTTTTTCGCTTGACGACAATATCACTTAACAACAATTTTAACGGAATGGATTATCGCCATCAAGCGGGGCACCACTGTATCAAGGTTTGTATACTTGAACCGAATGCCATTAAATGAAGGAGTGACATCCAGCATTGAAGTGGACATCTGCTTGTGCTGTAGAATTTTCCTGTTGATTCCCCATTTGATTTGGTTTCCCCAGTTTACTGGCTAATCCTGTTAATTTATGCATGCACCAGAAGGAAATCCTTTTTCTTCACTCTTTAGAAAGATAACTACTATTTTTATGATATAACTATCTAAGTCTTAATTAGATGCTTTCCTGTTTAATCTTTCATCCAGTTTTAACTTAAATGAATGCAATATACATCTATCGTATTATAAACCAGTCAGAATTCCAAAGGACCTATTAAGGGTAGAGTGGTACTCAGTCTATCATGAATCAGCATCCAGATTCTAAAACAAGCAGTTTAGCATTGCAGAATGTGGAGTATGGGCCCTGAAACACACTCCACAATGCAGAGATTTATTCGTGACCAATTCTCTAGGTAGTGTAAAATGCGTTACTGAGAGACCTGACACATCTAGACTCAGCAGAATGATGTTTTAGATATGCTGGTTTTTAAATAAATGTAACATAGTAAAGAATAGATTATAAACTCGAAGTCCCCAGGTGGCCATAGGGAATTCAACGCCTGAAATCCAGTAGTAAAGTGCAACTAGAGTAGACCCATTTAATCAGTGGACATTTGGTGAACCCAGTTGTGAGTCACTGCTCAATTTTGGCCAGAGTATCTGAGCTGCTGCCTCCCCACGATCTACATACTGGCTACCTAACAGTTTAAGGATTTCTGATGTAATGTACATGTTAACCTGAGCACTTGGAAAAAGTACTTTACAATAACAGCATAATGCATGGTGCTTTTACTTAATGGCACAGTGCAGTCAAAGTTAAACATGTTTAAGCCTGATTAAGCAAAGTGAAACAAAGCTAACTAGCTGGATGGGGTTGCATTTCAACATAGTAAACTTCAAGAATGTATTTATTGTTCATCTTGTGTAAATATAATAAAACACTTTTCATACTCTGGTTCTACATATTAGACATTCCATTGCTTTTGGTAGGTACTTAGTTGTTAGTAGCTTTGCTAACGGAAGAGCAGCTTCAACAGAAGGTAAAATGAGTAAATTTTGGGAAAGTGTAACTCAAAATCCTTGTGCTGGAAATCCAAGAAGCTACTTCAAGGCAAGTAAATAGCGGCCTTCTTGCTTAAATTACATGTGTCTGATGTGCACGTTTATAGAGCGACTGGGTAAGAATAGCTAAATAAGGCTAAAGCAAAATACTCTGCTAAATCTGGAGTGCTTGAAAGAATCTATTTCCAACACAACTACGTACATTATAATATGAAGCAAGACATTGAGGAATGTCCTGTAATACTACATACTTTTTTTGCTGAAATTTGATATAGAATTGAGAGTTTTCTATATTTCTTTAATCCAGAAAAAGTCTTCCATTCTGCCTTTCCAAATGTCCTCTTGTAACCAATACTGACTTTTGGTATGTGTGCGTTTCCCCATCCCTCAGGTATTTCCTGGCAAGCTTCTACACAAAATATGATCCAACCCACTTCATCTTGAATACAGCTTCTCTCTTGAGTGTGCTTATTCCTAAGTTGCCACAACTTCATGGAGTCAGAATTTTTGGAATCAACAAATATTAAACAAGATACATGAAACTGAGAGCGTCTGGACCAAAACGGGGCGTAACTGCCTTTTTCCTTGGTGGAAGGAAGAATTTGTGATGCCACTTACCTAGTGGCCTGCAGTGTGACTTTCTACTCCTAAGACGTAAATGCTTTTCTTTCAAAGCTGTGTAGGAGAGAAACAGACTTTCTGAAGATGTATTAAAACTTGAGCAGTATATCTTTGGACAACTAGCTTCAGGAGCTGGGCAGGCCTAGCACTGTTAGAGTAGTGCTAACACACAAGCTGCAGAAAGGGTATGAGTATTTTGGGGGAAAAATCAGTGTGATGTTTCAGAAACAAGTCTGTTATGGTAATGCAGAGTGCATTAATTGGAGAGGTTGATATAGTTTAACTGCTGTAAAGTAGCCAGTTATTGCTTCTTGAGTGATTCTCTTTTTGCTGTTTCCTGATCTGGGATTTTTTGTCTATCAGCGGGTGGTGCCAGGTTAATATTAAGCTAGCAAATTGCTGTGACTAAGTTGTAATGGATTCAACGCCTTATCTATCCATGTGACCTTTAATCATAATGACTTCTCCCGTTTTAGATATCAGACCTCAGGGGGATGATGCATCAACCTCAAAGTTTGTTTTTTGTATGAATTTGAACTGATCAACATTGTTTTGCTGATTTTCCATCCTTGTAGAATATCTGAGATCTGTGTGTATGCTTCTCTCTCTCTTTATAAGTGTAGAGTTGGGCTCTTTTTTGTGTTAGCAATCTTTAAATATCTGGGCTCGTAAGGGAAAACATTGCGTAAGCCAACGCAAACTGCTAAATCTGGTTGTATAGCTAGATTGCTTGTAGAAAGAAATCTAGTATTTCTGTTAGTGGGAATATTTTCTGCAGTGGCAAATGTTACACTACTGAGAATTCTCAAGTAACAGGTACCTCAAACCACAAGTTCAGTTTGATATGTGGAATCTCATAAGATTTCTGCATTTGAGCTTAAAGAACTTGATTGGTTTCTTTCCTCTTGTACTTTGTATCCAATGTTGAGAATTTTTCAGCAGTTAATTAAGTGTGCCTGATAAGACTTTAGTTTAAATTTTATGTATCTGTCAAATGTTCTACCTTTAGAGGTAGCTTTAAAGTCCTGGATTTTTAGTGTTGAGTGCTACAACCACACCAGGCATTGGCATGCAGAGAAACACTGTAATGCAGTGACTGCCAGATGTTCTCTGTATATATAACTGTAGGGAGAACCACGTGTCCCTGTTGAACTGGCTGTGACATGCTAGTAATGAGATATACCTTCCTGTCTTTAAGATTGCCTCATCACGATGGCCTAACTAGTCTTGCTTCTGTGCCACAGGGACTCTTGAGATCCAGTCCACAGGGATTATGGCCTGCGAAAAATACAGTAATCGGCTACTTTCAGGAAGTTATACTTCCTTTCTTACTCTTGCTTTCTGAAAAGGTATTTTGAAGAAAATGTTTATTCGAGTAACTGACTTGGAGACTGATGGTATGAATATAGTACACTGTAAGTGCAGTTCCTTGTAGCAAAATATTGTAAGCATAACAGACTGCTGTTGTGCTTTCAAGGGGGGGGGGTTAAATAGAATAATAGATACAATGTCGGGCTAGTGTTAAAACACTAAGCCAGATGAGCAGAAGAGAATAAGGAGCGTTTTCAACAACTGTATAAGATGCCGATGTGGGTTTTTTTTTCTGTTTGTCTTGACGTTTCCCTCCGAAGTCTGGTCTATTCCAATTAAAATAATTTGTCCTGAGAAGTCTTTGAATTATTTTTAAAGTAATTGATGCATCACATAGTTTCAGTTGCAAATGAATATAACAGGTCACCGCTACCTTGCAGAAGGGATGTCTCTTAGAAATACTGTTCACCAGGATTAACACTATTTCTGTCAGTCATGTGAATCTTCTCTATATACTGTAGCAGCTTTCCTGAGAATGAGCCATCTACTATATATAAATCATGTGTACAGCACAGTTCTGGAGAAGCCTTGCTCATGTTTTTGATTTGCTATTCGCATGCCAAATAGAAGCAAGCTTTGCTTCTCTCACTCTCTTGGTCCTTCCAAGGACCCATGGCAGAGGACAGTTTTTGTGGGTAGGCTTAGTAGAGAAGTCATTCAAGGTAAGGAGGAACAAGAAGAATCTGCCTTGAAACTTGTCCAATTGTCCTCACACATAAAGCAAAGAATGATGTACTCTGTGCACTGAATGATGTAAAATGATATGTTTGATGGAGCCTACAGACCAATGTCACTTTCCCTCACCCAACAGTGGTACCAGTATGGATTATATGCTGCAAAGGGTGAAGAGGGTGTATCATGACAAACTTTGCTAGTTCACTTCAAAGAGTAGATAGGAACCAAAGACTGCAACTGAAAAATCGTGTTTTCCAATCAGCCCCTGAAGAACATTTAATGATCTGATATATCTATTCTGGATTAAATTATTATCTGTTTGCTTAATTAACGTTTTATGCCGTCTCTGTGTAAAAGTGAAAGGGTAGGGCACAAACCCAATGAAATTATGTCTTCTGTGTAGTTTCTAAAGTTTGTGTCCTTTTCCTAAACCTGTTAATAACTGATTTTTATTTATTTATTTATTTAATTTATATGCCGCCCATACTACCCAAAGGTCTCTGAGTAATCTATGATTTTATCATAGATTACTAGTGATGTTAGCCCTACATTTGATATGAAAGGTAAGTAAAATATTTATTAGTCAGAAAACTTTATAGGGCCACTAAAAGAGTACACACACTTGTTCTGAATACTTCAGAACTCTTCATCAGACTGGGCAACACAGTAAATTTGGTTGAAAAACAAATCTGCCACCTTCTGCAGCCCACCGCCACCATTAGATACCCATAATTGGGTAAGTTTAGGTCCTAGGTTCTTAACGTGGGCGATAATGCCCCCCAGGGGGCGATTTCATTTTTCAGGGGGACGGTAGAACGAAAAGGGGCGGCGTGGGGGCGCTGGAGCAGAAGGGGGGCGGTAGGGGGGTGCTGGAGCGAGCCAAACCTGTGAAGATGGCTGCAGCCTTTTTACAGTGAGCATGAATATATATTTTCCTCTAATTTTAATTTAGTTTCAGACTTTTTGTCTTGAAATTTTTAGTTCCTGCATTTGTTTTTATGCCCTTTTTATATTTCTTTTTGCGTCTTAAAATTCACTTGCAACTAAATCATTAAATGTTACTTTTTGGGGGGCATTTCATTTTCTTGGAATTTAATTTTGTTTTCAGGGGTCATTGGATTTAAGTGTCATAAATAAATAAATAAATAAATAAATAAATAAATAAATAAATAAATAAATAAATAAATAAAAGATATCACCACGGGGAGGGGGGCGATGATAACTTCCTCAATGGCTCAAGGGGGCGTTTCTTTCAAAAAGGTTAAGAACCACTGGTCTAGGTGACCAGCAGATGTCGGGGTCAGTGGGATTAGGCATACACTCTTTCCCACTCGCTTGGTTATCTATGAAAACAACTCTGAGGTAACAGAGTCTCTGAACAAAAGGAGTTCTGGCAAGAGACAAGTCCAAAACCAATAGGATTTTAACCCTACTGGAAGTGTATAGGATAGTCCTGTCCGGGTGCGGTGAGTGTAGGCCCTTCAAACAATTTGGCTGATGGTTCTCATCCTCTCTGGTGCCACTGCCATGTTGGGGTGGAGTTGTAAGCGCAGCATCTGGAGAAGCCAAAGCTCCTCACACCTATAATTAACAGGCTGCATGTAGAAGATGAGGGGAGCGCCAAGGGCTGACGATTAAGCAACCCTTGCATTTTCCAGGTTTCTGGCACTGCTGCTTAGTCTACTCTTATTACACGCAAAAAGTGTAGAGTTAACGAAAACGTAAGGCTTGCAGGACTGGCATGAATAAACAGATGGAGCAACAGAAGGGGACGCCTCCAGTCCTGAAGCAAGGCGCAGTGGATCCTGCTCTTCTTTCCGAACTCTTCTTCTTCTCACGGCTGGGCCGCTAGTCGTCCTCCTGGTCGCGATTCCCTTAAGAAAGGGACGGGAGGTTCTATGACCGGCGCTTGAGTCCCAGGGAAGGCTTAAGGCCAAACAGCTCAGGCTGTAGCAAAAGGGGGTCACACACACACCCCGAATATAAATCCAGGGCTTCAAGCCGAGGCTCCTCGCGCTGCGCCCCTCCCCCCCCTCGAACAAAGATGCCGACGCGAAAGAAAGGGCGCCTTCCACAGAGAAGAGAGAGGGGTGGGGTGGGTCTCTGTTTGTGCGTTCCTGGACTCCAACTCCCACAATTCCTCTGGAACCCAGGCCGTTCAATCCCCGCCCCCGCCTTGTGCGTCTCCGCTCCCTAGGCCATTGGTCTAGTGTTGCTCACGTGGGCCTGCCTCCTTCCCGGGGATGGCCGTGGGCCTCGCGAGCGGCCAGTTAACCTCTGAGGAGCCGGAGGGGCGCGGGCAGGTGGGCGAAGCCGCGGGTGCAAGGGGGGGAGAGGGGGCGAGGAAGAGGCGACCCGGGACTAGTTTCACGTCGGGACAGGGGGCGAGGCCGTGCGCTCTGGACGACCTCAGAGGTACCCGGGGAACGACACGTGCATTCAGGGTCGTGTGCGCGCGTCGCCCTACGTAGATCTGACACAGTACCTTCGGCTGACACGCGCACAGACGCACACCCTCTGCGGGGCGATAAATAAATGCAGTTACGAATACTTCATTGCTTTACAGCCGATCAAACTGTACCCAAGAGCACGGATTAGACCACAGATTTACATGCAGTTAAATCTACGAGATAGCATAAACGTGCAATTAAATGTACAACAATGTACATAGGGCAACCCTTATTTGTTTAATTATTTAAAACATGTTTACCCCGCCGTTCTCCTTAAATGGACCCAAGACGGCGTACATCATTAAAAGACAATATTTGAAGCTAACAACAGTGAGTGTCCAATGCTGAAAATAGAGATGCTAAAAAGAACCAAACAAATGCTGTGAAGGAGCTGACCTCCAGGAGATCCTGCCCTTAATTGGGGGCTTCCGGTGTCCTTTATGGAGTCAGCCTATTTCACGATAGGGCTCCCCATTTTTCCAGGGGGCTTCCACTTTTCTTAGCATTATTGTCTTTTCCAGTGAGTCTTGCCATCAGACACTATTCAAGCTTGATTTGATCTGGAACCCTGTTATGGATCTTTTTGGAATCTGTGGTACAGGTAAAACTATCCTCCAGCACAGCATTTTGAATGAATGGATTTTTCCTTTGAGCTTTCTTCGTTGTTCAGCTGTTTAATATTTATACACAGTAATGAGAAATATATCATGGATGAGTCTGGTCTCCTTCTCCAGTAACATCTCCTTACACTTAAGATTCTTTTCCTTTATAGCTGCCCTTACTTCATAGTTGCTCCAAACAAAATCCTGTAGGAGTAACTTTATGCAGCATAATCCAGATCCCTCACTGGAAACAAGTATTCAAAGTTTCCTATCCTGCTCCTTTTAGGTTTGAGCCTCCCTTTGGTCCTGGGGAAGCCGGGGGGGACGGGGACACTTTAATAGTAATCATTCCCTACCAGGATCAGGACTGCAGGTGGTGATATGGCAGTGATTTTTTTTTAATACTTCAATTTTTAAATATTTTGCCTGTGATCCACCATAAAGCTAGGGCAGCAAAATTGTTTGCTAGCAGAGGCCTGCCATTTCCCCCATTATGCTATCAAACAATAAGAACAGAACAGAGAGCTCAAAAGAGCTCAAATACCATTGCCCATAAATAAACCACTAGATATGTTGGAAAGAGTACTGCCTGTAAACTTAGCAAAAGTACAGGCCTGTCATAAAAATGACAAAATGGCACTCACCTGAATATATCAAGTACTGTATGTTAAAAACAATTAGATGAGAAATGAATACTTCCAACTCTTATTATCTGGAAGGTAAAAAACAGAGCTCAACACTAGTCTGACAGTACGAAAATGGAGTTGACAGAAACTCTGAAAATAATGTCCTTCAAAGCTCAGTTGAAGCCACTTAAAATAGCTTTGAAGAGAGATAGTAGCATTTAAGGGACAGAAGTCAAAAGATACGTTTATAGAAACAATGGTACGTTTATAGAAACAATGGTGTAAGAACCATAGCTAATAAAATAGATGTCCTTCACATACAAATGAGTAATTAACCTAGGTGAGAAGAATCATATTGTGAAGCATTTGTGATATTTAAATGTTTGAAGGGACTAGTGTCTATTCATAGTTTTCAGTCATTCTGTTGGGTGCTTACTCATCAGGCAAGAACAGATGTCAGAGATAACCTGTGACTGGGAGAAGGAAATATTAACTAATTTGGATGTTGGAATGTTACAACATGAGCTTCTCTAATCTCTGGGATCATCTAGATTAGGTTGCTTTGTTTGATGACTAGTCCTCAGGATTTAAATACTGTACAGTGTTCCTTTTAAATCTGATTCCATACTCATAGACATAGAAAGACTGCCTTATTCACTTGTCTGCAATAAATGTCAGCTCTAATTACAGGCTACCTCTAGTGTCTGTTTCTGGCTTTGATGCTGAATTTTGCCCAGCAACAAAAATAACAAAGTGCCCTTTAAATCATGTAAAAAGTTAGGTGTTCTTGCCTTTTCTACTTTTATTTGCAGGGTAGGAGAAAATGAGTTAATTTGTTGAAACATCTAAAATCCATTTTTGTTACTTAATTAATCTGTTGTTTTTAGGATGTTGTGTTTACAGTAGCACCTCGGTTTACGAACGCCTGAGTTAACGTAATTTTCGGTTTACAAACAGAAATCCCTTGAAAATAATGCCTCAGTTTACAATTTTTTTCCACAGTACAGAGGACGTTTCCCCAGGATGCATTGTACCTGTAGGTTTATAGCGCCGCCCCCATTCCCATGGCAAACTGGGTTTTGGTTTACAAATTTTTCACATTACGTACCATCCCAGAGAACACATTAAATTCATAAACTGAGGTACTACTGTACTCTGCTATTTGTTATAGATTATATGCTGTTATATTAGATTATATATTTTTGCTCTGAAGTTGCAACTTTGCACAGAGATACCTTGGATTAAGTTCCATTGAACGCAGTGGGATTTATGCCTGAGTTGAAACATTTAGGATTGTGCTGTCAGCCTTTGAGCTCTGAAAGAATAACTGATCGATAAGTGATGCATAGTTGTATATACAGTAACAGCATTTCCCTTGAGGCTGCCAGATATGTAGCATTAAACTTGTACGGGCAGGTACTGCATGGTTGTGTGGCGGCAGCTGAGTATTTGTGCAGCACCCCATGCAGAAGACTGCTACTGTATGCGTTGTTTCAGATCTGTAATTTCCTTCTGAAAAAAAGCTCCTTGGGGCTTAACGTGTATGGTCGTTTTTGAAAAACTCTTTGTGGCCTTATATAATCTAAGAAGCAATATTTATTTGCATGTAGTCTCAGACTGATGTCATGTTTGTTTTTTACTGAGCTTGTGGCCCTTTCCCACTGGCAAGAGCAAGTGAAATAAGAAATTACTGTAAGAGTCTGTATGCTCGGCATCACAAATCAGCAAAAGGAATTTTTCATTGTTTCTTGCGCAGTTTGTTATTCAAGATACGGAAGAGATAAAAAGTATGTCAGACAACATTTTTTCTCTCTCTTGTCGAATAAGCTGCCCTGTGTAGTGTGCAGTTTATACCCCACTGCCCTTTTTACTCTCAGGTAGGCACGAAGTGCCCTGATCGTTACAGTCACACACATGTGATGGAGTTTTACCGTTTCCCCAAAAATAAGACCTAACCTGAAAATAAGCCCTAGTATGATTTTTCAGGATGCATTTAATATAAACCCTACCCCCAAAATAAGCCTAATTGTTTAATTGAAAGTAAAGAAACAAACCAAAAAGTGATCCTAAATTACATGTTATATATTTAACACGGTAGTTTTGGTGCTAGAACGTTGTGCCTCTGTAGAATGGGTGCTGGCGATAAACCAAAGGGGAGGGCTGTCATTTCCGTTGCAGTTTGAAAAAGAGTCCTGGGCAGAGAGGACCTTCGAGACCACACCATTTTTGCGACTGCTCCTTTAACAATAAAATTACCGGTATATCAGGAGGGAGGCTCTCTCCTTCTGAATAAAAACCTTCAGTGCAACAGTATTCCTTCTTTCTGCTGTGGCCCTTTTGTGCCCCTCACGTCTGCTTCATAGGTTCCCCCCCCCCCACAGTCTTTGCTGATATGTATTGCTTGAAAGGAGCAAGGGTGGGGGGTTGGGGGGCGGATTTCTTCCACTGTTTGTCCATTGTATATGGCAACCACTGCAATTAAATTTTTTAAAATTGCACATATTTTTAGCCATAGTGTTCTGGGAATGTATCTCAGGAAACAATATTGCCAGTGCATGTTCCAAAGTTTTAACAACTTATGGTTGTTGTGGGTTTTTCGGGCTCTTTGGCCGTGTTCTGAAGGTTGTTCTTCCTAACGTTTTGCCAATCTCTGTGGCCAACATCTTCAGAGGACAGCGCTGTGTGCTCTGGTTGCTGTCCTCTGAAGATGCCGGCCACAGAGACTGGCGAAACATTAGGAAGAACAACCTTCAGATCATGGCCAAAGAGCCCGAAAAACCCAGAACAACCATTAGATCCCAGCCGTGAAAGCCTTCGCGAATATATTTTACAACTTAATTTGTCTCTTCATCTTAGGTAGCTGTGAAATGTGAAGTCTGAATTGAAAGAATACAAAAGAAAATAGATCTATGTCAACACCATGTTTTTGACACAGGTAAACGTTGAAATAGTCTTACATTATGGACAACCATGTATGAGGGACTGGTTTCAATTTTTATTATTCATTTATGTTCCCAGGTGCTCTGCCAGTTTGACTTGCCATAACACTTAGCTTTATTGTGCAAGAAAAGGATAGTTTTTTTCTTCAGCTTTGTCATGATTACTCTAGTGGTTTAGTCTGAAGTGTTTTCTAGACCATGCAATAGGTCTGCTCTCTGTCCTGTTCACATTAAGATTTACACAGCCATGCCGAAGGCATTAATCATTTGTGCTAAACAAGAGAACTGAGACATTAAAGTTTATAAATTGGGAAGGCTATGTATTGATTGTGTAGCAATGTAGCTTGTCATTACAATGGGAGAAACACATGGCTATTTTATTTTCTTATTTAATTCTTCTTGTAATTTGCTTGATATAGAAAAGTCTGTATGGAATTTACATTAAAATTAATATTTAACTTAATATAAAACCGATCTAGATCAATTTTAGAAGTAATATATATTTCTAAAAACAGTCAGCAGAGCAGTCACAAGCAGGTAGGAAAACAGTGTACAGTGGTGCCCGCTAGACAATGACCTCGCAAAAGACGAATCAGCATGATGGTGAGGTTTTGCGATCACTATAGCGCTTCGCAAAACAGTGTTTCCAATGGGCAATTTTCGCTGGACGATGTTTGGGTCCATGCTTCGCAAACCATTTTTCGCAAGACGATGATTCTGACACTGATCGGCGCTTCGCAAAACGGGTGTTTTTGGGACCGATGCTTCACAAGGCAGCCATTTTAACAGCTGATCGGCGCTTTGCAAAATGGCTTCCCTATGGGCGATTTTCGCAAAACAACAACGATTTTTCCCCAGTGGAACGCATTAAATGGATTTCAATGCATTCCAAAGGGGAAACGCTTTTTGCAAGACAATGTTTTCACAAGACAGTGATTTCAATGGAACAGATTAACATCGTCTTGCGGGGCACCACTGTATAAGGAAGTATGTTTTCAGCTGGCATCCAGAGTTATATGGGGCCTTGACAGAAGGCAGGGGCCACCACTAAGAAGACTCACCTTCACTATTTTACAGAAGAGCAATCCACTGACTGAAGTATCTACTAGAGGGCCTGTGATACTCATAGAGTCTCATCCCACACATTACTTGCAACAAACACTTAACATACTAGCAGAGGGGAGTAGCATGTGTGTCCCAGTAGCATAATATTGCTACTGGCTCGCTTTCTGAATATGAGGAAAATAATATTCTCACACCTTCGAAGAAAGATTCCTGAATCCTGCTCAACAAATGAGTGATATCTGTTTTTCAAAGCCGTAAAATAAAGTACTATTAAATTAGATTTAAGTAATTATTTTGGACCTTGGTTTTGATGCTGGAGGAAATTATTGAAAAACTTACCACTGGGTTTGCTTCAAGATCTGATTGGATGTAGAGATATTATCCTTGCTAAAGTATTATGTACTTGGCAGCAAGAGGACAGCATTTTTAAAAAAAGCTTAGAAGCATTAAATGGCATGTCCAATATTGGGGGCACCCAGTGGTTGTCTTTTGGACCATATTTAGTGAGGGTTGGAGAGGGAAGGACAATACGTCTGGTTGCATGACTGAAATCCTGCCCACATGAGATTTGCTGTTGCTATGTACATATATTAAGAGTTTGGTGGTCTTACATTATCAGTTTTGGAAACATGAGATCTGCTGGAATCTCTGAGAAGAAAGTAGAGTTGATTAAAAAAAATCAGCATGGCCTTAGATTAACTTGGTGATCTTGAATAAATCTTTTAGCGTCTATTTAGTATCTGTCTTTTGACACAGAATGGTGGAACTACAAGTGACCCAGAGGCATCATCACATACATCTATCCTTGGTTTTAATCATCTATACATGAGAGTGCTCATTCAGGGTATTAAAGAAACATGTGGGACAGCTTTCTACAAAAAGCTCCTGTTGCCGGAAAGAAGAGAATCCAGCTCATGCAGTCCATGTGTGCCTCCGTGTGGGTTGTGTGTGTTTGTGTATATACATGTGGTCATTGCTTCCCTGATGTATGGGCCTGCAAGTTCAGCAGTGTGATTTCTGTTCCATATTTACTCTCGCACTGGGGAGCATCTCCCAGCCATTCCAAGCACCGTCTTCCATGCTGCAACAGGAGAGCTGTTAATGTCCAAACTTACCACTTTTTTTGCTAAGGAGTGGAGAGCCTGGGGGTGGTAGTGATCACAAGGCATGACATTCTCAAATCTGTTTTTCTACAGCTCTTTTCCTGGCATGCTTGTCTACAGACGTCTTCAATACTGAGAAGATTTGGAGGGCAAGCCACGTCAAAGGCCCCGAGATGTTGCTGGAGTAATTGTTTGAAAAGGATCTCGGTTCCATGTGGGAAATACTTTTCAACTAAAACCGTTCTAGGCATAGAAACTAGCTGTGATGATACAGGAGCTGCGGTGCTGGATGAAAGAGGCAACATTTTAGGAGAAGCACTGCATTCTCAAAATACAGTTCATTTAAAGTAAGTAGATTTTTCTATTGGTGAAGATATTGTTTTAGGTGCTGTTTAGAATTTTTTTTTCCGCAGAATGGGATGTTTTACACCTTTGGAGTTGTATATCCACACAAAACTGGAACTACAGTGTAGCCATTCTATGGTATTTCCACTTGAACAAAACCCTGAAGTTTAAGCCACTTGCCATGTGCAGAGTTTTCTTAACAAACAAAAAACAAACAAGACAAAATCTGATCCGATAAATCTATTTCTTTTTGTCATTGGGTTGGTTGGTTGGTTTTTTGTCCCAGCCAGTGTAATTTATGGAGTTTAAAAAAATGTCCCATTTGATGAATTTGGGAAATCATGATGTAGATAAAGTAAAAAAGCACATGCTCTGGTGATTCTTGGTATTTTGGATCCAGGTTGTAGGGGCAGGAGGTGGAAGAGACCCATGGGAATTCTCAGTAGTGCTGGGAAATAAAAGAAAAGCATTTGAAACTCTAACCACAAATCTCACTTTAATGTAAACCCACTCTTAAGTCTATTGGAACATTGGAGGTAGAAAATACCCATCAAATCATTTACTGCCTTTTTTCAAAATCCTGGTGCATTGGAGTTACATATCAATCTTTTCTTTTAAGTATGTGCTAAAATATTTAAATATGTTGATCCTTAAACATTTAGTCTGATAGAAAATCCAGGTTCTTTAAGGGTTAGTTTCTACCCAAATATACTTTGAAATTATTATTATTAATTTTTTTTTGGTACTTGAGTCTTAAAATGTCCCATTTCACAATCGAGTTAAATGGATTGCAGTGTAAGCACTTAATGAATAAAAGAGGTAAAAAGAGGGTGGTGGTGGTGGAAATAAGTCATGTATTAAAATCTTAATTTGTATCGTTCATGTAAAATGTTGAAACAGCAACAGAAAGTGCTTTCTTAAAATGCATCGTATGAAATCTTGCATAGTTGAGCTTTGGGCGGCCTCTAGAGAAAGCATTCGACAATATTTGACCCATTATTTTAAAAACATGTCTTGGTACAGCGGTATATTTTGCTAGACAAGAGGATGATTTCTGAAGTGGGTACTCTGATTTTAATGAACAGATAGTTCATATTAGGATTCTTCCCCTGATTGATATGTGCAGCTCTTAGGGTGTTTCTGGACTGATATGTGAGAATCAGTGGCTTTCGTCATCTGTGGAAACTAATAGGCAGGCTGTATATGGCAGAATAGGCCCTTCCTGTCCTAGTTGATGAACAATCTCATTTTCGATCAGTTGGCTCTCCAGAGTGCTCTTGAAGAGTAGGCCCACAAAGTGCATGGTGGTGACAGCCAGCCTTTCAGGTAACAACGATAAACGTTGGTCGTGAGATCCCTGGGCCAGCAGAAAATACTTTAAAAAAAAGACTGATGAGAACACATGGAACTAGGGTCAGGCACTTAGGCGTAATAACTGGGGGAACTGTGCGTGGAAGTTGGGGGGGAATAATGCTCTGAAAACCAAATGGATAAAAACAGGCAATAAGTGTATAGCGTAAATAGTTAAACACAAAGCAACCTCTCATCTCAGATAAGTGATAAAGCCTCTGGAATTTAGCTTGCAGTGTGTGCTCAGCTGCTTAAAAGGCCTCCCATGTGTGGGATTTAAATATAAGTACAAGACCTCAGTCAGCAGAGGAGAGAGGAGAGTTAGGTGCCTTTGGCATTTTCAAATGATGTTTCTGCTCAGTAGTATCCTGTGCACATGACAGGGGAATGAGGGTATACATTGCAGCCATCTTGCACCCCACAGGAGAAGACTTGAAGCAGAGGAGGGCAGCCCTCCAAGATGGCTTTTACAGAGCCTTGCCCCCACACCCCCTGCCACCACTGATTCCTGTTACAGTGGTGCCTCGTTAGATGATGATAATCCATTCCACTGAAATCGCTGTTTAGCGAAATCATTGTCTAGCAAAAAGCATTTCCCTATTGGAATGCATTGAAACCTGTTTAATGTGTTCCAATGGGGAAGAATCGTTGTTGTCTAGCGAAGATCGGCCATAGGAAAGCCGCTTTGCGAACCGCCGATCAGCTGTTTAAATAGCTGTCTTGTGAAGCTTAGGTCCCGAAAACACCTGTTTTGCGAGCGCAGAGGGAGCTGTCAAAATCGTTGTCTAGCGAAAATTGGTTTGCGAAGCAGGGACCAAACATTGTCCAGTGAAATTCCCCCATAGGAATCACTGTTTTGCGAATCGCTATAACGATCGCAAAAAGTCAATGTCTAGCAAAAAAACTGTCATGCGGGGTAACTGTACAAGATTAACAGGTTGTGGTGAGCATTACCAAAAGCTGCTCAAAACCCGAAAAGGTCCCTCAGAATATCGTAAATCCCTTTGACCTCTAAAGGAGCATCAGCCAGAATATTGTTATCGACTTATGCTTGTATAAGGAAACCGTGTTAACACTTGGTAGCAAGTTGTTTCTCCTTGGAGGCAGATGCTGTGTACCTCCCTCCCTATTTTGTTTATTTTCAGAACAGGTGGAATTGTTCCTGTGGTCGCTCAACAACTTCACCAGGAAAACATTGCAAGGATAGTACAACAAGCCCTCTCCGCCAGTGGGGTTTCTATGGAGGAGCTCTCGGCCATTGCAACAACGGTCAAACCAGGCATTGGTTTAAGTCTTGAAGTTGGATTGGCATATAGTTTACAACTGTTGAAAAAATACAAAAAACCTTTCATCCCCATCCATCATATGGAGGCACATGCCCTTACTATTAGACTGATCCACCCTATAGAGTTTCCATTCCTCGTACTACTGCTATCTGGAGGTCATTGCATATTGGCAGTAGCGCAAGGAATTTCAGATTTTCTTCTCCTCGGACAAACATTGGACACTGCACCAGGGGATGTATTGGATAAGGTAATTCTTCTCATCTGACTCAGTTTTGCAGGACTATTATTTTCTGCAACATAGAGAACCCTGTTTCTCCCCCCCCAATAAGCCCCACACGTACAGGTGTGCAGCCGGTCTTCCTTTCTGAGGGGATGAGGACACTGCTGTTTCTGTACAATTTGTGCCATTTCCCCTTTCTTGCCTGGCTACACGATGGCTTGTATGGCATCCCGTTTTGCCGACACAGAGGCCCAGTTCAAATAGAATGAAATAAAATAATCTCACCCAATAAAACATGACATATTGGGCTTTAAATCTACCTTGGGTCCAAGTGAATCGTCTTATCCCTTCCTTAGCATATCTGACTTTGATAATTCTATTCAAATGCACTTAAACCACAATTTCCCCTTATCTCTGAGATTGGTTGCCTGTGCTTAATCTCTGCTGACTAGCAAGGGTGTCAGATCCGGGGAAGGATGTGAGCTGGGCACTCTGACATGAAATGCTTTCTTGGTTCCACAAACTGTGGTTTATTGTCCTAATTTTGCTACATCTGAACTGCACCATAGCTACATTTCAATGATCGCACAGTGGAGCTGCTCGGTAACACACACTCATGCTTGGACTTGATATCCAGGTACAGTGGTGCCTCGCATTACAACGTTAATTCATTCCAGCAAAATCACTGTAGAATGAAAACTTAATGCGAAAATAAAAAGCCAATTGAAACGATTGAAACCCCTTTATTGTGTTCCAGTGGGCTGGAAACTCACCGTCCAGCAAAGATCCTCCATAGGGCGTCCATTTTTGGTCCCTGTGCAGCGAGGAATCCATCCCAGAAAACAGCGGGGAGCCATTTTATTTACCCGGTGGCCATTTTGAAACCCGATGATCAGCTGGAGGAAAATCGTCACTTTGCGAAGAATCGGTTCCCGAAGCAGGGAACCGATCATCGCAAAGCAAAAAAAACCCCAAAAAACCACTCAGACCATCGTTTTGCGATCGCAATCATCATAATACGGGACAATCGTAAAGCGAGGCACCACTGTAAATTCTCTCTGCATTCTCATGTACAAAATCATATCCCTTCTCCAAACAGTGGGCAACTAGAAAAACAGAGAAACCCTGTAAAGCAGAGGCGACAACTAGAGATGGGCACGAACCGCTGGTTCAACAGTTCATCACGATTTGTTCCCCAACTGAATGGCTGATCTGCAGTTTGGTACCCCACCCCCTCCAGTGGTCACCCACTCAGTGGCAGCACGGGGTCACCTGCTGGAGGGGATGGGGCGCCGAACCACAGATCAGCCATTCAACCAGGAAACAAACCCTGCCAAACCAGCAGTCCGTGCCCTTCTTGAGCTGCCACCTCTTCTTTACAGGGTTTCTCTGTTTATTATTGTTTTCTGGTGGCTTAAGAAAATACAGGATTCTGATTTCTGTTCTTCTTTGTTTCTCCCGTATCTT
This sequence comes from Pogona vitticeps, assembly GCF_051106095.1. Classification (NCBI taxonomy): domain Eukaryota; kingdom Metazoa; phylum Chordata; class Lepidosauria; order Squamata; family Agamidae; genus Pogona; species Pogona vitticeps. Next base: position 191,292,966 of record NC_135783.1, read on the forward strand.
TTCTTTGTTTCAAAGTTAGCACAGAGACTGTATTTACGAAAGCACCCAGAGTGCTCTGACTTGAGTGGTGGACAAGCGATCGAACACATGGCCCAGCAGGGGAATAGGCTGCGGTATGAATTCACATCTCCCATGGAGAGGCATTTCAATTGCAACTTTTCCTTTTCTGGGCTACAAAGCCAAGTGGTGAGAGCGATTGAACAGGAAGAAAAGGCAGAAGGTATTTCCTAAAATAGTCCTAACACAAATTCAGAATGAGGTCCGTGGCACATATGCTTGGAAAATGCATTTCGTCGCAATTTCTACAGGTCTTCAGGAAGGTCAGCTCCTCTCCTGCGTCTCGGACCTTGCTGCAGCGATCCAACACACGTTAACCATTCACATTATGAGGCGAACCCACCGGGCCATCCTCTTCTGCAAAGAAAAAGGGCTCTTGCCACAAAATAAGGCAACTTTGGTAAGAGCTTGTTACCTCTTTTATATTTCAGTAACACCATTTCTTCAGTACGATGGAACCAGATGTGCTTTCTAAGAACTGAAGGGCTCTTTGGGAAATCCACTCTTGCAGCACAGCTCATCTTGCTCAGCAAGATTTCTTGACCCTCTGCGTAACTTTTTAAAGGGGCCAGAGGGGCTGCTGTAGGTGAAAAAGGTTCGGGAAGCTCAAGCCCAGACAACATGATATTTATTTGGAGAACTGTCGTCATTTAATAAGATGTTATCCTTTGTGGAATGTCGCATAGTAACTGGTTCCGTCTTAACTAATGAAGCAAAAAATAAATCTTATCTATATAACACTTTTAAGCTAAGTGAATAGAATGATTTTGAGTAGAATAGCAATGATAATTGTGGCGGAACGCCCACGTTACTCCTGTCCATCATATGAACCTCAAGTGCAGGAGCCTATGAGAGGACAGGAGGGGCAGAGTTAGAGTGACAGATAGAAAGGGAGAGAGATAGGGAATGGAAGTGGGAGAGTAAGGACTCTGAATTGAGAGAGTGAAGAGAGAGATTGGAAAGTTGGAGTGTTACAGACAATAAGAAAGAGAATTGTAAAGGGAACAAATCAAAAGAATAATCTAGATGCAGTCCTCTTGCCCCCAAAACTTTAGGATTTTGTGCTGGATTATTTATGTAGCAAAATTTACATTCTTGCATCAAAGTGATGCTGTCTCTTTTGGTAATGATGGCTAGTATGCTGTAAACCACCCAGAGTGGCTTTGCAACCAGATGGGTGGTATGAAAGTAAAATAAATACATATATACATACAGTGGTGCCTCGCTTAACGGCGATAATCCATTCCAGGAAAATCGCCGTTAAGCGAAAACATTGTAAAGCGAAAATAAAAAGTTCCAATGGGCTTAAAACTCACTGTCCAGCGAAGATCCTCCATACGGCGGCCATTTTCGCTGCCTGTATAGCGAGGAATCCATTCCTAAACACAGCGGGGAGCCATTTTATTTACCCGGCAGCCATTTTGAAACCGCCGATCAGCTGTTTAAAAGTCATTGTTTTGCGAAGAATCAGTTCCAGAAGCAGGGAACCGATCATCGCAAAGCGAAATTCCCCCATTTAGACCATCGTTTTGCGATCGCAAAAAGATCATCGTAAAGCAGATTTGTTGTAATGCAGAGCAATTGTAAAGCGAGGCACCACTGTACATAAATGAACAGGACCATCTCACTTATTCTGAAATTGCCATAAAGAAGTGGTCTCCCGCTCCCACCTCCCATTTTATTGTGAGTAGTAGGACTGAGCTCTTGAAGTGGTAGTAGAGTCCCACTGACTTTCCGTGCTGGTTTCAGGTGGTTTCGGGAGGTGTTGCAAGTAATCAGTATATCCGCAAAGCTCTGCAGATGGTAGGAGATACCACTGGCACCACCTTGCTATGTCCTCCTCCAAGGCTCTGCACTGACAATGGTGTCATGATCGCATGGTGAGCAAGAACGTTTTGAGTTTTGACTGAATTCCACAGTTAATTTAGGTGGGGAGCATATAGTTTCTATATAGGAAGCCCTATGTAGGCTACATGTGTGATCTACATGTTTTGCAATATATACGTGCCCCTGATCATATTTCATGTCTGTAATAGAGTACATTCATGACGTGTGCCACTGTCTGCATAAAATGCATAGGCCAGCTTTCCCAGATTGGCTTCTCTCCAAAAATGCTAGTCAGCAAGACTTGTAAATCCTGCCATGAAGGAGATTATAGTATTAACACATCTGGACAACATCATCAGGATTGGGAAGCCCAGCCTCCGTCATGTAATTTGCTTAAACTGCTGTTTCAGCATCACTGTTTTGTGGAGAAAAAGCTGCCTATTGTTGTTTGGGCCAAAGGGCCAAAGAGGGTATTGTACACATTGAGACCATACTACCTCCAGTTAAAGGATTTTAAAAGACTTGTATTGATCTTTGTCTAGAATGGATCGGGGGGGGGGGGGCGTTGCAGCTTTCCAGATACTCTTGGACAGCTGCTGTGCACACTCTGTGCTAGCAAAGGCTCATGGGAGGTGTAGTCCGGAGGGCTTCCCTTTGCCTGTCCTTATCATAGAGAGCTTGGCTGAAGATTGTTCCCTGTGTCAGGAATAGTGTACTGAATTCATTATGACATGACACAGAAGTGAAATTGTCTGTGAGAGGTATTTTACACAAATGCTCTTTCTTTCTACAGGAATGGTGTTGAAAAGCTTCGTGCAGGATTAGGTATCTTACACAATGTGGAAAACATGAGATATGAAACAAAGTAAGTGTTATAACTGTTCCACCCGTTTTTTCCCCTCGCTTACATCCAGCATGCCTGGGGATTGCTGCATATGCAATTAAATTACAGTACGTATATAAGTACTTACAATATCAGTTGATGGATATGTACCTCCTATATTTTGTAATGTAACTATAAGGTCTTGTATATTAATTTAATTTTTTTAATTGTTTCTTAGAGCTCCTCTTGGAATTGATATATCGGAACATGTCAAAGAAGCATCCATCAGAGTGCCAACCCTAAAATTGACAATTTGATATTTGATTTTTTTAAAAAAATACTTCAAATTTGCAGAATATGCCATAGAAGTTTCTTCCAGGATCATGTCCTCTTTAATTCATTATGTCATAGAGTTGGAAGAGACCACTGAGACCATCCAGCCATGCAGGAACATCCATCAAAGTACCCCCGACAGATGGCCATCCAGCCTCTGCTTAAAAACCTCCAAAGGAGGAGACCCCCACCACCCTTCGAAGCAGCCTATTTCACTGCTGGACAGCTCTGACTGTCAGGAAGTTCTTCCCAATGTTCAGACGGAATCTCTTTTCCGTATGTCATTGCATAGCAAGATTTTTGATACTATTTTAAAGAGAAAATCATGACATCAATATGAAAAATACACAGAAAACAGTGCAAGAGATTTGTAGTAACCTACATATTTTACCCTATTCCATAAAAGTGGGTATTTAAGGATTTGCCAACATTGCAAAGGAGTTCAATAAAGGGCTAAACTTAACTCATGAGAAGAGAAAGAAGGCAAGCCCCACTCCCTTCCAGCAGGATTAGTAGAAACAACTTGTGGAAGTAGAAGTTGGGGTGAGAAGATTCCATTTCTGGGCCCCGTCATTTGTGTACATGGTTACTTGGTTAGACTTGTTGACTGTGTAGCTTTAGTTATGGAAACAAATTAAAATAATCATCTTTTTGGAATTGTCCACGCTATAAATATTTTTACTATATTACTATTTAGCACAATGTCTGACACAGTTATCCAAGTGTAACTTGATATGAGTACAGTAGTGCCTTGCTTAACGGGCGCCCCGTTTAACGATGAATCCACATAGCGATGAAGATTTTGCGATCGCTTTTGCGATCACATTGCAGTGGTTTAGATAGGAAAAAATTGCTTCATGATTATCGGTAACCTGTTTCGCTTACCGATTATCGCATAGCGATGATTTTCCAACAGCTGATCGGTGGTTCCAAAATGGCCAACAGGTTAAAAAAATGGCCACCCGCTGTGTTTTTGCCCGGATTCCTCGCTTACCGGGCAGCAAAAATGGCGGCCGTATGGAGGATTTTCGCTTAAAGGTGAGTTTTAAGCCCATAGGAATGCGTTGAAGGGGTTTCAATGCATTCCTATGGGCTTTTTAAAACCTCATAGCGACGAAATCACTTTACAGCGATTTTTGCTGCACGGATTGTCATCGCTATGCAGGGCACCACTGTATGTCCATCATAATCCATCATTTTCAGTTTAAATACTAACGTGGGGAGTAGGAAACTTCTACAGGATGCCACAAATTGAGAAGGAGAGAGCAGAAATAGTTCTTTACACAATTCTCCATTTCCAGCTTGACCCTTCAGGCCACACAGAAAAAGTACAAAATATATTGTTATGTGATTATTTTAAGTGACTCCTCTTGAATATCGTACTCTACCAGTTAAAAAAGTGAAAGTTGGGATTGTCAAGATGCAATCTAGGGTCATCTGGCACTTTTAAAGTCCAGTTCGTTTCACCAGTTAAGGATGCATATGGGTTTCTCCCATTGAAATCAGTTATCCTTAAAGTTGCTTAACTTTCCCTGGATTCTGCTGCAAGCCTTTACATCTGTATCATGGGACAGTTAATCAGAATCCTATGTTAACTTTGGTTTTATACATCTGGTGCACATGCATTGTCTTCTAACAGGTAAATGGCACACTTTTGTATTGCAACACTATTTAGAAGAGGGCAAAACTGATTTGATGATTTTCCTGTATTGACCGTGCTGATTTTTAATGCAGAGTTGCTCAGTGTGTAGTCTCAGTATATCACTCAGAGGTACGCAGCACACAGACTCCATTAGGGTCTCATTTCCTAGTAAACTGCTTAGGTCTGCATCCTAAAACACAATAAAGAATGTCATCATTATATGCTAATAAGACGATTTCTATAGGTAGCACTGCATGCTATGCAAGAAGTTTTGTTTGATCATTTCCAATACAACACCTAAGTCGCTTTTCAGACACAAATAATTACATGCAATTGCCAGTGCTTTTATTCCCTATCACTTCAGCAAATACTTGCATTATCAATAAGACAGATTTTCTTCTTCCATCTTTGTGCAAAACTTGTGGAGCAGCAGTGATATTTATGATAGTGTGCTAAGGGTTAGCAGCACTTCCTGTTTTTCTTTCCTACTGCACCATAACCACGATAGTTAAGATTTCTTGTGTGACAAATGGTGGAGATTAGAGACATTCACAATTCTTGGTCTTGAAACTTGAATGAGGTCTGATGTTGTAACGTGTGGAAATGGATAGTGCCCAGAGGCTGGAACCCGGGGCTTTTCCAGCATCTTTACTCTTCCCATTAGATGAGCTGTCGTGGGCACCAGAAAGAGGGAATCCTTTGGATGACATTTTGATTTGTATATTTTGACACCAGTACTCCGTGATCGATCTGCAAGATAAAAACATTTATCTCTTATGAACCAGATGTTTCACTGGCAAAATGTTTCAGGTCATTCTGTGGTGTAACAAATTGGAATTTTAAGAGATCCTCCATTGCAGTAGCTCCCAATCTTAAGTAACCCAGGTGTTCTTGGACTGCAACTCCCAGAAACCTTCACCACCAGCTGTGCTGACCAGAGTTTCTGGGAGTTCCAGTTCAAAAACATTTGAGTTACCCAAGATTTGGAGCCATGGCTCTACTGGACTGGGAGCGATGCAGCTGGTTCACAATGGCTTAGGTCCATTCAGTTTCCCAAAGGTCAGGGAACCTTCAGAACTGCAGCTGCTGTTAACAAAACTAAGTATATAAAGCCAAGAGAAGGTTCACAAAGTGCATTCATTCATTCATTCATTCATTCATTCATTCATTCATTCATTCATAGTTCTGTCTTCTTCAGAGTACTCAGGCTCGTTACCAGGATGTGCTCCCTGCCCCATGAAATATTCTAGATCTTTCTGAACATGTTGGACATTTTCCTTAATAAATATAGCCAGTTCAGGAACTTTATTTTTCTGCCGCTTTGTTTCCATTGTTTCCCCCTCCTTTTTTGCCTCCTGATAACAGCACTGGCTGCTCACTCCTCTGGATTTGAGGCAGTCTGTCTATTGCCCACCAGATGACTGCTCACATGGTTTGCCTGTTTCATCAAGAGACAAGTATAAGACATAAGACATAAGAAATTTATTTGTCATTGCGCTCACAAGTGGGTGCAACGAAATGAGGTGCTCTTCCCCAAGGTAAAACTGGACAACACTACAAAAAAAAGTTAAAATATACACAACTTTCACCATCCAAATATAGATACCCCGTTTTCTCTCAGCAATTAAAATCCACCAAAAACCTATGGCCCCACATTTAAACTCAATACTGCACTTGGGTAAAAACTGTTCTTGAATCTGCTTGTCCTTGCTTTCAATACCCTGAATCTCCTTCCTGATGGTAATAGTTTAAAGAGCTGATATCCCGGATGAGAGGAGTCTTTCAGTATGTTAGATATCTTCCTCTTACATCTGTTCTTATACAATTCTTCCAAAGAGGGGAGTGAACAGCCAATGATGTTTTGGGCCGTCTTAATCACCCTTTGAATTGCCTTTTTCTCTGCCACTGTGCAGCTCGTGAACCATACACAGAGACAGTAGGATAATATGCTCTCAATCGAACTCCGATAGAAGGTGATTAACAAACTCTCAGTCAATTGTTGCTTTCTAAGAATCCTTAGAAAATACAACCGTTGTTGTGCCTTCCTGATTAACGCAGCGGTGTTTGCACTCCAAGTCAGGTCATTTGTTATGATAGTCCCAAGAAACTTACATTCAACCACCTGTTCCACACAAACTCCATCTATATACAGTGGCTGAATGTCTGCTCTTTTTTTCCTATAGTCCACTATGAATTCCTTGGTTTTTTGGATGTTAAATAAAAGATTGTTTTTTTTGCACCAGCGGGATAGCTGTAATACCTCGTCCCGATACGCAGACTCATCATCCCCAGAGATAAGTCCTACTAGTGTAGTATCGTCTGCAAATTTGATAATCCTATTACTGGGATGGTTATTGTTGCAATCCGATGAATAAATGGAGAACAGTAGTGGACTAAGGACACAGCCTTGTGGAGTGCCAGTGCTGAGTATCTTGTCAGTAGAGATGTAGTCATTCAGTTTAACCCTTTGTGGACGATTTGTTAAAAAATCCAAAATCCACAGACAGATAGAATCTGGAAAATCAAGATCTTTAAGTTTGTCTATTAATCTGTGGGGTATAATGGTGTTAAAAGCAGAGCTAAAGTCCGCGAACAGCATTCTTACATAATTCCCTTGTGTTTCCAAGTGGGATAAAGCCTGTATCTGCAGATACTGTACATTGTGCAATCTGTGCAACAGATGCATACCTCTGTTGGGGTCAGTAGGGTTATAGGGCGGTTTAGCCTGAAGTACAGAGCTGATTATGAAAAGTCTAGGCCAGTGGGAGTCATGTTGGGTATAAATTACCTCGTATATGTACGGGAACTGCAGGTGGTCCTCCATTTATCTCCAAACTGAAAATAAGAATTACATTTTAAGAAAATCAGGTTGCGGTTGTAAGAACAGTTAAAAGGCAACGCTCTGGAGCATTTCCATTAAAATTCATAACCTATTCTAGAAGAAAAATGGTGCTGGATTTTGTTAACTCTCTTGTTTTCAGTTGGCCAGTTCAACACATCATACCTTTCCTATGCCTCCTGAATGCTTCTAAACTGCTTTGTTGTCTACTGCTACGTACATCTGATGACCATGCCTACATAAATGTGCTAGTCTTTAAGATATCAGATGTTGTCTTTCCTGCAATAGATTACTGAATTCAAGAACAGAATTCTCATTCAGTCTGACTATGAAGTCTTACTGATAAGATCATATGTGGGCACAGTTTATATTGCTATTTGGCATTGGTCATAAATGAAGATTTGGGACTCTCTTGGTCTGTTGCTCTTACTAAGGAAATGTAGACAGACATTTCGTCTTACCAAGGAAATGTAGACAGAAGGCAGTTCTATAAACCGCAATATACATATTATTTGGATTTCATTTCAATGTTGAGCTTTATTTTAATTTAAAATTTCCTATCCTCCACTTCAGATTCCGAGGCACCCTAAGGGTCCCTTTTGCTCCAGAGAAGCCTCGGGAAACTTTGGGAAATGGGGCAGGGTGTTTGATGCCAGAAAATCACTGCTAGTGGTCTTGTGGCCATTTTGGGACTGTTGCCAGTGATCTGGCAGTGATTTCCTGCTATTAGAATTTCCCTTGTTCCAAGGTTCCTCAAAGCTTCTCTAAGACAAAAGGGATCCCTAGAGATCCTCAGAACCTGAAGGGGTAAAAGCAAGGATAGGGAGTTTTTAATTACTGTAAAGTAAAATGAAGATTCAAGTTGCTGGGTTGTCACCTTTTATGCCCAGCAACAGAATTTCAGCCACTATGGAACAATCTGATTGCAAATATACGTATGCTTCAAACAACCAAACAAACAGATGGCTGTACATGTGAATATTACCAGATCGCCAATACAGAAATCAAATGGTCAATTAATTGGAAGCCAGAGATGGAGAAAATGTATTCACTCTGCCAAACAAGACCAAGAGCAGATTGTGATACAGATCAAGAACTATTAATATTCAACACTAGAAAAAAAAATCTGAAAAAGAACACTAAAAGAATCATGGTGCCAAAATACAATTCAAACAACATTTCTGATGAATTTGAAGTCTAGATTTGCTTTACTAAATTCTATTGACCATGAACCAGAAGAACTATGGATGGAAACCAGGGAAATTATTGGAGAACAATATGGCTCTCAAGGAGAGCTTTGCAGGTATGTTTTTGTACTGCCAAACAGATGAACAAGTGGGTCCTAGAGGAAATTGAGCCTGAACTATGTCTGGAGGCAAAAATGATGAAACTGAGGCTGTCCTACTTTGGGCACATCATGAGAAGGCAAGATTCCCCGGAAAAGACAATAATGCTGGGAATAGTTGAAGGTAACAGGAAAAGAGGAAGACCAAATATGAGATGGACTGACTCCCTAAGGGAAGCCACAGGCTTGGGTTTGCAAGAGCTGAGGAGGTCTGTTTAGGACAGCACATTGTGGGTATCTAATTTAGAGGCTCACCATAGGTCAGAGGTGACTTGACTGCATGTAAAAACAACAGGGTCACAATCTTCTAAAACACTACATGAGTCTCAAATGTTATATTGTTACCTGAGAGATGGGAGCCCAATTTTTTTTTGCCTCTTAAATTCCTTCACAAATTCTGGATTGATTCTTGCATCTTTGCTCAGATTCGTGATTAGTCTCTTGAAGAACTTGGGCTTGTTCCTACATTGAACCAGCAGATGGCGGTATGCTGTTCGGTTGAATGTTAAATATCCCAGAGCGCTTGCCATAGCTGTACGAACCTAGGAGAGAGAAAAAAAAACATGTTTAGGACTAATCAGTTACTCAACTTATTAGAATCTCTCTCCTCTCTATTGCACAGACTCTCGATCTCTCTCAGTAATTCTTTGCGATTTACCTTTTTAAAAAAGCATACAACCAAAGTAGGAGAAAACAAAACAAATTAAGGCCTGGCAAAATAAGAACAATAATTTTCTTTGTGTCCAGTGAGAACACGAGAGGCAGGCCAGGTTTCTCTGGGAAGGTAGTTCTATAAATGCAGCTCGATCTTGGTCAATGCCTCCCTCATCTCCAACAGGTGTTGTGTAATAGACTATCGGTCGTTGACCTCCACATTTGAACAGCTATTTTGCAACACGGTGTTAGTGAGAGGCATATAACACGTCCCCAGCTAACTGCATTGCAAAATGAAACTGAACTGACCAAAAGAGAAAACAAAAGTCAAGATACTCTTTACCTCGTCTTCCTTTGCATATAAATGATAGCAAAGCCGCTGGACAGTTCCCAAACTCGTAATTGCTTCTGGAATACCTGCTCTTGTGTGAGCCAAGCTAGCCAATAACTTTCCTACAAAACATAGATATTGAAGTATGCATGGTAATAAGAGTCAATAAAATTCGACAAACCGCTTTTCAGGACAACCAACAGTCGCAATGGTTTCATGGGTCTGATGTGGTTTCTGAAATTTTTTTATAGCCCTTTAAGCCGTTTCTTGCCATCTCGGTTTCTCTGCTTGTCATCTGCTCCGACATTGACAGCTTCAGATATAGGGTCACCGTGCACCCTAGTGCACAGGATGCACCATGGTCTCCCCATTCATGTCAGCGAGAAGCTTAGGACACTCATTATCAGTGAAAGTTGCTCCCTTCCATTCAAGTCACTTGAGGATCGTCCAGGAGCCACAACACATTCACCTTCCCATGCTCGTAGGCATTTCTTCCCTCTGGAATAACGGTGCAGATTCCTGGCTCCTGGCAAATGCTATAACCTGTGTTAGAAAGCTTATCACTTTTAATTAAGGGTTCAGTAGGTTCACCAATTTCACCAAAATGGAATTTTAAATTAACATTAAAGATCAATATTCCTGGGCGATGATGCCGTTGCTGTTCATCCCCAGCAGAGCTGTCAGTACAAAAACATTGTCTGTATATTGGTCGTAAATGGCTGTAGTGAAGCTAGGATAAAGGGCACCAGAGTACCACTCTTCATCGGTAAAGTAACTGCAGAGGTAAGGTTTTGTCCAAGGCCATGTGCTGCAGAGCCAAACTCTCTCTCTCTCTCTCTCTCTCTCTTTCTCTCATATTTCCCTTTCCTAAATAACAGCTGTGAAGGATGATTCAGACAATAGCATGGCAAGGGAGGTGAAGACTGTAGCGTTCAACTTTCACCAACCACGGCATCCCATGCGGGGACTTGATTTTAACTCCAAAGCCATTAGGTAGCCCTCAAGGTAGTCCTCATATCTGTAGGGGGGAGGAGGGATACTTGACAGGAAATAGCGGATGCCTTCTTCCCAACCTGGTGGTGGCCATCCACTTCAGGCATCCCTATGGCTGCTATTCAAAAGGAAAAGGGCAAGAGATGGAGAACTGTTCCTCCTAATTAGAAATCTTATTTTCTATAGGACTGAGACACACCCAGCTTTAGCCAGTTATCATACGGTTTTGTCGCCAGAGTAAAAGATTTTCTTCTTCTCTGTTCTTTCCCCATTCTCTTTCACCTAATTTTTCTCTCACATGGAGCATGTAATAATGTTACGAAGTGAGAAGACTGTTCAATGTTCAACATCTTATAAATATGGTTGCATTAAAAAAAACCCTGCATTTTCTCCTTTCTGCCACTTGTGCGTTTACCTGTTACCACGAGGGTGGCTGTCTCCTCTGAACACAGCAGCTCAACCAAAATAGAAATTCCTCTAGCAGACAAACTGACTTGGTCCATGTCAACTATAATCCTGGCTAATACAACAATCTGTAATGAGAGGCAACGTTTGATAGAACATATTAAGTAAGGCCTCCTGTAGCTGGCACCTGCCTCCATTTTCTGTTTGTTTGTTTGTTTGTTTGTTTGTTTGTTTGCAAAGTGGCAGTATCATTGCTCATTTGGGCTTGTTGGAGCTTTAATTGACATTGGAACCAAAGACAAGTTTACGTTGGAGTAGGCCCCATGAAATTCAACAGGACTTGCTTCTGTATAGCCATGCATAGGGTGGCATTGCAACAAGCTTGCATCCCACTCTTTTTCCAGCAAGATAGATCAAAGGTTATTGAAAATAAAGCTGAACAAAGCCATACATGCAGTTAAGCAGATATGGTTACCAGGACAAATATTAATATCTTAGCAGGAGCCAGAGAAATCTAGACCAGCCACCAACCTCCCCAAAAGGCCTCCTGAAAGACATGGGTGTTGTATCAATCTGACAAAACGTAACGCATGGTGCAGTCAGAGAGGCTTCCCAATGGAGAAGACTCTGAAGCATCACCACCACGACAGATAAGACCTTGCCCATCACATCTTGCTACTGCAGTTTCTGGAGCATCGCATTCTCCTAGCATGGTCACAAACCGTGAAGGGCTTTATATGTGAGGGTCAAAAACCTTCAACACACAACAGGTAACTAGGAAGGCAAGCCAAAACTGGAGTGATGTGGGAAAATTTGCTCACAGCGACCACCAGTCTGGCCACCACATTCTGGACCCATTGTAGCCTCAAGGGAAGCTCCAACAGTCAATTCAGGAGATAAGCAGTACTTGGAGCAGCATCCTGAGGGAGCTCTCCTCTAAGTAGGATGGAATTGAGCAATGGGACTCAGCTGGTTTAAGGCAGGTCTGGACACAGCTGCAAAGAGCCAGGTCCAGAGGAATACCCCGATTACGAACTTGGTCTCTAAATGGGAGAGCAACGCTGTCCAGTCTAGGGATAACCCCCCCCAAACCTCTCAGAGCCCCCCCCCCGAGCAAAATTTCAGTCTTGTCCAGGTTCAGTATCAACCTATTAGTCCTTGTCCATTCCATGACTGAAATCAGGCATTGCTTGGTCGTCTAGACAGTCTCCACTGCAGAGGTTGTAAAGGAGAAACGAGTTGGATGCTGTCAGCCTACTAGTGACACTTTACTTCAAATCTCCTGATGACCTCCCCCCCCCCCCCCCCCGTGGCTTAACATAAATGTTAAACAGCATTGGGGATATCAACCAGCCCTGCGGTGCCCCACAATTGAGGATCCAGGGAGCTGACAAATTTTCCTCTCAAGCTGAACTCTCTGGACACAGTCCTTGAGGAAGGACTGGAGCCAGCTCAGTGCCAGATGCCAAGTCCTCATCTCCAAAAGCCTGTCTAGAAGGCCGCTGTGGTCAAGGGTATCAAAAGCCTCTGAGAGATCAAATAGAATCTGCAGGGTAGATCTTCCTCTTGTTGGCCTCCCTTAAAGGGTCCTTCCTTGTGCACCATACAAACCCTACCTGAGCTTCAAATAAAGAGACAGTACTTTCATCAGGCACATTTCCTGTGCCTGATGAAAGTACTGTCTCTTTATTTGAAGCTCAGGTAGGGTTTGTATGGTGCACAAGGACCCTTTAAGGGAGGCCGACAAGAGGAAGATTTCCTTCATTTTAAATATTAATATTACATGATGAAAGAGACAATGAAAAACACAAATCCCTTGGCATAAGCAGTGAGGGCTGATAAGGTGGGGAAAACTCTGTACAATGAGAGTACAGTATCTCACACAAAAGCAGATAGAATGACAGAGGTCCATGGGCAGAGGCCAAAGGGGTGGGGAGTGTTTACGTGCTGATGTTCTCTTTGGATGGCAGCCACGTCTGCCTCACAGAATGCCACTTTGCAGCATACTTTCCGCTTTTATGGAACATGGGAAGCGGCTGCTCCAGAATTCAAACACCCGCATGCTAGACTGAGCATGATTCTTTTTAATTTGGATCATGACGACAGAGAGACGGTTGTCCTCAGTGACAAAGTCCATCTGTAAAAGGGACCCATCAGTACTTAAGCAGAGATACATATTCTGTATTGTCCCTTTCTTCTTCTTTTTTACCTGAAACGCTGCCATTGCTCTGTCTGTCTCCACATCTGATAGCAGAAAAGGTTCAAATATAGACAGTGATATTGGTCCAGTCTCTAAAATCAGTAACTGTTGGGTGGGATTATTATATGCAAAAAGAGCTATTGCATATCCTGCTCGTAAACAGATATCCTTAAAATAATCAGAAAAACATAGGAACACATAAATGTTTTTGACAGTTAAACATAAAAATACTTTTTAAAAAAGCATACCTACTAATTCAAGGGTGTCAGGAGAGCAGGGTTGTGCAGCAATTTGAAGAGCAAGGTCAGAATATTTTTGAGGAAATGAAGAGCACAAAGATGATTGCGAAAATAGTGTCTTCCTATCTGGCATCTGTCCTTTGCACAACCAGTCATATACTGTTGCAAAACTGAGTGCTCAAAAACTGATTGACAGGGTGGGGATACGTTCAATAATTTCTCCTACATATATATGTTTTTCCCCACAGGATTTTGGCTTAAAATTTGTATACAATGTCGTATGCCTAGCAGCAGAATGGAAATTTGGGGTCAAATTGATTACCCTCACCACCCGCTCCTTATGTATCTCCCAAATCTTCTCAGGAGCCTTGGGAAACTTCTGTGACTAGAAAAGTTTACGGGGCTGCAGGGGGAGAGACCAAGGGGAGTAGAATCAGTAGAAGTCTGGATGGCATTGGATCAAAAAGGATATGTAAGTGTTTGTTTGTTTACAACGTGAGGTTAAAGTTCAAGAAAAATGAAATATTACTCTGCAAAACAGACCATATTTTTCCATTTATAAGATGCCCCCAACTTTTTAAATCCCAAAATTAAGAAATTTTGACTTAGCTTTAAGTATTCGGCCTCTGGACTCAGAATGGTCAGACATTTTGAGTCCCTGTTGCATCTGAGCCTACAGGCTCTACCTCCAATGAGGTTTGTTCCAATTGGTTTGTTCAGCATCAGCTGATGCCAGTTCCATAAGGGTCGTGACTGGAAGAAGCTAAGTCTCCTGACTTTAAGCATCATGATTGAAGGAAGCATGTTTACAGAGGCAAGGTATGGGCCATTTGTTATCTCCGTGTTCTCAGCTTACTGTATAAGATGCCCCTCAATTTTTAGTGTAATGATTTTAGGGGAAAAGTATGTTATACATGGAAAAATACAGTAAATGAAAACTAAGATCCAGTCAAAACCAAACACTAAAGGAAAAAGGCATTCTCTTTGATTCACACATTTTGTCTCCATTTTGTTTTCTCAGAGCGGTACACTTCAGAAATCATTTTTGCAGAGTAAGATCATGCTTAGCTTGTACAAAACAAAGCACACTGGGATGCTGGATCTGTAGGTGAGCAAAAGCAAGTGCCAGAACATACTCATCTTTCGTCACTTGACGGAGCACAGTTTCTAATGGCATGTTGAGTACATACAGCCAAGTTTGACCCTAAAAGACCCCATCAGGGCACATTTGACGTAATCTCAAGTGCTGATGAACTGGCCAAGCAATATGAATATATCTAAAACGTCACCTTTTTAAAAAGTGACAGTGATGTACATATAACAGAGCTAACTCAGAGTTCCTGAAACTAGCAGGAATTAGTTTACAATTGGCTTTAGCAGAGAAAATAACTTTTGCTAGCTTAGCAGCCCTTTCAGCAGATGCTGGAGCCCTTCTGGAAGAGCTGCTCTGTAATTATGTCACTGTATCCACTAGCAATTCATAAAAGGTCCTTCAAGGACTAAAGGTTGTATCAATCATAGGTCAGAGACTCAGCAAATGTACACATTCAACACTTCTTTGTATGCCGTATCCTGTGCTGATATTAAGCACGGACACCAAAATAAAAAATAATTTCTCTGTTAACATATGAATGGCACTGCAAATGGCAGTCACTGTCCTCTGGTTACAAACCTAAAAAGTCTGATGTGTGTCATGGGGCTCAAGAGTCTTTTGAGGTCCTTTCCTGTTACAATAAGGTGTTCCTGTGTATTCAACTGATACTGCCTACAATGATCTTGGTGAAGCATCAAAACGTGAGAATTTACAGAATATACGGCTAGACTAAAACTGCTGCAGGCTTTTCCTTATACTTTACTGTAAATACCTGCTCTGAGCCAACATTTGCGTCCTATGCTATAAAGAGGTAAATTCTTCAGGAGTTAATATGAGTACAAAATGCAACATATGGAGTCTTAGACACCAATATTTGCTGAGTTTCAGAGCTATAATTCATACATATCTAAGGCATAAAGGTAAAGGTTCCCCTTGACAATTCGTCCAGTCCTGTCTGACTCTAGGGGGCGGTGCTCATCCCCATTTCCAAGTCATAAAGCCAGCGTTTGTCCGAAGACAGTTTCCGTGGTCACGTGGCCAGCGCGACTAGACACGGAACACTGTTACCTTCCCACCGAGGTGGTACCTATTTATCTACTCGCATTTTTACAGGCAGTGGAAGACAGGAGAGTCTGGCATGCTCTGGTCCATAGGATCACGAAGAGTCGGACACGACTAAACGACTAAACAACAACAACAAAACTGCTAGGTTGGCAGGAGCTGGGACAAGCGATGGGAGCTCACTCCGTCACGTGGATTCAATCTTATGACTGCTCATCTTCTGACCTTGCAGCACAGAGGCTTTTGCTGTTTAACCCACAGTGCCATCTAAGGCATATCAAATACATTATTTTATGTTGGAGCTATTACGTACTCCAGTGAAGACAGTACCTTATCTGGTGCATAAAGAAGTCCAAGGACATCAGAATAAGTAAAATGTTCCTTCTCTTGTAGAACATTCTGCAGGTTACTGTTCTTTAAAACAATGCAAGCCAAAGAAAATGCAACTTCAACCTAGGCATTTGGTATGTGGTGAGATTGGGAGACAAAGAGACAGGGGAAGGGGGTTTTAAATAATACATCTTTTTTGGGGGTGAGTTAAAAAAAGCCCCAGAGGTCAACTTGTCCTGAGTTCAAGAAACCTAATGCTGGTACCTAGGAGTTTGCAAAACGTACGCTAGTTTGAACAGGAAAGGTTCCCTCCCACTTTCCCCTAGAAGCAATCTGATAAAGTGGATTTTTTCCTGGTTGTTTTTGTCAGTAAATTGGAATCTAAGCTATGGATCCTATTGTCCAAGAACTCAAAATGGGATTCATAGTATATATCACCTGAAAAGAATGCTCATAAATATTTGCGAATTGTGTCAAAAATTGTTTACAAATGAAAAAAGTTACGGATAGCCACACTACACTGCAGGAAGGCAATGTTCCGTTTCATAGAAAACAGCCATTGGCTCAAGGACTGAGGACCTAATCTGGGTGGCTAGGATGAATTCTGTCTTTGCCACCGACCTCTGACTTCTGTGAGCAAGTGACCTCATAGATGAGTGATCGAACATCTTCTTCCTCTTTTTTTAAAACATTCCAAAGTTCCACTCCAAACATCACCAGGTAAGGCAACAAAAGTTTCCCACCCCAAACCCCAGAAAGCTGCTGCCAGTTGGTGGTGACAGTATGGGGCTAGAAGAGGCAGGTGTACAGCTTGAGATAAACAGCCTAGGCTTCAAAACCTACTTTTATCTGAAGAGAATGATGAGTTTTGAGTAAATGAACCAGTATCGGCAAGGCCCCTTCATCCACCACATTCTCTTGACTGACTGGATTGCTTATGTTTGCTTCTCCTGCAGGAATATGCAATTCAGGTGTGGAGACCAAGGTAAGAAACAAAATCAAAAAAAGAGAGCAAAACTGGAAATGTGACATCAACACAAGTAATATGCCGAACTATGCCACCATACAAAAATGACATTGCTTTCTCTTTTGAACAGAGATACTGTTTTGGCTCTAAATGACTGCAAGGCAAAACGGGTATAAAAAGGGAGTTTAACAGAAGAGTTATCTGAATGAGTTGTGATTCTTTTCACTTGGCACCAAATGAAAAGATTTTTGTTCTCCCAGCAATCTTAAGAACTTGTAAATTTTCTCATTGTTTTATTTTTTCTGTTGATTTCGCTGCTAATTTTGTTACGTGTTGTATTGCTTTTACCCTTATTGTCGGTTTTAGCTTAGTTTCATTTCAGTGCTATTTTATTATAATTGTTTTAGCACTATGTTGTGGTGGGTTTTTGTTCCGTTTTCTTGTATGCCACCCATAGGTCTCCAAATCTAAACCTGCAAGAAGAAAGGTAAAGGGAGAATGCAAATAAAAAGCTGTGATTCAGAGAATAAGTTGTCCCCAGTCCCCAAAAATGGGGCTACACAGTGAGTCATTTAGCCTGCTGATCATCATCACCTCAAAACACCTCCTATTTTTTAGAGCAGGGATGGACTGAAGGCAGTTTGGAATCTACTTATAAATGTCTTGATAGTTACTGAGCCTATCATATTTTGGACACATCATGAGAAAACAAGAGATACTGAAAAAGACAACAACATTAAGAAAAGCTGACGGCAGCAGGAAAAGAGGAAAGCTGGACATGAGATGCATTATTTAAGAAAGGAAGCCATAGGTTTACATTTGCAAGACCTGAGTAGGGCAGTTCATGATAGGATATTTGAGGGAGGTCACTCATTCATAAGATTGCCATAAGTTGGTTGTGACTTGATGGTGCATAACAACAGCAGCAGCGTTAGGATTATTTGGTATTTTTCTTACACCGCACAGAAGCAGCCTAGTGCTGATTGTTGAACCAAAGTAACCTTACTGGAAACTGGTAGGAAAGAAAAACATCACTTCAGTTTTTATTGCCTTCCTTAAAGAAAGGCAGTGCTGGATAGGACAGGAAGAAAAGACACCTAAACATATTTACAGAAGTCCCTAGAGCTGGCTTCCATGCTCATGTATCTGCCATCAGCTGCTGTACAGAGGCCATGTGCTGCACAACGTCCACCATCCTGACCATTAACTATGCTTGGGGCTGATGAGTGTTGCAGTCCCAAATTGCACATCTGGGGAGCACATTTGGAAGGGCTTTATTACACAGAATGATCACTTCTCAGGCTTCATCAAGCACAAACACGTTTTTCAACCATAGGACAACAGAATAAAAGATCACAAACCGACACACATGGTCCCCAAGGCTCTGATGACGCTGAGCAGTGTGCCCTCTGCTATCCTTCCACTCCTTAACAGCCGGACCAAAGGGGCAATGCCGTTCCCTTCGCATATTTGATTCTGGTGGAGTTCACTGTCCTTGCTCAGCGCTATGACGGCTTCACCTCCTTTCAAAACAACCAGAAGAACACAAGAGGCTTAAGAACTTTCCAGTGTTTGGATCTGCAAGTGTGCCTGTGTCTGCATACACACTTGTGCAAATTCTTTAAAACAACAAATGGTGACTTACCAACGCACTGCATTCTGTCAGAGGGCGAGAGAAGCATATCAATAATAAGGTTGTATCCAATCTGTTCTGCCATGAATTTCTGCTGTTTCAGAGTTTGTCCTGCCAGTGCCCAGAGGGTCGCAGCACCTTGTTCTTTAACTTTCAGGTGAAAAGCCTGTTATTTTGGGAAGAAAAATCCTGTTTCCTGGACATCCTTGAGGTCTTACTTATCACAGCAATAAAAGTGAGGCTGCAGTGCTAAGCAGACCTAATTGTCTGCTAAATTATATTGGTAATGGTGGCATTTGTTTCTTTGACAACATGCTTAGGGCCAGGCTGTGAAGATCCCGGTGATGCCAAGGAACAGCCTCCTCAGTTACTCCAGAAATGTCTAAACCAGTCTAGAGAGGGGCGTGGGGGAGGGGCGGGGAGGGGAATTGCTTGCCTTCAGGAGCTTCAGAAGGAATTTTGTCACCGACTTGGCAAGAAATCTCATCTGGATGTAAGTGTTTTTTTCACAGAGCGCCTCAATGGCCATCGCTCCTTTCACCTGGACACTGATTTTCCTTCCTCTGAGAAGCTCCACCAGAGGGTGGATGACCTGGGCCTTGGCAAAGGCGTTCTGCATCTTGGCATTCCCACGGGAAAGTTCTGCAATCGCAGCCGAAGCCACTGCCAGGAGCACATCTTCGAGTGGAGAAGGTGTTACAAGAAAAGAAGCCAACCGCATGCGTGAGTTCATAGTGCTAACACAACAGCAACAGTACAGTAGCTACTTCGGGATTCATCTGTCAAGCAGAGGTTTGTTTTAACAACCATCCCCTCACTGCTCTGTGCATCCTGTATTTGCAGGAGAGGTTGGTGTGATCATTGTTCCATAGCTCTAAAAGTACTCCGCAAGAGCTACTCTCTACTGTGTCTATGTACTGTAGTTTTTAAAGTAATCATGTCTTTCACTGAAAATTCTTATTGGATTTACAAACTAAAATACCTCCCACTTTCTCGATTCACTATGAGTAGGGAGCACTGTTGGCCATGCTGGCAGAGAATTAATTTATCAGTAACATGAGTTATTTAGAGTTCACTACTATATTGCCGACACAGTTCTCCTGTGTCAGGTAGAGACTCTCCCTGCAAAGGCAAAAAAAGCGAGTCTGCTTGTGGAAATTCTCCCCCACAATGGTGGTGTTTTACACTGATGTGGTTTTCTTTACACTGCTATGGCTTTCCTTACACTGATGTGGCTTTCCCCTGGCAGGGCCAAATGGAGGCCCTCGTAAAGCAAGGCCAAAATTGGTTGTTTTAGTTCATTAAATTACAGATTCAACAGCAGTAAATTAATCAGTTGGATGTAGATTACTTTCTCTGAAATAATTCTTATTTCCTTAATAATACATCATATTTTTATGAGCAAATTAAATTAACAGTGTCTCAGTATCATGTTCAAATATCCTAGATCTTCTTCAAGTCTTCACTGATGATAAATTAAGTTAGAACAATAACTAATTCCTCAAAAACTCTGAGGACAAGACAATCAGTCTGCTATTATGGCCTGCTTTGCCCCTTGGGTTGGCAAGCTTCAGTCTCATTCACTCTCCTTCCGTTCATCTTTGGAGCTGCTCTGAAAAGACCAGAAGCTTCTAATCTAGCTCAACTATAGTTTTAACATTTTGTCTAAACTATGGTTTCTCTTAGCTTCACTTAGCTGAAACAAGTCAGCTTCAAAAACTGTGGTTCAAAGCTGATTTGCCTCAGAACTAATGTGAATTAAGATTAACCACACTTTCACTTCTGATGATGACATCATTCCTGATGCACAATGCGGCTCTGTGCAACAGGATTTCAGCTACAGTACTGTACTTTGTTTAGTTCTAAAATTGTTAGGAACCAATGGTATTCAATACAAACTGGTTCTCTGGGTTTTTTTACCTGAATCTGAATCTAAGAAGTCAACAAGTGGCTCAATGCCCATAGCTTCCTTCACTCTCAGTTGATTGGCTTTGTTTTTAGTGCATAATACTCGAATACAATTTATTACATTCACTAGCAGATCTTCTATGTTGTACTGCAACAGATTAATAAGAGCTGGAATTGCACCCTGTAGATGAGAATACATACAACTGTGAGCAGCAATGACAAAAAGGGCAGCCTTCAATCACTGCCAAATCGCTTTGGCAGGAAGCTCTGCAATCAATCAAGGTGCTGCCAGAGTAACCAGCCTAATTCTCTTGGAGCAGTGGGACAGCTTTCTTTCAGGATCTCAAATTCCAGGCAGGAGGAGATGGTCTTCCAGGTATCCTGGCCTCAAACTGCTTAGGATTTTGTACATCAAAATTAGCTCTTTGATTTGAGCTTGGAAGCAATTTGGGAGCCAGTACAATTAGTTCAAGACTAGTGTTACATGGACGGCAACGTTCCCAGCAGCCTTCACCGCCAGTTGTGCTGGCCAGGTTATTGGGAGTTGCAATGCAAGAACCATGAGGGCTACCCAAAGTTCAAAATACCTCTCTAGAAGTACATTGGTGCCACCGGTAACCACAGTGTTAAGGTTAATGAGCATTTCCTCTTAGTTTGGATAGGAAACTAAGGTGTGAATTGGGGCCCAGATTCCAGATTAAGGAGAATTCTAGATATTAATATTAACTTCAGTCACAAGTAAGATCAGAGAGAATGCATTGCTTAATCATAGTTAGATTGGAAAAAAGAATTCCTTTCAGGGAAATGTGCAGAGAGAAAGAGTATGTATTCACACAGCTATCTCCAGTTTGTTAATCATGGTCAGTATGGAATCAGCAATAAGTTGGCAGCATGCCTGGGTTTATAGGCACACAGACATATTGAAGTCCTTGTGCGTATAGACACCGTACATAAGGATGTAACAAATACTCAAAAACGTTGTCATCTGCAGTGAAAAGAATTCCTCATTCTGGAGACACCCAGTTGAAAAAATGGGCAAGCTCTGTGAGAGGTTTCTCTCCTGAAGGAGAGCAAAAACACAGGGTTGTGGGTTTTTTTTTGCCAGAGACAGCACTGTCACTCACCATTTTTCAAGCATAAAACCATATAGTTTGCATGACAAAATTATATTTTGCATGAAAATTATATTACGCAAAAACACTTCTGCTAATTTTTCTGCAAAAAAGAGGCTCTCAAATGTGAAAAATGCATAAACTTGCCCTCCATGGATAAATTGTCTTAATTTTGTTCATTCTTATCTGAGAGAACAGATGGTTCACAACTCTACGTTACACAAAAGTCCGAATAGTCAAAGCTATGGTTTTTCCTGTAGTGATGTATGGGAGTGATAGCTGGACCATAAAGAAGGCTGACCGCCGAAGAATTGATGCCTTTGAATTGTAGTGCTGGAGGAGGCTCTTGAGAATCCCCTGGACTGCAAGGAGAACAAACCTATCCATTCTAAAGGAAATCAACCTTGAGTGCTCACTGGAAGGACAGATCCTGAAGCTGAGGCTCCAATACTTTGGCCATCTCATGAGAAGAAAAGACTCCTTGGAAAAAACCTTGATGTTAGGAAAGTGTGACGGCAAGAGGAGAAGGGGACGACCGAGGATGAGATGGCTGGACAGTGTCATTGAAGCTACCAACATGAATTTGACCCAACTCCGGGAGGCAGTGGAAGATAGGAGGGCCTGGCGTGCTCTGGTCCATGGGGTCACGAAGAGTCGGACACGACTAAACGACTAAACAAAACGACTTGTAAAAAACAACCAGAGAAGTTTAAAAAGAACAAATGGTCACAAACAAGGAAATTTCCCTTCCTTGCAACATAAAAGCAAACACGATTTTTATTCTAGCCCATTTTTAAAGGGGTGGAGCTGAAAAGGAGACTGCATTTTTCTGGATCCAACTCACCAATTCAGCAATGATGACCTGGTTATCATCCAACTGGGCAACGTCATATAAAACGACAGCACAACGAGACAGCAGTTCAGGTTCATCCGTGGCCAACAGCTTAATGAGCACCGAAATACCTCCTGCTTCTACAAAGGCTCTAGCGATTGAGTCATGGGTTGAGATGTTACTCAACACTCCTATGGTGATGCTCTCTAGCAGGATGTCATCAGTTTCTAACAAGCCAGTCAATGAAGGTATAGTACCTGCATGCAGAAGAAAGATGAATGTCATTACAGTTCCACATGTGGCATCCCCGGCAACATTCTGTGAAACACTTCAGATTTTTAACTTATTCAGGACATCCCTGCAGGAAATGTCCCTGTCCACATATGTGTTGGGGCGTGGCCTAGATAAAAGGTCACAGGTGAGGCAATTTGATAAAGTTCCTGGATATGTGAGAAAACCCAGGAGGTCACCTGATACCCTTCCTTCCTTTGGCCACCATCTGATTTATTCTAGTATGAGGTTTTGAGAGCAGCAGCTTTCAGAGAGTCACAGAATTGAATGAAAGGCCTTTTCCTTCCCTCTTTTTCATCTCTGGGCAGGTGAGCATAGAGGGGGGAAAAGCATAGCTCTATGACATTCTGTAGGTACAGAAGTTTCTCCTTAGTTAATGGGCTTGGAGAATTAGGTCATGAAGCATGGGAGGGAATTTTCTGCCTTTCAAAACAAATCCTGCAAATAACTTCCAATCAATCGATCGATCGATCGATCGATCGATCGATCGATCGATCGATCGATCGATCGATCAATCAATCAATCAATCAATCAATCAATCAATCAATCAATCAATCAATCAATCAGACAAGCTCACAACATTATTGCCCAAGAACAAACAAGTATAAGAGTGGAAAACCTTTCCCTTTTCATATTGAACTGTATAAAGATGCTGACATATGAAATGTATTGCACAAATAATCTGTTTTTCTCACCTGCATCCAAAATGCACTGCCAGTAGTTATCCTTGGCAAGACAAAGTACTTCTAGACATCGTATTGCCATTTCTTTCCTCTTATAGGCTTCACAATCCAACATACCTGTTGAGAATTTTAAAAAATGGTCTAAAAACATTCACTGCTGGCACGAAGGATTATATATTAGTTTAATTATGTGCAATAATTCAAGTTCACAACACAATTATTAATTGCAAAGTAACTGGCAGATGGATGATGAAGAAAATACTGTGAATGTCTACAGTATAATTCTGTGGTGGTGGTGGTTATGTGCTATCAAGTTCCCTCTGACTCAGATCAACCCTATGAATGAGTGGCCTCCAATTCTATGATTAGCGTCTAGTCAATGAAGCCTAGATTCTGGACAGTTATAGGTGTGTTTTGAGTGGATAGAAGTGCTTCCTTTCCTGGAACAGAAATGGGACTTCCACATCCCAAAATTTGTTTTAAATGTGATTTAATTGTTCTACACTGATAATGAAAACCTCTCTTATTAAATATTAATAATTGCCTATATGCATATGCTGTACATTCAAGTGGGAAACATCAAAGTATACCCATCATGTCTTGATTTAAATGTTTACTAAATGCCAGCTTTTTGGATGCCTTAGAGCCCAGTGTAGGTGACAGCTCTTCTGCCACCACAGGAGAATCATCACAAGACTTTTATCACTTCCTCTTCCCCAGTATCCTAGATGACATATTTCACCACCCCTGACCATTGACCATGCTGGGGCACATGAACATATTCAAGAAATAAGCCACAATGCAACACTAGAATGAGATCTCACCCCTGGTAAATTTCAACACGCTTACTAAAGTGTTTGTAAGTGAAGGTGCAGTAGCTGCAATCTACAAAGTCACAAATGTCACCATAATTCCCTGTTTAAATCAAAGGCCCTGGGCCCCAGATCAATGACATGGCTAGTCAAGAGCATTCCCTTGGTCTATAATACGGTATAGTGCTGCCACCACGTGGCAATTGTGGGTTCCTTCTGGGTGGCATGATGACCCTTCTGGAATGGAATTCTCAACAGTAAAGCGTTAATAGTTTGTCTAGCTCAATCAAAATTAGTTAACAGTTAATGAACGCAGCCTTTTTGTGCTAACATTCCCATATCTGAGCCCATCCCTAGGAGAGTGAATGTCAAAGTCCAAATGGACTCTTAGCCATCACCTGGAGAAAGGAAGCTCTTTGGGGGAACATGAACGGGGGCCGACAGACTGTTTGCTACTCAACCTGTCTCTGGACTGAAGCGTCTCAGCAGGTCAAGCAAGATCAAATGAGAATGCGCGCACCTACCCACAAGAGTTTTCCAAACTGGCAGATCAGGATTATGCAGCTCAATCAGATGTTTCAGAACTTCTGTATGAAAGTTCAGCACCGCCAAGTGAATGATGTTATTTCCTTTGCTATCTTTCTTCAGCCAGTTGGCTTTGAGAGAAAATAAATACTGGATAGCATCTAATGCTCCAGATGTAGCTGCAAGCAAAAGTGGGGTGGAATGAAATCTGTAGGGCAGAGAAGAAAACAACACGATGACGTTTTAAAAAAGACCTCTTTGTGAAATTTGATGAATAAAATTAAGTTCAGAAAGCACTTTTGCAGGCTAGCAGTGGAGACAAGCTCCGGTGAACCCCGCCCTCAGCCAACACTCTCCCTTGCCTCCCTCCCTACTAGAGAGAGGGAGTCGGGGCCACACCTGTGTCCTCTTCCTACTGTGCAAATGCATGCTTGCCTGTGAATCTTTGCAACAACCAACCTTTGCTCCTGGCTTTGCCCAACCACAATGGGCACCAGCTGCCACGACAAGTTAGCAAAAAAACCAAAAGGAACAAATGAAAATCACCATGCAATCCTGTACATTTATTTATTTATTTATTTATTTATTTATTTATTTATTTATTTATTTATTTATTTATTTATTTATTTATTTATTTATTTATTTATTTATTTATACCCCACCCCTCTAGACCATGTCTACTCAGGGCGGCTTGCTATGCATAAGGAAGCCCCACTGGGTGTGATTCATGCCTCTGTAGAAGTTGTGAGAGAGGCTAGGATGGCCCCTTCCCTGTTTTCCTTCTGCTGCTTTGCCTAGGAACATCTTTTTTTAAATTCAGAAACAGTGTTTCTGGCAACTGACCGGCTGCTGAGGAAGGGGCTTGTGACAAATGAGTGCCATGTGGTTTTTGTAAATGAAGTATATTTAAATTGTTTTTCATTCCATTGTTTTAATATTGTGACTTTCTGAGTTCTATTCTAACATTATATATATACTGTATATAACTTTCATATGGAAGTTTTTATTTGCATCTGTTTTTAAACCTCTACAATTGCCTGAAATCCCAAGTCTGGGGAAAAGAAAGAAAGAAAGAAAGAAAGAAAGAAAGAAAGAAAGAAAGAAAGAAAGAAAGAAAGAAAGAAAGAAAGAAAGAAAGAAAGAAAGAAAGAAAGAAAGAAAGAAAGAAAGAAAGAAAGAAAGAAAGAAAGAAAAACTTAAAACAAGTAATCTAAAACTTCTGGATAGTGCAGTGGCTTAGCCATCTGGCTGCGGAGCTAAAGGTTGGGAGTTCAATTCCCCCTACTGTCCTCCTTGACAGGGGCTGCACTTGGTGATCCATAGAGTCCCTTCCAGCTCTGGAATTCAAAGGTTCAAAGGTTATAAAAAAGGACTGCGTGGCCTTGAATTAGGATCCCATGACAGGATAGAACCTAGCCTAGTGAGATCATATACTGCATCTGGGTCTGTACCATAACCTTTCTCTGGCTCAGAAGGGAAGCAGATGTGCAACATGAGATCCTTCTGAGCTGCCTGGTGTTACTGAATCGTCCTATTGGTCAAGAAATAAATGGCAACTGGCGACATCTCTTTAGGGTTTCACAGAGCAATCTTGCCAAGCCCATTCTGGGAATGCTGGAAATGACATTTGGGTGCCCTCTTTCTCTGGTGCCAACATGGATCTGAACCCTGCAAACTAATTTGAAAAGAAATAACATTTGCTTCCAAGTAAACATTCTAGAGTGGCGCACTAGGACTCTGGAGAACAGGGGCCGAATTCCCACTTGGCCATGGAATCTCACAGGGGGGAGTGGAGCTGGTAAAACCACTCCTTAAATCTCTCACTTACCTTGAAAGCTCTGTTAGGGTCACTATAAGTCTATTCTGACTTGATAGCACAAAACACACAAACACTCTACACCTTTAATGTAACATTGAATTGAGCTCAGATTTGGGTTCAGATATGGCTGTCCACAGTCCTAAGAGAGACACCTAAACAATATCTGCTCATAGAAACATAGAAAAATTGAGTTGGAAAGGGCTTAGAATGCCATCGGGTCCAACCCCCTGCTCAATGCTTGAATCCAAATCATATCAGATCTGACAGAAGATTGTTTAATTTTCTCTTGAATGCTTCCAGTGCTGGAATACTCACCACTTCCCAAGGTTATTGGTTCCATTATCGTACTGCTCTGACAGTTACGAAATGTTTCCTGAAAGTCAACTGAACTCCATAGCTTGAGCCCATTATTACATGTCCTGCACTCTGGGATGATCGAGAACCGATCCCTTCCATGAAATCTGGGGATTCCCTTTTCACAGTGTCAGCATGTGATGAAGGTCCATGTGCTAATCGGGGGGGTAGTTCTGTTGCTTGCCTCAACATTCCATAGCTTCCTATTTTTCTGCTTACTTACTCAGCTCGAGTTTCGGCCTCCAGCAGCTCTGGGCTTTTTCGGTAAAGAACGGTGATACAGGCCACGTTGTCATAGAAAGCAGCAAAATGTATAGGCATCCATCCTCGATCATCGGGCAGTCGGTAGTCTGCTTTGAACGCCAGGAGGTAATGAAGGGCTTCCAAGGAACCGCACTGAGCGGCCAGATGCAAAGCAGTCGGGCCAAAAGCTGATGGGGAACAAGATGCCATAGAATTATTTATTTAATTTATTTAATTTATATCCCACCCACACTATCCAAAGGTGTCTGGGCGGCTTACAACATTTAAAATACAATAAAAATTCAGAACAATTAAAATACAATTAAAAATATATAAAAATTGCCATCGGACCCCCAGCTAATATTATTTCAATTAAAAGCCTTCTGGAACAGGACATCTCTTGGGGTACTTTTGGCAAAATCTCCAGGTGTCAATCAATCCTGACTTACAGAGACCCGTGCCAGGGTTTCCTAGCTATAAAATGTTTCCAAGGTAGAAAAGGTTCACCAGTCCCTTCTGGTGGTGCTCTAGGACGGTGCAGCCTGCCCACAGCAGTTTGCTACAAATGCTGGCTCTTCTCAGCTGGAGAATGAAACCCCTTGACCTCGCCAGGTATTTCAATGGCAGCCACATAACACGCCTATTGCAATTTTATGAACATAGAGTATGCACTCACACATACTGGTGAATACTCTGAAACAAAGAGATTATGCCATTTGGCAAGCAGGGGTGGGATATTCAGGTTATCTCAAGAATTGTGTCTCCCTTTAGGAGCCTGCTTTAAGATCACCTTTCTCCTGGTCCCGCCACCCTCACGGGTGTACTTGGTGGGAACACAGGAGAGGGCCTTCTCTGTCGCTGCTCCTAGACTCTGGAACTCCCTCCCACTGGAGGCCAGGCTGGCCCCATTTTTGCTGTCCTCCTGCAAGCAGGAAAAGACCTTTCTCTTCAAGCAAGCTTTCCCTGAGTGAATGGCTGCCTGATCAAGGTTTTTTAATGGATGGTTGTACGTTACTGCTTTGAATGTGTTTTGGTGTTGCTTTTTATTTCTGTTTCTTCGAATGATATGTTTGAAGCTTTTTAGTATTTGTATAATTCTTTTTAGCTTTAAATAACATCTTTTAATGATGTAAGGTATTTGTTTGATCCTTTTTTGTATTTATATGCTCACTATTGTTAGCTTTAAAGATAGTCTTTTAATGATGTACGCTGCCTTGGGTCCTTTTAAAGGAGAAAAGTAGGGTAAAAATATTTTAAACAAACAAAACTGTCATCACTGGAACTAGGCATAACTAAATGGATGGCAGCTACATTTTAATGAAAGCAATAGTATGTTTGTGTATAACTTACCACCTCCTTCCCAAGGGCTATCCTTTTCTGAAAGACCTGAAACTACAGAGATTTATTCTGAGTCTAAATATATAGCACTTGAGATATCCTCATGACAGCATGATACATACGTAATATAATCATATACATAATTTTTTGCCACAATAACAATATCCAATAATCTAGACACCAAATGATTTTACTAGTCTGACGTAAATGCTTTCACAGTCAACTTTTTTTGACGTGAAACTTGCCCCATTGACTTCTGTTTGAGCTAAATAATGAAACCATAATAGGCATTTCCCCCTTTCCTCCCAAGTGAGCTCAGTTTTCCACCAATGAAATGGTAAAGGGTAAAGCTTTTAATGAATCATAATTTATAGTAAATGCCCACCTTTCTTGGAATGGGACTGACCCTGTATAAAGCTAGCAAAATTTTGTTCTTAAAATTGCAGACTCATTATCCCTAATCCTAGTACATCCTTTTATTTAGCACATTGTGTTAATTAAAGCATATTTTAAATCATGTAATCAAAAAACAACAAATTACTCATAACTTACCTTTTGTCTCCGTTTTTTGGGAACGTTTTCCTAAAACAGAATATATTCACCAAAAACAAAATTTAGATTGTATTTAGGCACTATGATTGTTTTGATGTTCTTCATCTTTACAGTATTTTACTTTTTGATATTAACAGTTCCTGATCTGTACCACAGTTTGCTCCTGGTTTGGTTTTGGCAGTTGGAACATAGGTTTTGCTCCTCCTACTTTCAATTATGTAGTGTAACTTATTTCTATGATGGACATCTGATGATATCCCCATGTACAGTTACCTGTTCAATTGCCTAAAGCATGCATCTACAATAAACCCAGATTGTAGTGGCCTTGTAGTGAGCTGTGTGAGGGCTGATCAATCCTATGGAAGAGGTAGTAAAGCATATATGTTGAAGAATAAAAGTCAAATAGGAAAAAAAATTCCTCATAAACAAGTGATTTAGACTTTACTGATGCATCTGCAGAGTCCTTTGAAATAATATCTTGCAGATATTTTAGATTTAAAATCCCTGGAGCCCCAGCTAGGAAAGCCAATGGTCAGCCATTTGGGGAACTGAAATGCAAAAGGTTGAGGACCACAGGTTTAGGCAGTGAAGAAAAAGAGCAAATTCCACAGGAAAATTGCTTTCTTTTTCCACAGCTTCATAATTTCGGTCCTTCTTTGTTCACAGACATCTTGTGTCATGACATAAAGATCAAGGTCGAGTTTCCCTCATTTCCTCTCTAAAACCCAACTCTTTGGGGAGTTGAATATCAATGTATTCACGAAGGCTTGGGAAGTTGAATATCGCTTCAGTAAGGGAAGGGTACAATAACTTTACTCCCCAGAAGGGCCGGAGACTACTGTAGGGCAAAAGGCTCCACCCACTCAGGGGGCTGTCACAGACTGCCTAATGGTAGGACTGGCTCTGCTCAGCAGATAATGATTCGTACCTTGTGAAATCAGTATGGTGCGCCTCTGATTCATAGTCACTGGTGATTTCACCACCTGACATATAATTGCCACGCGGTTGTAGAGAGCGGCATGGTGGATCAGACCATAACCGTTTTCATCCGTCGAACCAAGACTGGAGATAGATGTCTTGCGACAGAACGTAAGGAAGATGGCTGCCAGACCTCGTTCAGCAGCAGCTTTCATGCCGAATGAGAGACTCTAAAACCATATATTTAGAAAGGAATGTTGACAAAGAATAAAATACACTAAAATCCACTCAAACCATCTGTGTGTATCACAAGGAGTTGTGTGCCCTGTATTCTGACAAACTAAAATACAATTCTGTGAAACTGAATTCTAGGACCAGTATAGACTATGTAAATTGAGAAAACAAGCATAATTTCTGTTATTAGCCATCTTTTTTGTCCTGTTTTGTTTTTCTCTTCAATGTCATGAATCCTCCCATGTTTAAACAGAGGACAGAGAAGACAGAGAGACTACCGAAGCTCTGGCACAAACCACTGCAGATCTATTTAATCTCAATCTGTTTGAACTGTGGTAGAAGTGGCAGAAATCTTAATGGAGTCCATAAACCCCATTTGTGACTCCCTCAATTTTAGGAAACACACACTTTTTCTAAAATAATTAGCTGTGAGGGATGCTGGCTACCTCTGGCTCTCCGTAATTCAAGGAGTGCCTTGAGAACTTGTCTCTGGCCATTTAAGGTCTCAGCGGGCACAGTCTGCACCCTCTCAGATATATCTTCATGCCAGAGTTAGGTGCTTGATTTTTCTTTAACATAAACTCTGAAACTCCCAGAAAATAGAGACTGACATCTGGTAATAAGAGTGTAACCAGGATATTTGGTAAGTCAATAAATTCCACTGATTCAATGGGTCTACTCAAGTGTGACTTACTATGGGATTTCAGTCTATATTGCATAGCAATGTTGGATTTTTCCTGTATATTTGTAGTTCCACAACATTCAGGTAGTTGTGCCTGTAAATGAATGAAATGTACATATTTGCCATATTTGACAGCACCTGAAAGGACTTCCTCTGTGGACCCTACTCTGTTTACTACCAGTGGGAGCAAAACATTTTGTGGAGCCATGAGGGAGAGGCCTCTCTGCCATGGAATGCTGCTTGTGGAATGATGTCCTCTTGGAAGCTAGGCGAGCAACAGTTCTGACCACATTTCAGCACCAAATTAAAACACGCTTCATCACTGGACATTCTGCAGCATGGGGATCATGGACTGTCTAGAATGGTGGAATTCTGATACAATGTACACTGTTTCGAGCTCTTCTAAAATTGCTTTGGGTACCTAGCCTAGAAATTAGTTAATAAAATGAGAGAAATCAGAGCGGGATAGAAATATTTCAGGAAGTAAAGAGAAATAAATAAAGCTCTTCCTTCCAGCACCCTTTTGTTAATCTTAGGCAATATTATACTTGATGGTTTTAAGAGGAGAACATTGCTGGCCTTGTGTACACAAAGTTTCTAATTCATTTGCAGTTCTTGCCTCACGGAGTCTCTCTATCAATTCAAGTCTACTCCCTTAATGTTCCTTAAGTGATTAAAGTCATGAAGAATATTAAACAAACATCCGCTAAGAGGGCTGGCTTTATCAGGAGTCTGCTGCTGCGAAAAGAGACGATTTGATTTTGTTTCTTTGTTCATGTATGAGTTGGGTCAGGAATGCTATGAGAAAATGTTATAATATTTGACTTTTTCGCTTAGAAAAGTGTGAGGATGGGTAACCTAGAGGTGCATGTATTTTAGGAGTTGTAGTTACCATGCTAAGTTACACCTGCCAGTACGGCAGGGGACCTGAGTATATCCTCATTGATAGATAAAGTGCTGAGCAGGAATACAACATCATCAGATTCATCACCATTAGGGCAACTGGGGCAAAAGGAGAAAGGATCCCTGGAAGGTTATATGGCAAAGGTTGCAAGGTAAAACCCAACTTCTTAGATTCTTTTTTGGGCACAGATGTTAAAGGTGGAGGAACTCTATCCTTTTTTTTTTTCTTTTTGCATTTGGCTATCCTAGTAATGACAGAAAACATACCACCTTGTGTTGCCTCCAATGAAAAGCTTCTCAAGCTGAGCCACTTGGGTCACCTATTCAGATGGCCCAAAGAGATGCAAGGCAATAGGGAGTGGGTCCCATTGTCAATAAGAGGGCAAAGGTAGGTATTTTTAGAAGAGACTGCAGGAGGAAAGAAATACCATTATTTTGACTGGCAAAATAATGCGCTGAAAAAGCTGATGACTGATGAGTCAAAAGCTAGTCTCTCTGCACATTAAGTTTACATGGTCTAATAAGCGTATCACTCAGCATCGCCTGCTGGAACATTCAATTCCTTAAAGAAAACATACCTTACATTTAATTGCTTTCTTGTAACCAAATCTTTTCTTGAATTGCTCCATCGCTTGAACATCAGTTAATGGAAGCCTTTTGGGTTTAAGGGTGCTTATTACTTCATTTATGGCTCCCCACCACTGGGTCTTAAAAAGCAGATAAAAAGGTTCAAGTTCAATGCCGATTACATAATAGCTGGACCATGTAGAAGGGAAGAATACACAACAAACCAAAATATGTTTAAAACCTTGTTCTGTAGTCCATCCTACATGCAATCTTTAGAATGTATCTGTGCAATTACTGACCTAGCACATCTTCCAACTGCCAAGCAATGCGGTCCACCAACGTGGTCCATCAAAAGGCTTGGTAGCCCTCCCTTCCACCCTCTTTCTAGAACACAGAAGTGGCATGGGGTAGAAGCCCTTGGCAAACTACCACATGCTGCTTGTAGGCCGCATTCAGCATTATAAGCCACGTGGTGCTTGCCTGGTTTATGTCACCTCAACAGAATCAATGGAATAGTATTATGCTCTTCTAAGGTTCTGCATGCCCTCTTTGCAGATGGCATATAAAGTTTCCCCTTCCCCATTTCCACTGCAACCCTGATCTGCTAGGTGGACATTGTTGTTCCGGGGTCACCCAGTGTGTTTTGTGGCTGAGAGGGGCATTTGAGTGTGGGTCCGCATAATACAAACCCAACACTCTAACCCAGTGGTCAGCAGCATAATGTTTGTGAGCTGCTGGTGGCCTCTTGTATCCCCATTTGCCACCGGCAATGAGGAAAGCACACCTCAGAATTCGGCAATGCTGCAAAAAGAAAGAAAGAAAAAGAAAGAGAAAGTGAGGGATGGAAGGAAGGTGGCCATTTCCTCCTTCTTGCCCCTTGCAGGAGAGAAGTAGATGCTCAGTCTTGCCACAGAGAGCATCAGAAGCCACAGCCAGTTTTCAGCACCACCAGTGGGATCTGTGGCAGCATCTGCCTGTTTTGAGCAGCCAGAGTGGTTGTGATGCTCTAATTGGTTTATTGACACATACAATGAGGCCACATGACACAGGGCCATTGTTCATCGGCAAAAACCAATTAAAAGTTTTGCAAATTCCTAATTCACCCTAGGAATCACTCAAAGATCATTTTACAAATGATTGTAACGTCTAGCACACACAAAGGACTGCCTTGGCCTTAGCCACAAAGTTATTTGGGACATGATCTAAGTCTCCTAGAACTGAGTAGAAAATATCCCAAGTGGTCTTTACCTCTTTCCATGAAAATCCATTATTGGTATGGGGTAATGTTCTCTGTAAGGTGCTTCGGGGTCAAGCAATTGAGCAAGATGGCTTGTTACACATGTATGCATTTCATTATAGGCATCCTATTAAAAGAGATATTAAAGTAGCTGGTCATATTTATGCTTCTAAAGTTATTTACATTAGTTGTGCCAAAACCAAGCATTAATTTATCCAGCTAAACATGTCAGTTTGATGTAAAATATGCTAAATATACTAAAGATCTCATTGCTATCAATAAATATTCGTATTGTACACTGACAAAGAAGCAGACCAGCTCACATACAACATTCTTGATTTAATAAACCACAATGATTAAGCTAGAAACAAGCATGGTGGCCACACATACACACTTTATTTCCACCGCCACCACTACCATTATAAAGGGGTCCAGTTAATACATATAAAATACATATGTGTATTAGCCTAACTGTAGCTATTTTGCTTTCTGTAAACCTGCTTTGCTATATGGATGTTTTTGCTTAGGCAGGCAGGAATGGACAAGGGAGGAGGGGGTGTCCATCAGAGTTTCTTCCAATTTACAATTAAGGTATTTCTAAATGAGAACTTTCACCTTGGAGAAGTCTGAGTGGCTTACATGGCGTGGGGGAGAAATGAATTATAGGCTGCTGCTGAGGCACCTGCAGTCCCTCTTTTCCCCCTCCTTCTCCACGCTCCTTTGCCTCCCTCTTTTCATGTTGAACTTGTAAAAATGTATACTTTGGTATGCGGGGCTCCTTCTCCCTCTCATGCTTTTCCTGTGAGTGGAGTTTGTGCCTTATTTTCGTTACTTTCAGCTGAAAATAAACAAACATCTATTGGATCTCTCTGTCTCTGGCTGATTGATTAATGTGTTAGAGACAGGCAAAAACCAAGGAATTACTCCTGGGCCCTACATTTATTAATCTTGGGACTCTTCAATTACATGCTGGCTTCAGTGCTTTATTGCTGCTTATTTTTACAGCTGTAGTTCTCTATTTTTCACCAAAAATTATTTATTTATTTATTGGATTTCTATCCCACCCATCTAGACCAAAGGTCTACGCTGGGTGGTTTACAAATTAAAAAACAATAAAACCAAAAATATATATTATAGGTCAAGGATGTCAAAGTATAAGAAATTAAGATACGGCAGGAGGGAAAGCCTGCCCAAATAGCCAGGTTTTAAATTTATTCCTGAAAACACCCAGAGAGGGAGCCAGGCGGATCTCCACTGGCAAGGGAATTGTGGTTATCTTTACTTTACTTAAAACAATCTTAAACCAAATATTTAGTGTATATGAAGAATGTAAATGATTTCTGGAAAGACTCAACCTATTGAGCTGCTAGCTATTTGACAGAATCCTCTTACTTATGGCCACTAGGATAAGTCAAATGGTGTAGATCTCAGCTGCAAATTGCTTTTAGTTAATAATTCAGTGCTTGTATTCTGTGTTGCATGCTAGGTCATGTGAATGGAGCACTACACAGAATATAACTAGCAGTAGTTCACCACTGAGGTAGATTTCATTTGACCTGCACCAGCATAGTGAATAAAGTTTTTTGCCATTGAAAAGTAAACATATGAAAAGTATCATGCTAAATGCATGATATAACATTTTAGTGTATTTTCTCTCTTGTTGATTTTGAGATATCTTTAAATGAAACTTCAACATTTCTCTCCTAAATAAAGTTTATTCACAGCACAGTGTAATTTAAAATTACCAGAGAACTTCCATAAACTGTTCAAATGAGTTGCTAGGATGAAAATGGATTTTCCTCCATTTTCAGATTAATCTGATTTCTAATTGTATGAAGTCCAAAAATAAAACAGCACAAAGCATTTTTAGGTACTTGCCACTCTCAGTCCTCCTTCTATCTTTGCATTCTCCTCTGATGTCAGCACTAGAAAGCATTGTTCTGCATTGTACATCAGCTGCCATGCTCCCTTATTAACTGATTACTGTGACTAAATAAAGAGGGAACCTGAAACAACCCACTACTCATAGACGTCTAATATCCCTATGTTAAAGGGATATACAGTAGTATGCAGAAATGCAGACAACATTGGTTCAAAAATACTGATTCAATACCTTAATATTTTGTGAGACATCTTCAACGGAAGGAGTGCCAATATCAAATTCAATGCCACCATGGAGATGGAAATATTGATTCTGACCATACACAAAATGCTGGCACTTAAAATCTGTTCCAAGCAATAGTGGAGGCAGTTCACGTTCAGTTTTAACTTTGTCATCTGTTAAAAAGGAAAACAGGATTTGAGGAATGGTTAAGAGCGAATCCATGTGACGGAGTGAGCTCCTGCCAACCTATAAGTTCGAAAGCATGCAAAAATGTGAGTAGATAGGTACCACCACGGGTGGGAAGGGAATGGCATTCTGTTTCTAGTCGTGCTGGCCACGTGACCATGGAAACTGTCTTTGGACAAACGCTGGCTCTATGGCTTGGAGACGGGGATGAGCACCGCTCCCTAGAGTCGGACACGACTGGACTAAATGTTAAGGGGAATCTTTACCTTTACCTAAGAGCATTGGATATTTTTAGCCTAGAGAAGATGGAGAATTGATATGATGTCCAATATGGGGCTAGTATGGGGATGATGGAGTATGCTTGTTTTCTGCAGCTCTGGAGGGTAGAACCTGAATGAATGGATTAAAGGGATTCCTGAATGAAAGTGGCTAGAACTCAGAAGGTGCTGCTGGGGGACTCTTATTCAATACATTCAGCATTGGCCTGTGACATCCCTTAGGGTCCTGTTTTGTCTCCCATGCGATTTAATATCTACATGAAACTGTTGGGAGAGGATGTCCAGAGCTTTGAGGCTCAGTGATAGATGGTGGTAACACTCAACTCTATCAGTCTTTTCCATCTAAATCCAAAGAAGCTGCCTTGGATCTGAACCTGTGCTTGGTAATGAGCTGATGAGGTCAAACAAATTGAAAAATAATCCAGACGCCAATCTGGTCAACCGGAAGGTAGATGAGAGAATAGGGATGCAACTTGTGCTTGATGGGGTTACATTCCTCTTGAAAACTTCAGAATCTTCAGCTGGTTCAAAATGCAGCTGCCAGACTGCTGACTGGAGTTAATTGCAGGGAGCATGTGCATATTTTTAAAGTTTCAAATGTTTTTAAATTAATTAATGTGGTTTTAATTATTATTGCATGTTTGGTTGCTTTTAACTTGTAATTGTACTTTTAGTATTATTTGTTTTCATATTGTGAGTTGCCTTGGGTCCCCTCACAGGGAGAAAGATGGCCTACACATGGTATGAATACATTAATTATAATAAATAAACCAAAATGAGAAGACTAAACCTGAGCTAAACACCAGGAAGAACCTCCTGCCAGAAACAGCTGTTGAATGGTGGCAGATCTGTAGCTAGAATGGAGTAACTGGATCATTGCCTCAGGATACTAAAATTTAGAAGACATTGATATCTGGAGGTGAATCTATTGATGGGTGTTTGGAAAATAGCAACAGCAACACCCCACCCACTCCTATTCACTTTCCTTTTTAAAAAAAGACAGACACATCTTATATTTTTTAGGGGAACACCATATTCTTCTCCTTTTCATTGGGGTTATGCCCCATGCCTCATGACAGAATGGGTTGAAGACAGTGCTGCTTACACTAGCTGTCAAGATGGTTGGCCACAGTTCTGAACAGTGGGATATTTTACCCCAGAAGGGGAAGACTCTCCTTCTTTGGAGGTTTTGAAACAGAGGCCGGATGGCCTTCTGTTAGGAATGCTTCAACAAGGGATTAGACCCCATGACTCTTGGGGTGCCTTCCAACTTTACAGGTCTAAGAGTCCATGATTCTTATTATTCGATAAATGGAGAATATAAGCCAACTGTCCTGCTGTAATTTAAGTACATTGAGTAATTAGCTAGCATGATTCACTTATTATACGAACGCATATTGATTAACTTTCCGATGCTCAGATTTTCAGTATTTTCATCTAATGAAAAGGCCTGTTTATCTGGCAAATAAATTCCTGCTGTTAAAAAACAAAAATGCAAATGCAACCCCAAATTGTCTGGTTTTAAAATTATAGACCACTTAACTGAATTGGCCAACTTGATTTTCACATGACCTCTTTTCTGGAGTGGAGTTCCAACTACTTCATGGAATTATAAAAAAGTGAAGTTGGAAGTGGCCTACAAGGCCATCAAGTCTGACCCCCTGTTCAAGGCAGGAATACCATCAAAGCATATCTGCCAGGTGATTATCTAATTTTTCTTGAATGCCTCCAGTGTTCGAGCACTCACCAACACCCGAGGGAACTGGTTCTACTGTTGTACTGCTCTAACAGTTAGGAAGTTTTTCCTGATATTCAACCAAAATCTGGCTTCCTTTAA
This sequence comes from Pogona vitticeps, assembly GCF_051106095.1. Lineage (NCBI taxonomy): Eukaryota > Metazoa > Chordata > Lepidosauria > Squamata > Agamidae > Pogona > Pogona vitticeps. The sequence goes on from NC_135783.1 coordinate 191,331,154, forward strand.
CTTGAGCCCATTGTTGCATGTCCTGCACTCTGGGATGATTGAGAACAGATCTTTGGTCACTGGCTAGGCCCACTGATACTATACAAACCGCAAGGGGCTCCCTGGTTTAGGGTATGAAGGAGCAACTGGGTACTCCCCCACCCCCAGTCTGAGATGGTACTGCCCACATTTGCCTCTTCAAGAAGACCATTGCCAATAGCTTATTTCTTATAAAATGCAAACATATGATGCATACCAGATCTTGTTCGCAAATCAGAAGCACTGTGTCAACATAGAAGCTACTCCTACCTGAATATGGCTGAAGCAGCCGATTCAAGTTTGGAACCTTGTTCTTTCTTTTCATGCCAATGATAAACGGAATAAGAAAACTCATCAGCTTTAGGTATGCTATGTACTTTCGGATTTCAGCCTTTTGTTCTAGGTACTTCTTCACAAGTTTTTGTTGAAGTCCTAACCTCTGCTGTAGCCTTTGGTACGAAAGAGTATCAAGGCGGTCTTCAGTCATTCTTATAGCACTAGAAAGGTTATACTTTGCATCAAAAGTGAATACGTTTTCATACTGCTGAACCTCTGTGGTAGCAAACGTCAGTTTGAGAAGCATATAGTCCACAAACTGCATGAAGAATCCTTTTTCTTCTGAGCTGTTAGGGTCATAGGTTGGATCTTCATTCAGGTTTTCATCATAGATTCCTCGGAAATCTGGATCTCTGGAAATATCAACTAGACCTATATCATACACATGTACATTAAAAAAAAGCTATAAGTGTATGGAATAAAAATTAAATATGTTAAAATGCAGACATTTCCTGTCATACATGGATATATCTCTGCAAATGAAATAGATGGTGTGTAATAGTTCAAAGTTCAGAGAGGTTCAAGTATTACAAGGCAATGTTACACGTTAAAGACCAACTTTACCTGCACTTGGAAATTACCACTAAACTTTCTGATGTTCGATTTCATTTGGTCAGTTGCAAATAGTGAAATTACATGAAAGTATGTCTTTCTTTGTGCTCATATGTTTAAAGAGACAAACATACACCCTGGTCCAGCAGAGCAGTCTCAATATATAAGCTCACCATAGCTTTTGGTGGGGTATTGACATTGCAGATATGTATTTATTAATATACATTTCCATCTGCATCAGAATGCTCATATTGTGAAGTAGCAGGAAAGCAGAAGAGGACACATTAGTGCAAATTTCAGATGGTCATAACAGGCTGCCTTCTATCAGGTCAAACTCTGTGCCAGTCCATTTCAGAATTGTTTGCTGTGATTGACAGGAACTCCCTGGGCCAACTTTCTCCCACATCTAGATGGGCTATAACTCCCACCATTTTTGGCCATGTTGGCCGAGAGTGGACCTAGAATGAAGAAACCATTGTGGATTCTCAAGTAGTGGTGTCAAGTTTTTATACCTCGTATGTTTAAGAAATAAAACAATTACAGAAGCTATAGAAATAGCCCTGAAACTGCCTAAAAATATCATAGTTTTAACCTTGTGGTATGAAAGCATTGTTTATTACAATCCAGTCTGGCAAGTGAGGCTGCTGAAAGAGTAACATGTTTTTGAGAATCTCTTTTTCCATTTTGCTTTCCAATCCATACACGAGAGATATGAAAATAACATATACAGTGCTGCCCCGTTCCTGGAAAATCACTGTTAAGTGAAATCGTCGCCAAGCAGGAAAAAAAAAAACACCATTAGAATGCATTGAAAACCGGTCAATGCGTTACAATGGGGAAGTACCTCATTGTGCAGCGAAGATTGCCCATAGAGAACCGCCGATCAGCTGTTTAAAAATGCTGTCTTCCGAAGCAGGGGTCCGGAAAACAGCCATTTTGAGAAGGGAGGGAAGCCATTTTACAAAGGGAAGCCATTTTGCGGAACCGGAAAAATAGTTGTTTAGCGAACAAACGGTTCGCGAATCAGGCTCCTAATCGACGTCAAGTGAAAAAACCCCATTGGAACCATCGTTTTGCGATCGCAATAGCGATCGCAAAAAAACCTCATTGTAAAGCGATTTCGACGTCATGTGGGGTAAGCATCAAGCGGGGCACCACTGTACTGACATCTGATGGATGATTGGTGTAAATACATTTTGTTTTGCTTACTAGTTTTTCTGCTTGTGGTGTCATCAGACAGTAAAAGTAAACAAAGGCCTGCTAAGTGGCAACAAAGGGTCACTTTTAAGCAATAGTTGCTGCTTTGGGGCAGAATTAAGTAAACAAACATTAGAATATATAGATAACCAGTAGGGATGGGCATGAATCGGAAAAATTGTGATTCATTTTGATTTGTGATTCATCAAGTTTGATGAATCACAAATAACAAATTCATGAGTTTTTTTGACAAATTGACTTAATTCATTTTTGCATTTAAAGCCCTATAAAACACTCCCCCGGCACCTAGAGATGCCAAAATCGCAGAGAAGCTTCCCATGCCTCTTCCCTCCAAGCTCTGAAAGTTTAGTGAAGTTTGGGTTTGGGACATCTGAATTATACACCCACAAAGAGGATCCCCCAGGAAAATTCCCCCCAGGCACCTAGAGACACCAAAATCTCTGAGAAGCTTTCCCTGACTCTCCTCTACAATCTCCCCAAGCTTGGTGAAGACTGGGTTTCCGACATCCAAGTTATACACCCACAAAGTGGGTCCTTCAGGAAAAAGGCCCTTTGGCAGCTGGCTTGGGGAAATTTCCTTGGAGGTCCTTCTTTGTGGATTTATAACTCGGACATCTGAAATCCAGTCTTCATCAGACTTGGAATATCTGATGCAGTTCTCCTCACAAATATGTCAGTATGTCTATGATTCTTACCAGCTTGACAAAACTCTGCACCCGCTGTTTTTTCTGTTTGTGGGGTACCATCTGCATCAATATCCATGCTAGAACGCCACAGTTCAGAGAATCTGACTCGCTTTTCCTTGGGCATGTAGGCCCCATGCCACAAAGCTTTCAGCATGTAGTCCACAGCTATTAACATTTGCCCTATTCTTGTGTCAAAGTATGCTGGAGGGAGAGAACAAGAAGTGCTCTGATCATAATTGGCATCCAAACTGATAGAAGGGATTTGGTTTAAGCAATAAATCCCAACGGACAATTCTCTGATCATCTGGTGGATTTCTCGACAGTCCAAATCAAGTCCTGGCTCAGCTGGGGCAAGCAAAATAACTGTCTGAACATTGATGGTTTCCATCTCGCCCATAAGTCCACTGGGAAGGTCCAACGGGTGACGCAGATCATCTTTGGATGCCAGCCAGCTACAGAACGAAGTGGTAAGCAATTCCTGAAGCTCATTTCGTTCATATTTCTCAAAGAAGGCACTAGCGTTTCTTTGCGCTGCCAAGTGGGCTAAGTAGGCAGCCTCGTCAGCCTGCTCATTTCGAGGTACTATTTTTTTGATTGGTCTCAACATTATTCAGCCTTTTTCTTCCTGTGATTTCTAACTATAAAAGTACACAAAAATAGAGTTAAGTGCCCTACAATCTGTTGGGTGAGAAATATTTTTATCAGGAGAACATGCGAACATGCGGTCCTTCATATAGTGTTGGGCTTCTGGTTCCTACCGTTCCTAGTCAGTCTGGCAAATGGTGAGAGGTGACGGTAGTAGTAGCTCCTTACCATCTGGAGGCCCACAGGTTCCCTGCTACTGCGATGTGAATGAAAAGAAAGCAAATCAACCGGAGTCATATAACCATTTCAGTATTAAATGATGGGATAGGGCAATGTGATGATTACTGAGGTTGGGTAATAACCCCTTTGGTGGCTTAATGTTAATTCCCTAATATTGAAGACCTATAAAAAGTGATAATGAAATGCCATAATTATGCTTTATTCCTTTTAGACAGGGAAGTTCAAAAGGCTTTATCACTCTTTGTGACCTCCTGCAAACTATAGTTCCACAAGGGAATGAAATATCTGCACCATTGGTAATGACATCTCAGTTGTTATTGATAAGGATACTGTACATCCATACACTAGACCAGTGGTTCTTAACCTTTGTTACTTGGATGTTTTTGAACTGCAACTCCCAGAAACCCCAGCCAGCACAGTTGGTGGTGAAGGCTTCTGGGAGTTGCAGTCCAAAACTCCTGAGTAACCCAAGGTTAAGAACCAGTGCACTAGACCAACATTTATGTGATTTATTGAGATTAATGAAAAGGTTCTGGATGAGTTGCAGTTCACCCTTGAATCACGGAATTGGAAGGGATCTGGAGGCTCACTTAATCCCAACATCCTGTCGATTCAAGGAATCCAAAGATGGAGGATCTCTGATAGATGGCCATCGAAACTCTGAAATAAGACCTTGAGAGGAGAGCCACTACCCTCTGCAGCAGGCAGTTTAATACATGTACCTTTACTGTACAAAATTGAGATTCGATGAAGGGGGGATAAAGCTAAGGACGATGAAACCCCAACTTAGCAATAAATTGTAGTATCTAAACTGCTGTGGAAAATTGCTGAAAAAACACATATTTTATGGAGGATGATTAAAATTAACATTAAGTTTGTTTGGAAGAGGAAGATAAAGCAAATGGCAGTTTTACCTGTTACAATGGAAATTTAGCAGGTGCACTCTCTCCAAATACTGTTAGGAGAATATTGCATTGCGGAATATTCATTCATTAGCAAATTCATACAGCTATTTTATTCTACAATACATACCAAAGTTCAGGGAAGCCTGCTGTCAGTATGCTACAGGCACAAAAGAGCTCATGTCTCACACGCAAGAATTACACTATGGTAACCTGCATTGGCAGGACAATCCTGTGCTGCAAATAAGCCCCACTGAATTCAATGGAGCTTTCTTCTAAGAAGACATGGCCACTCACCACGCTGGCTAGGATTTTGGTTTAAATCACACTACCAATAATTTACAATCTACCATTTAACACATTAGAGTTCATTCTGGATTGATTAGAAATATTTGTATTATTTTTTCCAACAGAGGTACACATGTCAACTAAGCAGATTAAGAGAAAAACTCAAAGGCTACAGTCCTGTAGAGCAGAGCTGAGGAAACAATTTAGGGGCCTCTTCAGAAGACTTTCACAACCGGACAGATTTGTATGGAAGACAATGATTCATTAGCATAGTTATCCCTATACAGTGGTCCCGAACCTTAGGCCTCCAGATGTTCTTGGACTTCAGCTCCCAGAAATCCTGGCTAACAGAGGTGGTGATGAAGGTTTCTGGGAGTTGTAGTCCAAGAATATCTGGAGGCCCAAGGTTGGGGACCATTGCTGTAAATCATTTAGGAATTTTAATGAGCATAACTGGGCACTTAGAATCGGACGCAGAAATAAAGCAGAAGTTGGTAAGTCTCCTACAGTAAAACACCAATCAACAGTCTGGTAATAGCATTATGGGTCATTTCAAAGGTCCATATAATTTAAAACAATATTCCTACTTGGGTGTGGTGTGTAAACAGAGCAGGAGGCTAGGATGCTGTTAGCCATACCACCAGAACTCAAGCATTTTTTTTGCTGTTATTACTGCAGTAACACTAATTATGTATTTTTGTCACAAAGTAATGTGATCACCCTGAATATTATGTACCTTGAAGTAGGGGGTGGTGCCCTTTCTCCCAATTAGCAAACTCTCCTGGGCCAGCCTTGACGAGGACAAAGCCTCCCTGTTTACTGTCCAACTATCCTAACTAGTTACGTGTAAGGCAATGGCAGGACAAAAACAATGCAAAGTTTTGAAAAGTAAATGATCAATAACGTCAAATACGACACCTGAAATTGTATTTTTTCCCCCTGAGGCAAGGCAGTAAAAAAAATGAGAATGGCTAGACACAGAGAGACTTAAAAGGAGAAAGAGGAGAGACAGAGGTGGGGGGGAAATCTTAAAAGTGACATTCCAAAGTACCACAGAAAGGCCTCCCAAGATCCAGGCCCTGTTTTATAAAAAGAAGCCCAGGCCAGAACTCAGGCAGCCATTGGGAGGCTTCCTTTTTTCGCCCTGGGATTAGATCGCAACCACTTTGCTTTCTTCAGCTGTTACTTAGTGAGCTGTGTAGGAGGAGAAGCTGGCCAGTTGTGGTCGCTATGGAAACTAGAGAACAATGGAGGAGGTCAACTGTGAGGCAGGTCATGGAGAAAGAGTGTTACAGGGTCATTCCCACCATTTTCTGGGGCGGTGGGGGAGAAGGGCTTGGTCTTCATAGGATCAGCTGATGGAAAGGGCAGTCCAGGACCGTGTTCGCCCAGCTCCGTCTTGTAGGAACAGGTCTTAATAACTGTTCAGCCTCTTGTGGAAACTAAACAAAGGGTAGTGTCCATTTCTATGGAAATTCCTTTGAACCCCATGGCTAAAATGTACCCAAAAGAAAAAAAAACATACTGAGATATTAAACAAAACAACTTTATTTTGCTTCATATATAAGACACAGAAATAGCTTTTAAAACATAGCCCAATCTAGCTAGTTAGCCATGGCCAGACTCCACAGAAACCCAACAGAATTAAGTTAGTTGTAATGTCTGATCCCATGTTTTCAATGGGACAGGTAGCTTGATAGTGCCCATTAAATCAGAAATTAAATCTTACTGGTCCAACGGGGACTTGCTGTCAATCAGATACTAGAACCACTGCCTCTGTTACCTCAGAAGTTTCCTGGACTGCATCTACAGCGTGATTCATCTGCCAAAGGGAGCCTCGAAGCCTGTGCATAACAGCTACTCTACTGAAACAGACTGAAGTCTTGTGCATTTGTCACACGCCTTTTCGTTTCTGTTCTCCATTTTCGCAATCCTGGAGCCAAACTGCATCGCCCTCTTTGGCAGGACCGAGGAGGCTGTCAAGCCGAGCTCCACAGCTGCCAGGCGCAAAAGCAGTTTCTCCCCAATGCCTCGAGGCAGAGCCAAGTTTGCTTTTTCCCAGACAGGAAGAGAATTAAGAAAAGATACAACTTCTTCATCAAGAAAGGGGAACCTGAAGTGAAAAGAAATGTTATGTAAGAAACAAAGGGTTACATTCCAAAGACAACATTTAAACTGCTTCGAAAGAAAATCCTTATGAACTGATTCTGGTAGTTGCAATGATGAGTTAGCCTTCTCAAAGTGTCGAAATGAACTTTAATACATACTTATGTCTATAAAAATACACTAGTGCAAGCCCATAAATGGGTACTATGGATGTCTATAACTTATTACTAGGGTATGTAACTGATTTAGTTTAGATCTAACCCTGTATCTCTAAGTTTTAGACTGATTTTTTAAAAATTATTTATTTACTTATTTTTATTCCACCTTTCTCATTAAAAGTTAAAAAGTTGGCTTACATCACTGAAAGGCAATGCTGAAAACAATGAATATACAACGAGGTTTACATACCATATTTTTCCATTTATAAGACACTCTGATGTATAAGACAACACCACTTTTCTAACCCCAAATTAGAAAATTTTATCGCTGTTTTCCCTGCCACTCCGTAAGCCTGCAGCTTAGCAAAAGAAGGTGGAAAGCAGCGGTTAAAGGGCTGCAGGATCCCTCTGATGAGCACATTCAGTCAACCAGCAGCACTGGGTCTCCGGAAATGGAAAAGGTGGCATAAGCTGGGCACGCCTGAAAAAGTCCCCCCGCTACTTTGAAAACAACCCGAGGGGCGGTCACAGAAAATCAGCAGTTCCTCCTTTAGCATCTCAATTTATGAGACAGTTTGCAAAAGGCGGATGGGGATCACCCCCGCCCTTCTGTCAACAAATTGCTAGACATGGGGGAGCTGCTTGGCTCACAGATGCCTCCCACAGCCCCATTTGCGACCCCTTTCCCACCTCTGGCCACCCTGCCTGTCTTGCAAGAGGTCCCCACAGCAGCTCTCCTTGTCCCACGGACACACCCAGCGGCAGCCCCCACTCGCCACCAGGCTGGCAACATGGCTGCTGTTCCCAACACTTGCACAAGTTCCCTGCAACTTGCCTTTTCCCTGAGCTCAAATCTGCTCTGAGATTGCCTGACAGCCATGGTGGCGGTAGAAGCCGCAGCCTGAAGGCAAGCCACTCGTCCCCAAGCCGGCATCCTCCCTGGGGCAGGTAGCCACCTCGCCCACCCACCCGCTTGCCACTGAGCAGGCGATGGGAAGACGGTGCCAAGAGGAAGCAGCAGGTCTCAGCAAAGTTTCACCCGTGGCACCTCCACCCCACCGGCTGGGGCTCACCCTGAAACACGGGCAAGCACGTCATCACCTTCAGAGAGGTCCTTGATGCACTCAAAGGTGATCTCGAACTGAAAGGGGTTGCAGAATGGGGAAGGGTTGTCCAGCACCACCACATTGTTCACCTGAACCTTTGCCATCTTGGGTGGGAGGACCCACAAGCAATACTGGCTGCGGGTCCCTGGCAGCCCCGCAAAGTCCAAAGGGTCCTCCTTGCTCTTGCATGGACAAACCCCGGAGCAGGCCGGCGGTCTAGCAGCAAGTTAGGAAACTTTTCGTTCTTCATCCTTCCCCCTTTGAACCCACTCCCGCTCGCCTTCCTAATCCTACTCTTTCCCCCGCTTCGCGCTGCTGCTTTCCTTGCCACTTTGCTAAGCCTCCCTAGCAAAAGGAGGGGGAAAGTAGAGGTCAAAGGGCTGCAGGATCCCTTTGACTGCTGCTTTCCCCCTCCTTTTGCTAAAGAGGCTTAGCAAAGTGGTGGGGAAAGCAGCGGTCAGAGGGATCCTGCAGCTTACTTCCATGTATAAGACGACCCTCAATTTTTTGTCTAAAGAATTTAGACCAAAGTATTGTCTTATACACAGAAAAATATGGTAATTAAAAGAGACAATATTTAAAGCAAAGATCAATGGGTAAAAAGAGGCAGCTTAGATCATGAAAAGGCGTTATTAAAGCTGATATAATAAGTAAACAAATATTAAAAAGAACAAACAAGTACCAGATACTGTGGACACATCTAAAAGCACAGGCAAGTTGTGTTAAGAGTGTACCTACACTACACATTTATAGCAGTTTGGTTCTACTGCCATGTCTCTGTCCTAAGGAATCCTGGGATTTGTAGTTTGGTGAAGTACTTGGCATACTCTGCTGTAGTTCAGGGAAGGACAGTAGAGCTCTGCAACAGAGAATTCTAAAGTTTGTTTTATTTTTGCAAAACTACAAATCCCAGGATCCCTCAGGATAGAACAGTTAAAACAGGATAAACTACTGGATATTCCCATGGTCTCTAGATAGCATGAAGAACTGTTGTTCTTTAATGTGGAATTACTTGCACAGTTACTTGGATCCCAACCACTGGAAGATAAAGACTATTTGTACAAAGAAAGATAAATCTAATCGTGCAAACCTGCTGTGACAAGTTATATTCTGAGCCTGGTTTCATACACAAGGAGTAGACAGAGTAGACACCTAAAGTAGACACAGAACTGCCTTGCACAGTTCCGTTATAATCTTGATACCTTTCAGTGAGGAGACAGGTTCATCTGGAATCTATATATTTCACTGCCAATGAGTTGCTGCTGCTTGAGATGTTAAACAAAAAAATGTGACAACCAGATGAGCACATTATGCTGACACATTGCTCTCTGGACATTACTTTGCCTTAAGGTCAGGGTGGGCTAAGTGCAGCCCTCCAGGTATTACTAGTCTGGTGTGGCAGCTGCTTCTCACTAACATCTAATCCAGAAGGTCTCTAAATTTCTAGGGCTAAATTAGACATTATGCATTACATGCTGCAGCCTTCTCTGGCACTTGCCCCTCCTTCCTCCTGTAATCTGGACAGCACAGAGTGGGTATCCATGGTCCTCCAAATATTGTTGGACTGCAGCTCACATCAGCCGTGGTCTGCAATAATGGACAGCTAGAAAACCATCATCTGAACGGCCTCAGGTGCGTACCCCTGGTACAGAATCTATGACGTGGTGTTATCGATGATGCACTTCCCTGCCCATGTTCGTATCACTGGTGGAAGGTGGTGGGGAAGCACAGCATTATGACATCACAGCATACTGTAACCAAGTGCAGAAAAGGGGAGATTCCAAAACAGAAATAACATGTTGGATCACATGCCACTGCAGATCATTTTTAAATCAACAGACTCTTACATTGTTCTATAAATTCTGCACATCTCCTTGGCACATGAGAATCACTGATAGAAATCAGCTGCTTCCATGCTCAATGTAAGTGAGAAAAAGTACTCTTAAATGGAGACTCATCTTATAAGGAAAACTCTGTACAAATAAACAGAAACATTTTAGTCAGTCGTGTCCGACTCTAGGGGGTGGTGCTCATCCCCGTTTCCAAGCCGTGGAGCCAGCGTTTGTCCGAAGACAGTTTCTGTTGTCCCGTGGCCAGCACGACTTAGATTCGGAACGCTGTTTCACAGCACAACCGAGAGAAAGAATCTCGGTGTACTGAGATCATCAACCCCGGGTTTCTTTAAGTACTGTACTCTGATACACTCCTGATGTATATGTATGCATTTGGTATACATGCACACTGTGCTAGCTGAATAGCTCAGTGAGTTCAGTATCTGGCTGCAGAGCTGGAGGCTGAGAGTTCAAACCCCCACTGTGCATCCCAGGGGAGCCAACTGTGTGGCTTTGGGCCAGCTGCACAGTTTCGGGATGATCCCATAAGAAAGGAATGGTAAACCATTAATGAGTAACCTCTATCTAGGAAACCCCTAAAAGGGTCTCCATAAGTCAAAATTGACTTGATGGCATATGATGATGATGACACACACATGAATTAAATGCGAGTCAGAATCTGGAAAAACTCATGCCCACAACAGCAAGCGTACAAGTGCAACCAATGCAGTTGTGCTACAGAGATTCCATCAGACGACATCAGACTACCTGAGCAATTACTAATGCACATATAGGATTCTGGCCCTGGGCTTTAAACATTACCCAGAAGGACAATTCCGGTTGCCTGCCTATTCACCTTGCTTCTTTGCCATGATCTCCAATAACTCTATCATCTCGGCCAAGATTTCTAGAAGAAATGCGTCCCAATTCCATTTCTAGCTCTTCATTCAAACCTGCCAAACCATGGTTTTTAAAGCAAACACGATGCCTGGAATAGCCTGCCAGCTGCTCGTCTGCACCAATTCCTGTAAGTACCACCTGCAGTGAAAGACAAGTCAGGTTAATGGTATTGTTAAATTTATATATCATTTCATACAATCAAAAGGAGGCCTGAGCTAATGTATGAGAAAACAAAATACTGTCACATGTATTAAAACCACATGGATTTACTAAAACTGTCCACCCAAAAGGTTAGCTAAAACCACTGCCCATCCAGAACAGAGTGAACTCTAGAAATGTCACCAATTTGGAAGCGTAAGAACTCTCCAAACATCTTGGAAAAAAGAAACATGTTCTCCTGGCGCTGAAAAGGTGACAAAGTTGCCTCCATTGAGTTTCCCTGCAGAGAAAATGCGACCATTGGGAATGGGGGACTACCACAGAAAAAGCTGTAGCATCTGTGTATTTAAAATTTATGTTCTATTTCTCAAATGCTATAAAAATGTTTTCCAACAATACCTAACTGCAAAATTGTTTATTTTATAAAATATTGGTTACATTTCCTTTAGAAAGTTTAATCACAGTTACGTTCTAATGAAAATATATTAAAATACAGTATCTACAAATAACTCTTTTGTAAAGTGCCATTCTGTTTTAACTAGCAATTATCATCTTCCATATAAAAGAAAGCAAAATTGGATTTTAATTAAGCAGAGACAGACACCAGGCGGCTAGTACAGTGATGGGACAGAAGCTCACCCCACTTGAGCCTTACATTCTTATGGCAAAGTTTATGAAACAAATCTCAGAAAGAAAGATATTTGCCAATGGGAATGATTTTCAGAATGCCAAGAGAGCAGATGGGTACTGCCAGTGGGAGCTGGTTTTCAGAGGTTTCCCTTTTAAGATATTGACAATGAATTTAAGCAGCCGTCCAATGCAGCACATTGGACCAGAGGAAGGGACTGCATATGAATCCGATCTTTTCTTTGGTTCCTGTGCAGCAAAAACTACAGCAACTGTGCATGCGGTTCACTTCCCTTAATGTAAAAGATGGAATACTCACTGGGCCTGAATGCATACCGTTCCATCTTTCAGGCTATTGAGGGATACATTTTTAAAGGGCCTTATAGCCCAGGCAGTCCCACATGCAGTGTGCACCTAAGAATGCCCACTCCGAAGCAGGCCCCAGGATGGCTGTAGGGCTTACTGCATAATCACTGCTTGCAGAGAAAGCAGGACCACCTTAACCTCTCAGCTAACAATTCTGTAATTTATGGCTCCTCTCCTCCTGCAGCCCTTCCAGAGGTCATGCAAGAAGATGAATGGCATCCAGTTACATTAGAGCACTTCAGTTGCATTCAGTTTCCTTATGAGTCTTTTTCTTACAACATTTCAACATGACTTTTCTCATTTTCCTTCCCCTTACCAAGCCATTTTCTCCTTGCCTTGTGTCTTGTCAAATTGCAAGCCAGAGGGCAAAGACCTTCTCATTTTGGGTTTTACTGAAAAAGAAACCGTTTTCAGAACCTTCCTACATGAAGAGTGGGGTATAAACGCCTCAGAATAAATATATAAACATAAAGAAATAATGCATGCATGTGTGTGTCAGAGAGAGTCAGGTACAGATCAAGAGAGAGCTTCATACCTTCGCAGGACTTTTGTAGGGTCTTGTATCTCCCTGGTGGGTAACCAGACCTTCTCCTCTAGAAGCAAACCACACAGCACAGCCGATGCTATCGTCTAAAACAGTGTCCAGTGGATACACCAAGTGACTTATGTGTTCCTGCCTCATTTCTTTCAAATCCTCCACTGTAACATTGATTTCCACAAAATTCCAGGACCTTGAAGGATTGATGTTTCTCAGTTCTTCCAATCCCGCCCTGCCTGTAATTCTGTCAGGCACATTAAAAGATGCCAAAGAGCTGCAAGTTACCGTGTTATTGCCATTGAAGCATTCCAAACTAGGTGGCAGTTGTTTCTTCCCTTTGCTGGGCTTCCTGTTGGAAATACTTTGACTATTCTGTTCTGGAAGCTTGAAAGCCACATTGAGAAGATCAATGGGTTCTTCTAATGGCACATGTCTATCAGCAAGGGTTGCTATAACAACAGAATCAATGCCACCAGAAAAAAGGATGGCCACGCGGGGCTTTCTGGAAGCTGCCCCTGGCATTTTCCCTCTTAATGGATCATTATCTCTAACCAGGCATAAGACCCGTCTTTTTACTGATGTACTCAACACGTCAATAAATTGATGAACGATTTTCTTCCTGTGGTCCTCCGCAAGAAACATCTGAAGAACACTCACATCAGCTACGATTTTAGTACAATCAAAGCACTGGGATTCCTCTGGCATGTCATGGATCTCCTTGTTCAGAGGAGTGACAGGAGCAAACAATGCGTGGGATTCATTTATTACAAGAGCCACATGGGTTGGTAAATGTCTGGAAATCACACTTAGGTCACAGATGGCTACTTCTTCAACTGTGTTTTCTTTGGAAGGATATTTCCAAGGATGCAGTGTTAAAGCCACAGCTTTAGAGGTGCCACAGTCCTGAAGATCAATCCTGAAGATTCCTGATGCTGGAACTTCCCACCACGGAGGGTCAGAGGCAGAGCTTACAGAGCTGAGGATAAGAACCTTGTCCAGTTCTTCATTGAATTGCCACAGAAGACTGCGGCGACCAAAGTAGTCCCTTCCAAACCATAAATAATGGCTAGATGCCTGGTAAAAAATAAACGACCATGGGCCCTGAATGGAAGACAGCAGTGACAACACATCTGACTCGCTACTGCAGGAGCAAAGCTGGCGAAAAATAAATTGAGTGTCATTTTCTTCAGAAGTGATGGCGATCCCATCAAAGACTTCTCCATTCCAAAGAAACACATTACCACTAGTAAGATCCTCCACAGGCTGTGGAGTCATTTCTCCCCTTAAGTGAAGGACATGGCCAGAGAATAAGCAGTGATATGAAAGATGGGGTACACTCTTTACCAAATGCTGGCTACTATCAGGTCCTCTTCTTCTAAGATGACCTAAGACAGCCTTTTCCAAGAGACAAGTGCTAGGGGGATGGGCAGACAAGCTGACCACACAGCAAATGCCACACATTTTGAACTCTGGTTCAATTTAGCTATTTTTTAATTTTGGCTTTCTCTGAATTTTCCATTTCCTGATGTGACTTCTTCAGTTCATCTAATGTATCTGCAAGGGAGGAAGAAGACAGAATCCATATTTATTATATTAGCTTAGTATTGCAATATACTGAGAGAGAGAGAGAGAGAGAGAGAGAGAGAGAGAGGTGGGTTTTTTAATAAAATCTTTTGTCCAAAATCTTTGGACAAACTGTGAAATCCTGTGCTTTACAAGTACGCTTCCTACGCACACAACAGAAATGTCTTTCTCTAGCCTACATCCTGCAGCCCCATCTCCCCCACATCTACTTGACAAAGCAGTCAGAGGACAAGGGAAAGCTTTGCCTTTCTCCTTGTCCCTCTGATAGAAGACATTCAGTGTCATCTGCTGGATCTTGTTTTCCTCCCCTTCCTTAACAGGACTGACGTACCATACATTGCAGAGTGCATCTACAAAGCACTGCAGAGCAATGAGACAAAGTGCACAAACCCTAATAAGAATCCAGAGAACTACTTCAGGCTTTCTAACGTATCTCTGCAATGAAAGAGCCCTTTGGGTCTGAACAATGGAGTTCCACGTCATATTAGAGAGGTTTAAAACTTCTGAGACTGAAAAGCATTTGACTCATCAAAGAATACACTAGGCTGCTGTCTACATTCTTAGCTTCATTACTAAATATTTCTTTTTATAAGGACACGAACAGGCATATGCAACAGGAAGATGTTATGTGCAAATAGGATTTCTGTACACTACATAAAAACCTGTCTTCTCGACACTCAGTCGGTTCCATTTTTTCCTCTCTTCCTTGACTTTGCACTGTCCAGATATGTTGAATCGCAACCAGCATAGTCATATATATACCCAGAGGTGCTAAGAAGGATGCTGTTTTATCATACTTAATGGTAGCACTGCCCACGTTATATTTTATGAGAAAACAGAAACGAAGAGTGCCAGCCTTATGGTTAGGTAAATAGTGGCCCCAATGTATACTTATGTGAATCAACAAATGTTTTGATACATACTTTTGCATTCAGATAGTGTCTGAGCTTTGTCTGCTAAAAAGAATATGTTGCTGTTGGGTTGCTGCTTGTAAACCTTCTGTAAAAGAAAACGAAACAAGTGGACTTAGACATTAAGGAACATAGGAAAAATAAAACACAAATATTCTTATGTGAAGATTTTCTTTCTTCCGATTTTTTGAAAAATGTTCATTTGACACTCTAAGTAAAGAGATGATCGGCTGAATCTACATGTAAACATCTTGTGAAACCTGGAAAACATATCTTTATCAATGAGAGACTCTTTGATGCTGTCTCATTTTTCTTATTGGTTGATAAGCCTGTGAGCTCAGTCTAAGTGTAGCGTTTATTACAGCATGTACATTTTGAGGTGCTTCAAAAATCACTGTTTCTTGTTAATTTAGAACATATTCACCTCATAGGTCAGGCACAGAGACTTTAAGGATAGCGTGGGTGACAATCATATAAACAAGACCCCCCCGTCTTCTCGCTGATACAGCAACAAGGCAGGATATTTTAAAAAAAGCTTCTGAGATGAATCGTGAACCAGCATGGGCCCAGGTTAAGACACTGGTGTGACCTTTCAGATGAACCTCCATGACATGATGCTGAGGCAGCAGTTATACTGTGCATCCCGCCACTCGCAGCAGGGAGATCTGTGTGCTGCTGTTGTAGTGGTACACCATATGTTTCCCCACATGAGGCTCCACAGATGTAAAAAGTTACATAATGTTAATAATGTTAACCCACTTCCACCACTGATGTGAAGCCATTCACAAACTGAGACATTTGTTTCACAAATTAAATGTTGACTGATCAAAGAAGAGCAGGGTCAGCATCTGCAGGAAACCACACTGGCAGAAACAGGCAGGAAGTACGATAACTGCTGCCTCAGCATCATGTCATGGAAGTTCATCTGAAAGGTCACACTGGTGTCCTAACTTGGGCCCATGCTGGTTTATGATTTATCTCATTTCATTTGTTAAACTTTAATCCTACTTTCCCTTCAATTAGCTCACGGCAAGATGTGTGGTACCCTACTTTATTCTCACAACAACCATGTGAGGTGGGCCAGGCAGAGACTCCCTCTGTGAGCTTCATGGCCAAGTGGGAATCTGAACCCTGCTCTTCTTCCAGCCAGCACTCTTAAGCATTGCACTCTGCTCACTCTCACCAGTAACATCAATGTTTACTAAAGGTGTGTGACAGCAGTGTGCAGTGGAATTTGCTAGAAAATGGTACTATGGGATGGAGCAGGGACTAGACATGCAAGAAACGAAAGCAGTCTCTCCTCCTCCAAAGTCAGCAAGGCAATCTGATGCAGTCAACATACACCACCATCCTTTCAAAAGAGAGAAAGAAAAAAAGGGGGAAATGGCATAGTTATATGGTGCATCTTTTCCATTTTTCTCTCTGGTATCTTCCGTGGGCTGTAAAAGAGAGGAGAAACCAGATGGGGTCAGAAAGTTCACTTCCAGTTTTGAAAACCAGAGCTGTTTTGGTGTTAAGCACTTCAAGGAGTCCTTGCAACTTATTTAAAACATGAATTGGTGTCCCTGAAAGTTTCCAAGGCTGGCAGTTCTTTTTCCCACCTGAGAAAAACCAAATTGTTTTTGATACCAGCAGGGGAAGTGATAGGTCTTCAAAAACAGTGATGGAACCTTCAAAATGGCCAACCCTGATTTGTGGTTAGCAATTATTTAATATAAGCAAATTTGTTGTCACTTACTCGGTTTTTCTTCAAATTAGAAAGTTCATCAACTAAAACTTTCTGTTCTTTAATCTGAAAGAAAAGGGGGAAACAGCTCTCAGGTGCACTGGAAATCAGAGATTCCGCCCCAATACTCAAGCCATGGTTGTACTACTTTAACCCAGAGAAAGAAATGACAAAGTGAACTGCCAATGATAAGTTAAAATTATTCTTTCTTAAAAGCCAGCAATAAAGACCATCATTTTTGTTTGGGAAATGCAGCTGAGGCATTCCAGCCCTGTAGACATTTTCGTTAAAGTAAACTGAACTAAATGTTACAAAGAAACTGTGAAAATTTTAAAGAATTTTAGCTATTCTTAGAAGTGTTATCTTTTCTGAGCATGCTATACCCAACCTTGAATAAAAGACAAATGGTTTGTCAAGAAACAGTTATATTGTTATAACAAATATAATTTGGAAATGTATCCCCGCTCTCACAAATTCTAGTTATAAAGCACATATTTTAAATTGCTAGTAGTTTCCTTTCAGAATATAAAATTGTTTTCACACATGCACATGTAACAATAGGTTGTTTTAAAGACATGCATTTGGACACCATTTACAGCACTAGGCAGAAGGAATAAAATAAAAATCCAGTTTACTTGCATTTTGGAAATGCAAAACAATAGAAACTGCTGTAATACTTTTTGTCAGTATAACAGCTGTGCTTGTATTGAATGAAGAACTCCCAAGTTAAAAAGATAGCTGCTACTAAATATGATACTTGCACTATCACATTAACTACTGCCATGCAGTACAGCTCTACACATACAGTATTTACAAAACAGTAAACCCAGCCATTCTAAAAGGAAATTCATTTCCCAGTGTGTCAAAGATCTCAGGATAACACACTACAGGTATTGGCATGGTCGTGTCAAAACCACACTTAAGTCCTTTATATTTCTCTTGACAGATGAGGCGAGTGCTTGCTCCTGGATCTCACACCAGAACTGAGACACATGTATTAATTTAGCCTCTTCCCTTCTCCTAGAATAATTCCCTCTGTCAATTTCTTGCATCAATTCTCCACTGACCTTCCTGTTTAGCTCCTCTCGGTCATACAACTTCACTCCGTCCCCCTCCTCCCTTTGCAATGCCCGGCTGGACATCTGTTTCAACTCCTGTCAGTCCTGCTGCTGTCAAATAGCCAAGGCCACTGCTGGGCTCTTTTACTGTTGTATATATACACACACACAAGATCAACTGCTGGTCCTTCAATGAATAAGGAGGTGCACCTTCAAATTAGAGAGCCTGGGTTAGACCTGAGAAAAGCAAGAAGACACCGTTATTCCCCCATTATTAGCACAGCAACATAAATGCATAAATGAGGGGATAAGGATAGGTAGATAAGACAGATAAATACGAGTGCCCCCCCCCAATACATAAGTCTTCAGCTAATTCATCGTGAGGGTCTTGCTTGGGGGCGTGGGAACTTACTCAGCTCCAAAAAAACTGGATGTGTGGGAACTCCACTACTTTTGTTTGTAACATGCAAAGCAAAAAATACAACCTGAGCATCTAGATTCCACCCCCTCCCGTTAAAAAAAGTCCGAGGCAATTCTTGATTTTAATCGCCCACGCTGATTGATTCCCTCTTTCCCTAGACAACCCGGTGCATACTAATTAGCAAGCAAGCCCGCCTCTTCAACGCCAACAAGGCTTGTTCCTGAACAAAGATGCTCAGCGCTGCAAAAGCCCGCGAGCTCCCGCCGCGTCGCCTCCCGATCAGCCAGACCTTTTGACACGCGAGAAAGTCCACGCCTGAGCTGCCCGCTTCCGGGAACGCGCCTGCCGGCCTCCTTTCGCAGGCGCGTCTGAATGACAACTTGGGCTCCGATTGGGTGGCCGGCCTGACGGGCACTTTCTGGAGCCAATGAGAACGAAAGTAGCGGAAGGCCGAGTGAAGAGGGGGGCGTAACCCTGGAAGACGAGGGAAGGGCAAGCAGGAAAAGGGTTCCTCGTGGCGAGTGAGCTCCGCCCATATGTTGCCCCACCTTCCGCCTGGATGCTGTTGGATCCTTTGCTGGATTTAAAAACAGCGAGAGGCAAAAGCAAAGTTGGGCGTTTGCCCGCAGCTCATTTGGGTGGCGCAGCGCCTCTAGGGAGCGGAGGAGTGGGGAAGGTTGGGCAAGCCTCGGGATGCATGGCTGCAGTTTTCTGGGTACTTTATGGCAACATATATCGGCTGTTGCCATAAAAGGTTCACGTGTGACCTTTCAGCTGCAAGTCCCTCAAGGCAGCATAAAGGACGACGCGTGTTAAAACCACCGAGGGCTGAAGGCCTCTGACAGAGAAGCCAGCCATTGCCTAATACCGAAAGGCGCATCATTGCTCAACCAAGAAGTGACTCTGACTTCCCTAGACCTGGAGAAAAAGTAACTTGAGGGATGCCTGAGAGTCTGTCCCACCAACCTAACTTCTCCTTTCAGTAGGAGCTGTTGGGACAATAGCCATCTTGCCTGCACTAATCCTGGTTGTCGGTAGGAGGGGTTTTTTTACAGCCTAATATGGTTGTCCTTGACCGCTAGGGTTTACGGTGGAATGCTATAAACGCTGCAAAGAACATTCTCTAAACGCCAAACAGAAATCCACCTCCAGAAATAATTACAGTTCGGAAACTGGCTGGGTCAGACTGGGATACGCATCCACAAATAATAAGAACAACAGTTTTGTCCTCAGAAACAAGTGCTAGTGCTGTATGGTATAAATCAGCACATGTCAAACAAGTGGATATAATTCTCAATGAATTATGCAGGATTATTACTGGCTGCCTCATTGAAAGTATTATTTGGCTGGCATTGCCTCTTCAGAAATAACAAATCATGACTAAATTAAGATAATACAGCAACAAACCCATTCACTTCATGGACACCAACTCTATAGACAATGACTACAATTTATTTATTCAACTTAGTCGTGTCCGACTCTTCTTGACCCCATGGACCAGAGCACGCCAGGCCCTCCTATCTTCCACTGCCTCATGGAGTTGGGTCAAATTCATGTTGGTTGCTTCGCAGACACGGTCTAGCCATCTCATCCTCGGTCGTCCCCTTCTCCTCTTGCCGTCACACTTTTCTAACATCAAGGTTTTTTCCAAGGAGTCTTTTCTTCTCATGAGATGGCCAAAGTACTGGAGCCTCAGCTTCAGGATCTGTCCTTCCAGTGAGCACTCAGGGTTGATTTCCTTTAGAATTGATAGGTTTGTTCTCCTTGCAGTCCAGAGGATTCTGAAGAGCCTCCTCTAGCACCACAATTCTTCGGCGGTCTGCCTTCTTTATGGTCCAGCTCTCACTTCCATACATCACGACAGGAAAAACCATAGCTTTGACTATTCGGACTTTTGTTGGCAAGGTGATGTCTCTGCTTTTTAAGATGCTGTCAAGATTTGTCATCACTTTCCTCCTAAGCAGGCATCTTTTAATTTCGTGGCTGCTGTCTCCATCTGCAGTGTTGTCTGGGTTGTCCGGGATAGCCAAGCCAAGCCAAGCCAGTTCTCTGCTTACCATAAGCCCTGTAGTGCTTAAAGCACTCTGGGCAGTTTACAATTTAATTGTGCAGGCTACACATCCACACCCCCATGAGCTGGGTACTAAATTGACAGACCATCAGAAAGATGGAAGGGAGTCCAGGAGGGAGGGGAATTTCTTAAAAGGGAGATACTAAAGGCACAATCTAAATCTGTTCCAATAAGAAGGAAAAAAGGGAGATGTCTAAAGAAATCAGAATGGTTGATTAAAGAACTTTCAACTGAACTAAGTGTTAAAACCAAAGAATAGCAAGGAGAGATAAGAGAGCCTTCTTAAATGAACAGTGCAAAGATAAAGAGGAAAATAATAGGGAAAAAACAGAGATATGTTGAAGAAAATAGGAGATATTAAAGGAACAGCATCTTTAAAAGCAGATATATCACCTTGCTGAAAAAAGTCCGCATAGTCAAAGCTATGGTTTTTCCAGTAGTAATGTATGGAAGTGAGAGCTGGACCGTAAAGAAAGCTGACCACCGAATAATTGATGCTTACCTATCCATTCTGAAGGAAATCAACCCTGAGTGCTCACTGGAAGGACAGATCCTGAAGCTGAGGCTCCAATACTTTGGCCATCTCATGAGAAGAGAAGACTCACTGGAAAAGACCCTGATGTTGGGAAAGTGTGAAGGCAAGAAGGGGACAACAGAGGACGAGATGGTTGGACAGTGTCATCGAAGCTACCAACATGAATTTGATCAAACTCTGGGAGGCCATGGAAGACAGGAGGGCCTGGCGTGCTCTGGTCCATGGGGTCATGATGAGTTGGACACGACTTAACAATGAAACAACAAGTGTTTTAAAAATGTACAAGAAGTGGAAAAATTGAGGAAATGCCAAAGAGGAATACAAGCAAATAGTGAGTATATGTAGGGGGAAGGTAAGAAAAACAAAAGCACAGAATGAACTCAGGCTTGCTAGACAGATTAAAAACAATAGAAAGGTCTTTTTTAGTTATGCTAGTAGCAAAAGGAAAAATAAGGAAATGATAGGATCGCTATGTGGAGAGGATGGCTGTGAGGGTTCATCTTTTGTCTCCATTTTTTCCTCAAATAAATCAGGAGATTTATGTAACTTTGAAACGCGGGAAAGGTTTATTGGAGTATTCAACAGAAAACTGGTATCTGAAATTGTCCCATAACTTCTTGCCTCCTGCCAACAGGTCCGACAGGGGTTTCCAAGCTCCATTCAGGAACGGGTTAGTCTCGGTGGTGTTCCACGGACCTGGCCAATCCATTGATGCATCTGGCTTCAGCGTCTCTCAGGTCTGTCCTTCCAGTAGGGGAATGACCTCGTCATCTCTGGCTTTGGCCCACTTGACATCTCCTGCCGGCATGAAGGTCACCCAGGGTCCTCCCGGTAGTCTCCCCTCCTCATCTCGCTCACCCTCCATGCCAAACACTCTCTTTGTTCTCTTTCCACCCTTTCCTTCTTTTCTCTCAATCTCCTCCACCACTCTCGGCCTCGGCTTCACCAATAAGAGGGTCTTGGGGGGGATTTCCCTCATTCGGTGGTAGTCTTCTTGCTCCTTTGGCACTCCAAGCCTCTCCCAAACTCCTGTCCATGGATCTTGTAGCCAGACCCATTCCCCACCTGGAGGCAACTGACTGTCTCTCCCTTTTATCTCTGCTGTCCCTGCCTCTATCTCCACCATCTTTCTTTTTTCAGTTCCCGCCAATCCCAAAGGGTGCTCACCAATGGCTTCTCTTCATCCTGGAGAGAGGTAACAAGTGGGGTGCCTCAGGGTTCTGTTCTGGGCCCTGCGCTATTCAACATCTTTATCAATGACTTGGATGAAGGAATAGAGAGCATGCTGATTAAATTTGCAGATGATACCAATTTTTTTGGGCGGGGTTGCTAATTCCCCAGAGGACAGGATTAAAATTCAAAATGACCTTGATAGATTAGAGTCCTGGGCCAAAACTAACAAAATGAATTTCAACAGGGAGAAATATAAGGTCCTACATCTAGGCAGAAGAAATGAACTGTACAGATACAGGATAGAAGACACCTGGCTAGACAACAGTACCTGTGAAAGGGATCTAGGAGTCTTGGTAGACTACAAACTGAACATGAGTCAGCAGTGTGATGCGGCTGCCAAGAAAGCCAATGCAATTCTTGGTTGCATCAATAGGAGTATAGTGTCTAGATCAAAGGAAGTGACAGTACCACTTTATTCCGCTTTGGTCAGACCTCACCTGGAGTATTGTGTCCAGTTCTGGTCACCTCCCTTCAAGAAGAATGTTGAACACCTGGAACGTGTCCAGAGGAGGGCGACCAAAATGGTCAAAGGTCTGGAAGCCATGTCCTACAAGGAGCAGCTTAGGGAGTTGGGAATGTTTAGCCTTACAAAAAGAAGGTTAAGAGGGGACATGATAGTCATGTTTAAATATTTGAAGGGGTATCATGTCGAGGAAGGGAGAGGTTTGTTTACCACGGCTCCAGACACTAGCACAAGGAGCAATGGTTTCAAACTACAGGAAAAGAGATTCCACCTGAATCTCAGGAAGAACTTCCTGACAGAGCTGGTCGGCAGTGGAATATGCTGCCTCGGAGTGTGGTGGAGTCTCCTTCTTTGGAAGTTTTTAAGCAGAGGCTGGATGGCCATCTGTCGGGAGTGCTTTGATGGAGTTCCTGCATGGCAGGGGGTTGGACTCAATGGCCCTGTGGTCTCTTCCAACTCTGTGATTCTATGATCTCTTTGTTGTTGTTGCCCCTCAACTGTTCTAAGTGACTTTGAGTTATGAAAACGTTCTCAGCCCTGTAGAGTTGCGGAGACCTCCCCAAACATGCTAAATTCATGTCAGAAAGGTTCCAAAGTTGGTTAAGAGATGCTGGTATTTTACACAGGAAGACAAGCCTATATTCACCCTTTCAGAATGGGGTGGCTGAACGTAGGAATGGGGTCCTACAAACAATGAAGGATGCTTTTCTGGAGAATGCGAATATGAACCACATTTATTAGGGGGACGCGATTCTAACCGTGTTACATACTTAACCAAATTTATTCTTCTGTTATAGATCAGACACCATACTTCATGCTATATGGAAGGGAGCCTTCCATAAAACACATGAGAGTGTTTGGTTGCAGTGCGTGGGTTCATGTGCCAAAGGAAACAAGACGAAAAGGAAAACCAAAGGTAAAGAAAATGAGATTCTTGGGTTACGAAAGAGGTTCAAAGGCATATAGGTTTCTTGATGGTAATAAAAATGTTGTGATTTCCAGGTCAGCAAACTTCTGTGAGCACGAAAACTGGGACAGAATACATGAAAACTCACAAGTGCACACTCCACATGCAGAAAGACAAAGAGGACAAAAGACAGGTAGAGCCTAATGAAGAGGCAGAAGAATGTTCCAGTAGCAGAGAAACACAAGTATACATTCCATTTTTAGAGAGAAAAAGGGAACACAGAAGTCAGGTAGAGCCTGACTTTTTTTTTATCCGGCAGCCATTTTGGAACTGCCGATCAGCTGTTTTAAAACATCGCAATGCGAAGATTGGTAAGCTAAATGCTTACTGATCGTCGCAATGCGATGTTTTGCCTATTTAAACATCGCAATGCGATCACTTTTGCGATTGCAAAATCCGCATCGCTATGCGGATTCGTCGTTAAACGGGGCACTCGTTATGCGAGGCACCACTGTATTAATAACCACAGCAGCAACATGCTCAAATATCAAGCTCAACTACAGAGTTTAAAAAAATTAAACATCTATGTGCATATCACACATTTTCCTCTTCCTCATATAATATCAGCATATGTTATAATACACCATTACAGTGGTGCCCCGCATAGCGAGGTTAATCCGTTCCAGATTAACCTTCGCTATGTGAAATCTTCGCTAAGCGGGAAGTAAAAAGCCATTGGAACGCATTAAACTTCATTTAATGCGTTCCAAATCGGCCCTAAACTTCCCACTTAGAGAAGTTTCCTGGCCCCGGGCAGCCATTTTCGCGCCCTCGGCAAGCGAGGGGAGGGCGCGAAAACACCGCGCGGGGCCATTTTGGGTCATCCGCAGCCGTTTTGAAGCCACAAAACAGCTGTTTTGCGGCTTCAAAACGGACCCGAAATGGCCCCGCGCCGCGTTTTCGCGCCCTCCCCTCGCTTGCCGAGGGCGCGAAAACACCGCGCGGGGCCATTTCGGGTCATCCGGCGCCCATTTTGGAGCCGCCGAACGCGACTCCAAAATGGCCGCCGGACTCCCCAATCGTCGCAATGTGAGTGCGGCGATTGGGTGCTCTGTATAGCGATCCCGAAAAAGGGGATTGCTATACGGATTCGTCGTTATACGGTGCACTCGCTAAGCGAGGCACCACTGTAGTTCAACACTATATTTTCATGTTTTCATTATTTGTAATTAAAACATTCAGTAGCATCAGGCAAGCTCATACAGTTCATTACATTATGTCTTCAATTGCTAAAATATTAATTAAAAGTTAGTCCACCAAGAAAAGTAAAAACAGATTTTCATACAGCTACCCAGTTTCTTGTCATCTTATAAAGATTTTAAAATAGCAATGTTAACAACCTATCACTCAACTTATGTTGTGTTCAAAGAGTATTCCACATGTGCCAAATTAAGTATTTTCATAACATTTTTTGTAGTTAACTATAGAGCATGTACATATATTTATTTAACTCAAGACAGGAAAACATCACAGAAAAGAAACAAGCAATGCCAAATTGCAATAGATTATTTACAATTTTGGAGAGAAGGAGTATCTTTAAAATACTGTAATAAAAGTCTTTGCATTTTAGGCATTGAACTGTGTGTCTTTTTTCAATTTTCAGACAAAATTGTGGAAACAAATGTGTTAATTCAGTTACTGTGAACTGAATGATAGATAGGATCCTAGCTCAGTGAGAGGACGCATGTTTTGTATGAAGAATATCTGAAGTCTGATCACCAGTGTCTCCTATGGCTGGAGGGAAAATCACTTAAGCCTAGAGAATGTCTGCCTGACGCTGTAGACCAATGGTTGCCAATCTTGGGGGCCTCAGATGGTCTTGGAAGCCCTGGCTAGTACAGCCAGTGGTGAAGACTTCTGGCAGTTTTTGTCCAATAACATTTGGGAATCCAAGGTTGTAGACTATGGGTGGTGAACCTTTGTTCAGCCACACTGTTACTCCCATCGTGATTCACCCTTGCACACACTGGCTAAGGTGAATGGGGACTTGACTTCAACATCTGGATCTCTGCAGATTTGGCAGCTTTATCTAGGTGTTCCTTTTTAGAAGTTCCTTTTCTCTTGTGCTTTTTTAAATTCATTACGTGAATATGAGAATGTATTTAATTGTATTTTAATACTGTAATTTAATTGTCATTTTAACAAGGTCTCTTTTTACATTATCAGTCACCTTCAATCCAGTACTGGAAGAAACATGGGGTATAAATAGTTGCAGTAAATTTAGGAGTATTTGTTGCCTAAACATTTGTAGTACATAATTTTATTAATATAATATTTTGAATGTATTAATACCATGTTACTTTTTCCTATAGAATAAAATAATGTCCTTTAATTATTTTCAAAGTTAAACATATGGTTTTATTATTAATAACATTATTATATATGGGACGTGGAGGCGCTGCGGGCTAAACCGCAGAAGCCTGTGCTGCAGGGTCAGAAGACCAGCAGTCGTAAGATCAAATCCACGCGACGGAGTGAGCGCCCATCACTTGTCCCAGCTCCCGCCAACCTAGCGGTTCGAAAGCATGCAAATGCAAGTAGATAAATAGGGACCACTTCGGTGGGAAGGTAACAGCGTTCCGTGTCTAAGTCGCACAGGTCATGTGACCATGGAAGATTGTCTTCGGACAAAACGCTGGCTCTATGGCTTGGAAATGGGGATGAGCACCGCCCCCTAGAGTCGAACACAACTGGACAAAAATTGTCAAGGGGAACCTTTACCTTATATATATAATTTACCTTATATATATAATTTATATATAAATTTTGGAATAAAAGGATACAACACTTGCCCCTTTCCTTTGAAGAAGAGAAAACAAGAAAAGCCAACAAGAAAAATGTCTTATTTTTCATGCATATTACATGCATGTTTACTCTTTGGTGAACGCACCTAGGAGCACAGTCTGGCAAATTTTACCATACTGTAATCAACTAGAGCCACTTTGTAACTTCAAGATAAACATCAAGTTTATGTTTCCATCAATTTATTCATATTTAAACCATTAACAATTTGTTGTCCATTAATGTTGCCTTAAGTTGACTGTTGCAAAGGCTGACAACCTGTTGGCGTAGCTATGCATGCGGAAATGTGAGTTTTTTTGGATGACATTTTTGGCAATGACTCCCCCCCCCGCCCATTCCCTCCTGTGGCTGTTCTGACTTGCAGATAAATCCCTTTCATTGTGTGTGTGGGGGGGGGGGGGAGAAGAAAGTAGTCTTTCCTTACCAAACACTGGTGCTGCATGTATAACTGGGGGAGATTTTCAATAATCACCCTTCCACGGGTGTAGCTGGGTCAACAGAATTTCAGCCAATATGTGTTATGTCAAAGCCTGAGATTGATAGCAATCCCACAGAATGATAAAGCTAGAAATCTTTATTCAAGAGTTTGTTTTTTCAAAAGCGGTATGCCTTTTAAATAAGTATAATTGGAACGTCTGGTCCAAGATTTATCAGGTCACGTCTTGAGCAGAAATTTGTTTCTAAACCTTATAATGGTCCCGCACAATGGACAAATATGCACTCCGTTTCTATCAGTCCCTTCACCATTCTATCCTGTGTGTTTGGGAGCAAAAGACATGGCAGTGCCTCATTAAGGCTGCTTTCGCTGCTGATAAATTACAAAGGTTGCCCATGGCATGACTCAGCTAACAGTAATTTGTAAAGTCCACCATCTCTTGCCCATTTAGCAATAAACATCATTTGTATGTATTAATGAAGAAATAATTGCTGATAAAATGGTCAAGTGAGAAGCACAGCAGAGACTCTGGACCTGCAAAGTGATTGTTTGAAGTATCTCCTATTCCTGCATTTATTGACGTTTCCAACAGTTCTCTGTGCTGAGTGAAGGTCTGAAAGTCTTTGGAAAATAAATGCATTCCTAATTCATGACTAAGTGTTAATAAATCACCATAACTTAAACATATGTGATAAGCTAATAGTCAAAAAACATGCTCTGTTCCTTTTCTGTCAACAAAATGTAGCCAACCCAGGTCCTCTGTTACAGGAGAGTGGCTTCATCTTCCTAGGCCCCAAGCCTTAAGGTAACCTCATGCGACCTACATTCAAGAAAGTTCTGAATCACTGCACCACATGGACAACAGTGCTGTTAATTCTGCCTTCTTGCTGAGGTATCATTTACTCTAAGTCAGCGGTTCCTAACCTTTTTTCACTTGTGTATCCCTTGGCAGCCCATTTCCACAAATTCTACCCTTCATATTAGCAACATTTTTGTAATGAATATGGTTGTTGGACTTACAGAACTGACTGAGCAGCATGCTCATACAGTATACTGTATACTGTACAGTGGTATCGGTGTGACAGCACTTGAATGTTCGCATAATAGAGACAAGTGAAAGTTGAGCCTGTGAGGGGCGCACGACCAAGCATGCATGTTATAGTGCCATGTTTGCAACACATTGTTTAAGGAGGGACTCCCCAACATTCACCAAAATGATGAAGTGAGGCTTTTCTCAAGGTTAAATAATGAAGAAAACCCACTCCCCCATTATCTTAATGTTCAATTAATTTCACAGGTTTTTATTTGTATTTTGTCTTACATAGCCCCTTACAAATATATATAATCAAAGTTAGGACATTGATTTGTGTGAAACATACACATTTTATCCAGGTGCACTGTAGAAAATAAGATTAGGACCAAATGACAACCTGGTCCACGTACCTTCATGATCTCCTTTCTTATGAGTCTTCTTCATCTTTAAATTAAATTTAACTAGAGGACAGCTCTTCCGATGGCTCTCATCAAACCTAGCTGGTATCGTCAGTGGTGAGGGATCATGGGAATGGTAGCCCAAGAGCATCTGAAGGGCCTTAGGTCCCCTCCCCATTCTAAAACGACAAAGGGTTGTGAGAAACCTGAGGTTCAGTTGTCATTTCCACAATGATGATGTTAAGGGATATGAGAATGATCAAAGAAGTCCCACAATCAACTTCTTTTTCACGAAGGCTTTCATGGCCGGGATCTAATGGTTGTTCTGGGTTTTTCGGGCTCTTTGTCTGTGTTCTGAAGGTTGTTCTTCCTGACGTTTCGCTAGTCTCTGTGGCCGGCATCTTCAGAGGACAGCAACCTGTGCTCTGGTGTAGTTGGCTTGGGAGTGCAGTATTTATGGCTGTGAGATAGGCTTTTGTCTTTTTCCTGTAGAAGGGTGATTAGTGTGTATTGTTGTGGGTGTATTGTTGTGCTAAGGGGAAGAGATTATCTTTTCCTGTGGTTGATGGGTGTCATTAGCTGCTCTTTTTTGTGTAGTGATCCCCTGTCCTTGTGGGTGGGTAGAGTTCGTTGACCTTTTGCACGTAGTATGTTTGATAGCTGGGAGCCAAGTTTTGTTGAGCTTCATACTTTCCTCTTTTTTGTTGAAACTATGCTGGTGCTTGTGGATTTCAATGGCTTCCCTGTGCAGTCTGACATAATGATTGCTGGTGTTGTCCAGTATTTCAGTATTTTGAAATAGAATTTCATGTCCAGTTTGTTTCAGGGCATGTTCAGCTACTGCATATTTTTCTGGTTGTTTTAGTCTGCAGTGTCTCTCATGTTGATTCTGGTGTGGGTGCTTGGTTTTGTGGTTCCAATATATACCTGGCCACAACTGCAAGGTATCCGGTATACTCCTGCGGTGGTGAGGGGGTCCCTTCTGTCCTTTGCTGACCGTAGCATTTGTTGTATTTTTGTGGTGGGCTTGAATACTGTTTGTAGGTTGTGTTTTTTCAAAAGTTTCCCCATGCGGTCCGTGACCCCTTTGATGTATGGCAGAAATACTTTATTTGTGGGTGGCTCTTTTTCTTATTTAGTTCGGTGTTGTTTTCTAGGTTTGATGGCTCTTGTGATTTCATTTTTGGAGTAGCCGTTTGCCTGTAGGGCCCAATTCAGATGGTCGAGTTCAGTGCTGAGAAACTAAGCTTCACTGTTCCGATTTGCCCGGTCTACCAGTGTTTTGATCATGCCTCTTTTTTTGCTGTGGGTGGTGGTTGGAGTTTTTGTGTAGGTACCTGTCTGTGTGGGTGGATTTTCTGTAGACCTTGTGTCCCAGTTGTGTTTCAGTTTCTCAGCATTGTCCCCAACTGCCTGCTCAGCTCTTGCAAACCCAAGCCTTTAGGGCTTCCTTTAGAGAGTTAGTGCATCTCATATTTGGTCTTCTTCTTTCCCTGCTGCCTTCCACCTTTCCCAGCAGAATCTTGCCTTCTCATGATGTGCCCAAAGCATGACAATTTCAGCGCTGTCCTTTTTGCCTCCAGAGACAGTTCAGGCTTTATTTGCTCTAAGACTCCTTTGTTTCTCTTTCTGGTGGTCCAGGCTACCCACAAAGCTCTGCTCCAGCACCATGTCTGAAACAAATCAAATCTTTTTTCCAATCAGCTTTCTTTACTGTCTAGTTTTCATACCCTTACATGGTGATCAGGAATACAAGAGTGTGGATGATCTTCGTCTTGGTCTCTAGTGACACGTCTTTACGCTTGATGTAAGTGAAAGGCTCACTATTAGTCCATTATGGATGGATTTGTGAAATGGGGATGGTTTGACCAACAGAGATATATTGCCAGTGACAAACCACAAATCTGTCATATGTCATCTTTAATAGTAGCATGGAATGACACCTTGCGATCATTTCCCCATGTCAAGAAAAACCTATAAAGTTCAATATGTCAGTCTGCTTCTAAAAGTACTGAAGCAGTAAGTGTAAAACATCCAGTCAGATTAGACGCCACACCATTGTGTCACACAATCTTCACACAGGATATTAGTACAAATGCCTTATACCAACTGTCAAGCACAGTAGTGGAGAGGTGATGATTTGGGCTTGTTTTGCAGGACATAGGAACCCTGCAGTCATGGAGCCGACCATGAACTCCTCTGCATCTTGAAGTATTCTATCTATCTATCTATCTATCTATCTATCTATCTATCTATCTATCTATCTATCTATCTATCTATCTATCTATCTATCTATCTATCTATCTATCTATCTATCTATCTATCTATCTATCTATCTATCTATCTATCTATCTATCTATCTATCTATCTGATTTATATCCCACCCATCTGGTCTGGTCGACCACTCTGGGCGGCTATTCTAGAGTCAGATGTGAGGCCATTTGTCCGACAGCTAAAGTTTGGCTGATATTGGGTCATGCAACAAGACAATGACCCCAAGCACACCAGCAAATCTGCAACAGAATGGCTGAAAAAGAAAAAGAAACAAGGTGTTGCAATGGCCCAGTCAAAGTCCAGACCTCAACCAATTGAAATGCTTTGGCGAGACCTTAAGAGAGTTGTCCGTAAACAAATGCCCACAAACCTTAGTGAACTGAAGCAATGTTGTGACGAAGAGTGGGCCAAAATTCCTCCACAACAATGTGAGAGACTAATAAAGTCATACAGAAAACGATGGCTTCAAGTTATGGCTGCTCAAGGTGGTTCTACAAGCTACAGTATTGAGTCATGAGGTGTACTACCTAGTTTTTCACACATGGCTTCTCCATTTTGGCTTTATTTCTGTAAAATTAATTATGACATGGTGTAATATGTCATGAGTTGTTGTTCATCTGAGGTTAAATTTACCTTATTTTCAGACCTGCTAAGGACCAGATGATTTTTATTATGTCCTGATGCGTAAAACCATAGCATTCAAAAAGGGTGTGCTTTCTTTTTCACTTAACTGCATACATATATAAACAACATTTGATGGTTGAATACTGGGTTGTGTGGGCTTCCAAGTTATTTAAGTGTTTTGTGATAATTTAAGTATTGTCAACACTCATTATGAGTACTTGTTTAGCCTTTGAGTTCATTATATCTCAAAATGCCGTGACTAACATTTCCAGGTTACATAGTCTTTTATTTGTGCATCACAGATGGGGAAATTGTAACCCAGTGAGTTGCCTAAAAGCATACAGGAAGTATGGCAAATAGTACACACTAGCAATCCTGTTCTATTTCAAAATTAATCCACTTCACCTGGACCACTTCACCTGTTTTTCTACTGCCTTTTTAGAACC
Organism: Pogona vitticeps; assembly: GCF_051106095.1. NCBI lineage: Eukaryota > Metazoa > Chordata > Lepidosauria > Squamata > Agamidae > Pogona > Pogona vitticeps. The sequence goes on from NC_135783.1 coordinate 191,362,753, forward strand.
ACAATGTTTTAAACCCTAAAACTGGGGGAGGTGGAGAGAAACCAACACCCTGATTTAAGAGTATCCAATAATTATCCAAACATCCATAATAATTATTCATAGTTCTGAAACTGCTGCCACCTCTTCCGTACGTTTATCCTGTATTACATGTGACAACATGGAAGAGCTGGTCATTATGAAGCCGAGAGGGGCTGAATATTTCAAGAATTACATGTCATGTGGGCAGACTGCCTGGACATTTAAGTGTGCAGAATTCCCTATCTAAAATGCACATGAGACCTTGGAGAAAACATTCCTTTGGCTTCCCTTTCTCTTTCTCTCTTCTTTTTTCATGGGAGGTGAGGCTTAATATAGCTCTCAGGACCCCACTGTCTCCATAGAAAATGGCCATACTGACGAAGGAATTCTGCAATTTGAAGTGAAAAAAATATTTTTTCCAAGTTCTATAATACCTAAGTTAGAGGTAGGTAGATTTTATTGCAGAATACATCATGTGAAAGGCAGGACTAGAAGAATCTCAAGCCAGAATTAAGATTGCCAGAAGAAATATCAACTATCTCAGATATGCAGATGATACCACTCTGATGGCAGAAAGTGAGGAGGACTTAAAGAACTTCTTAATGAGGGTGAAAGATTGGGCATTCTTCAGTCTTGAAAGACTATGGTAACATGCTCTGCATGGAGGACTTGGAACAGCGTCTAGTGTGGCTGAGAAGGCCAATTTGAGAGTGACAATCCCTTCCACACTGAAGACAAATACAATCTGTCCTCTGTCCAGCCCCCTGAGTTAGCTGCTTTCAGGACTGCCTCTTTGCCTCAGCCTGCTGGACAAGGGTCCCTTCAAATTGGGAGAGACCTGCCTCCAGGCTGAACGCTCAGATGTCAGGGTTTCCCATCTGTTGAGGTCCATTCTAAGGCCTTCAGATCCCACTTGCAGATGTCCTTGTATCGCAGCTGTGGTCTCCCTCTGGGGCAATTTCCCCACACTAATTCTCCACACAGGAGATCTTTTGGAATCTGACCATCAGCCATTCTCACAACATGGCCAAGCCACTGTAGATGTCGCTGTTTCAGTAATGTATACATGCTAAAAATTCCTGCTCGATCTAGGACTACTCTATTTGGAACTTTGTCCTGCCAAAAAATGGTCTGAAGCTCAACATCAAAAAAACTACTGGAAGATCATGGCCACTGGTCCTATCACCTCCTGGAAAATAGAAGGGGAAGATATGGAGGCAGTGACAGAATTCACCTTCTTGGGCTCCATAATCACTGCAGATGGTGACAGCAGCCACGAAATTAAAAGACACCTGCTTCTTGGGACAAAAGTGATGACAAACCTAGACAGTATCTTAAAAAACAGAGACATCACCTTGCCAACAAAGGTCCAAATAGTCAAAGCTATGGTTTTTCCAGTAGCGATGTATGGAAGTGAGAGCTGGACCATAAAGAAGGCTGACTGCTGAAGAATTGATGCTTTTGAATTGTGGTGCTGGAGGAGGCTCTTGAGAGTCCCCTGGACTGCAAAGAGAACAAACCTATCCATTCTAAAGGAAATCAACCCTGAGTTGCTCACTGGAAAGACAGATCCTGAAGCTGAGGCTCCAATACTTGGCCATTTCATGAGAAGAGAAGACTCCCTGGAAAAGACCCTGATGTTAGGAAAGTGTGAGGGCAAGAGGAGAAGGGGACGACAGAAGATGAGATGGTTGGACAGTGTCACCGAAGCGACCAACATGAATTTGACACAACTCTGGGAGGCAGTGGAAGACAAGAGGGCCTGGCGTGCTCTGGTCCATGGGGTCACGAAGAGTCGGAAGTGACTTAACGACTAAACAACAACAAAGATTTTATTATTATAAAAATCAAATTAAACTTTAAAAAAGGAACCCAGGTTGATTCTACTACCCAGGCAGAAGACATTGAGTGCTTTGCTCTTCAAAACCCATTCCTCAGACTTTACAGGGATCTTTAAAAGTTTAAATTCAGTGAAATAAACAACAAAAAAAGGTTTTTGCAGTGAGCTGTGTCAAAACAAATTGTTCCTCAGCTCCAGTCTTACTTTTTGTTTCTGTTCTCCTTTGTATTTTTAACTCTAGTGGCACAATGAGAGCCGCCTAGAGTGGTCCGGTGGGCCAGACAGGCGGGGTATAAATTAAATAAATAATAATAATAATAATGTTGGGTCTGCAGGTGCACGTAATGTCGCCAAGGCGAGGCTCCTTTGCCCTCCCCCTGGGATAATGCGAGACGTGAGAATCGCATCTAGTTACCTGGCTGGGAAGTTGGGAGCGTCCAGGAAAGGATGCTCCCCCACATGCTTGGCCTCTTTTCAAGGCTTTCTTTCCCAACAGTGGACGGCTTGCCGCGCTATGGGAATTTAGGTGTGTTTTCATTCCTAGCCACAAGGAAAGAGATTGGGGGTGGGGCACATCAAGGTGGGAAGTGAAGTCGGGGATCATTGTAATCCTCAACTAGCCTGTCTTAACAGGCATACAAAAAGAGAGAAAAAATGAGAGCACCAGTAAATAAAAGCAAACAATTCATTAAAAATGCCTCCCCCCCATACAATAAACAGATGAATAAAAATTTTTAAAAATTGATAAGACTACTACTAATAAAATAGATACATAGACTGATAGCTAGAGATGAGGGTATTTGTATACGAATACCCCCCGCACAGCTGGACTTAATGAGGGATGAACCATCTATTTATGCATTCCCTGCCAGCTCCACTCTCCCTTCCAATCGCTCTGGAGCTCCCGGTCGGCTATCCACTCCTGGCAGAAGCAGGGAAGATGAGTCTCCCTGCCTGGCTGACAAGTGGATAGCTGACCAGGAGCTCCAGAGCAATTGGAAGGGAGAGCGGAGCCAGTGCCAGCGGGGGCAGCCCCAGGGGGCCAGACCCTCATTATGTCCAACTGTGCAGGGGTACAAATATGAATACCCCGATCTCTACTGATAGATAGCAGGGGATAAATAGATATGTTGATTTAGGATAAGAGGTAGTATAGATATATATTTTTTAAAAAGAAAAACTGTTTTCCCTCCCTCATGAGTTTTCTAAAGACAGCAACGCAGTTACTGAGTTTACGCAGTGACAGGAAGATGAAAGATTCAACTGAAAGCCTTTTTAGCAAGCTGGTGAGGAAAGCAGCTGATCATCATTCCCCAGTTATGTTCCCCTTCAGATGTGTACTCTGTGTTAGATTCCTCGTGCTTTGTCCCTGCTGGCTAGGGCACAAGAGAGTTATGGCTGAACATACCCTGTTTCCCCCAAAATAAGACCTAATCTGAAAATAAACCCTAGTATGATTTTTCAGGATGCTGGTAATATAAGCTGTACCCCCAAAATAAGACCTAGGTAACTGAAACCACGCCCTCCACCATTGTGCAGCAACCAGAAGAAGATGATATGACTGTAAAATAAAATATTCCCTGAAAATAAGCCCTAATGCATTTTTGGAGCAAAAATTAATATACGTAAAGCACTGTCTTATTTTGGGGGAAACATGGTATCTGAAAGGGTGCCAGATGACTGCAGTTCATAATGTCCACAGAAACAGTGAGTCTTGAAACACCTAGAAAACCAGCCATTTGATTATATAGAGCAATTGATGGGTAGCATAGTCCTAAACTATAAAAGGAGAGAAAATACTAGCTACGTATAAACAGGTTGTACAAGTCATTATTGATGGCATCTTCAAAACTAAAGGTTCAAATGATATTTTATGGACAGGTTATTGTGGGAGGCAACATAAATATTACAGAATGGTCACATAAGAACTTGGATTATATGTTAACATGAGTTCAAGAGCCCTTAAAGTAAGCTGCCTAACTTGGGTTGGCTCATAACCCATCATAACTAGACATGGGGACAAATATAAAAACGAATTAGGATATTCAGTGAATATCCCTGATTTGTCAGATATTCGTTGCTTCGTATTACAGTGGGGTCTTGAGTTAAGAACGGCTTGAGTTAAGAACATTTTGACTTAAGAACCGCTCTCATAGGAAAATATTGACTTGACTTAAGTACTTAGATTTGAGTTAAGAACTGAAAAAAAAACCATGTGGGAGGCAGGGAAAGTGCAAAAAGTGAACTTTCAGTTAACTGTTGGCCAGTGAAAAGGGTGCCTGTCTGCTTCCTCACTCCTCCCAGCGTTTAGAGAGTGGATTGGGAGACAGTCTTCGGACTGCCTGGTACTGTACTGCCTGGACTGTATTTTCCCCGCCGTCCCTGAACCTTTCTTGACCTAAGAAAAAAAGAAACAAAATATCCCCCTCTAGTGGTCGAAGGCGGAATAGCAGCTTCCCATTAGTTTCTATGAACGGAAAAGAGCCGATACGGATCAAATGGTTTTCAATGCATTCCTATGGGAAATGCAGATTTGACTTGAGAACTTTTTGACTTGAGAACCGCCTTCCAATACGGATTAAGTTCTCAAGTCAAGCCCCCACTGTATTGGAATCCAGAGCTCCTGACGAATACAAAGCAATGAATTTTATAGTAGTCCCTTATCTGCTTATGCCCCCGCGGATCAGCTGTTCCTCGGGGGTGAAAGCAGAGAGGGATTTTCCCTCCCAGCAGCTTTCTAGAGCCTGCCAGAAGGGAAACTTACCCCCGGGGCTGAGGGATGGTTTGAATCAGGCTTTCCCCCTCTTTCTATGCCCTGTGGAGTATAAAGGAGAGGAAGAAAGGGATCAAAGTGATCACCTGGCCCCACTGACTTTCCCTTTCCCTTCCCAATCTGAAACAAATTCAAGTCTAGGATTCCACCCATGTATAGCTCGGTTTCTTTTATGATGTAATCCGGGGAGGGGAATTTTGAAATACCTCTGTGCGCTATGGGGGCTAACTCTACTTTGCTGACAAATGCCTCAGTGCCCACTGGGGGCAATCTCTACTACACTGCCAAATGTGATGCTGCTGAAGGCAAACTCTACCTCAATGCCTCATGCCTCTGTGTGCCTGCCAGAGACAAACCAAACAACCTCAGTGCCAAAGATCTCACATTCTGCTGGGGCCAAATCAAACTCCCTCGATGCCATCTGCTTCTGTACCATGTGGTAAACTTTGCCAGCTGGTTCTGTCACTTTCCTGGGGGGACCCAATTTGTGGGTGAATAACTGAGATGTCCAATATCCAATCTTCACCAAACATGGCAGGCGTGTTGGGGAAAGACATAGGAAGCTCCTGTGTGATTTAGGATTCTCTAAGTACCTAGGGGAAACTTTCCTGGGGGTGTCCTACTTGTGACTATATAACTCAGGGGTCCAGAACCCAATGTTCACCAAACCTGCTGGACTTGTAGAAAACTGTCTGAAGTAGCCTCCCTGCAAATGTGGTGTCTCCAGGTGCTTGGGGGCCAGTTTTATAGCATTTTAAAGCAAAAATAAATTGACAAATCAATCTGTCAATTTGTCAGAGAATATTCATACATTCATATTTGTTGATTCGTTAACCTTGATGAATCACAAATCACAATGAATCAGCATTTTTTAATTTCTCCCCATCTCTAATCATAACATATACTTGGTTGTCACTGTGACTCAAATTACATGAATCTCCTCTTTAAGATGAATGAAAATTGACTAGAAATAAACTGTGTTGAAAAATTGGTTTGATGATTCCACTGTCATGCTCTGTGTTTTCCTATTCGTTGTGAAAATAATATCCTTATCATATCAAATCTTATAGAATACTCTGAAACACAGGTGCTTTTGTACACTTTTAAGTTCTATGTGGCTATTTGCTTACTTAAATGTCTGTTGAAGAACCTTGCAAACAGAATATCACAAGACGACTCTCTTCTTATTCACAGTTACATAACAGACAACCTAAGCAATTACAGCAACTAAATGCTACAATTTGTGAACGCAATTCCTAGGCAACAGCACCAATACTGAAGCTGCTTTTAGAATTGCAAGTTCAAGTGTCCCTTCGAATTCAAATTCAAATAAAAACTCAAGACATCTTCCTTAATTGTCCAGTACATAGAAGACTCAGTTCCACAGATGGAATCTTCAAGATTAAATTCAACTGGTTTACTAACCATGGTGGAAATAGTTGTCAACTCCATTTTATCTAACTGGGCACTTAAAACATTGTCTATAGGCATCGAATATCCCTTCTTTAAAATGTCAGTGTCCCTTTCTTGAGTTTTGATGGAACATGAAAAAGGCAATAACAAATTGGCTCCATAGAGAGCAACACTTAACTCCATGCCCAGATCTAGCGGTGAAACATCCAACCTATTTTCAGTTCCCCAACCTTCTTGCCTGGAATGCTGTGAGTTTTGGGGGGGGGGGGAATGGTCTCCCCCCAAGACTGATCTCAAGGGAATTTAGGCATGGCTGTTTTTCTCTATTCTGTTTCTCTCTCTCTCTCTCTCTCTCTCTCCCTTAATGCTTTTCTTCCTTCTTCCCTCTCTGACATTTCTCCCCCAATAAGAAGGTTTCCATACCTTCTTACTCCTCCGCTCTCTCTCAGCCACTACTCTCAGTATTTTAAAAGAGACCCATTCTCCTACCCAAGGATCCTTTTTCATTCTTTCTATCTTGTCTTGTTCCACTTTCTTGTCTTCCTCATCCTTTGCCCAGAACACCTCAGCAACTGTCCAGACTCCACCACTCCCCCTTTTATTCCCCTTCTCACTGCCCCAAACAGTCACTTCCAAACATTTTCCCCTCCCTGAATGTTCCAGAGTTCCTACATTCAAATCAGCCCTCTGTGCCCTCAAGTTAGTTAACAAAAGATTTTTTTTTCCTCAGCCAACCCTTCAGGTTTTGGGGTTTGAGAGGATGGTACACCAATTGGTTCTCTCTTTTTCTCACACAGCCCCAGTGAATTCCCGTGGCCAAGTGGGGATCTGAATCTAGATCTCCTGAGTTCCAATTTGTCATTCTATTCACTCTCCCATATTGGTTCTGAAAATGTTGTTTTGGGCCACCAAGTCACACCTGACACATGGTGACTCCAACAGGGTTTTAAAGGCATTTGAGATATCCTGCCATCCAGGTTTCCCTTTAAGGCGCATGCCTGCATGTGCATGACTCTGCCCCTCTTCATGCAGGCCTCCTCCTTCTCCTTGCACCCACAATAATCGTTTTCAGTCCCTTTGGTTCTGGTTGTGAAGTTGTGCGCTTGAAGGCCAGATCCCCACCCAGCAGAACTGAAGATTAGAGGAAACATCTCTGCCATCCCTTTGGTGACTTTCCATGACCACATTTGAATCCAGGTCCCTTGAGTGCTAATTCAACATGCTAACAACCAGAGTGGGCTAGCTCCTCTACCAACTTATTATCATACGAGGAGGTGCTTATGTGAAATAATCTTCATCTGAAATGTCACATATTATTATGTCAAGCCCTTGCAATGCTATTATATGCAGAACAGCACAAAATAAAAATCCAAGTACGAATGGAATTGAGTGTCTCACAATCAAAGGCTGGATTCAGTCTTAGTAATACAGAATCTGCTATTGCAGAAATAATCAAGGCCTAAACTATTCATGACCAACTTGAGCCCCAATGATTTCAGTGAGAATCTTCTAAGTATGCCTATACTAGATCCAACAAAAATGTATATGAAAGGAGCCCTAGAAGGTAGAAAGGATTATCTCTTTTTGAGTTTGTAGTGGTGTCCAGAAAAGGCAGTTGGTGCTCACTGAAGGCAATGAAATGCATATCACAAGGTCTCTTTCATATATTTGTCTATAAAACATAAAGCACTATAGTTTTTCAGAGTCTGAATAAATATTAGCTTCTGAAGCATTTTAGCATAACAACAAACTAGAACTGTCCACATCTGTTTGTTTTATTGGTTTGTTTTTCCAACTGTTTAATTTATTTTCAAGTTGTTGTTTCTTATATTGAGCCTTTGTTTCTGTTGTTTTCAAATGTTTTTATTTTTTATTAAGATATTGAAAGAAAAATGAAAACAGAAGTAAGTTTATGTACATTTTTGCATATCAAGAACATCTGACAGTTGTATACATAACTTATACTCTATATTTTATGTTGAACATACTATTCTATGCTTTAAATCTACTTAATCTTTTGAAATATATTCTCTGCTGATCCTAAATTCTATCTCATTCTTATTCTATCCACATTTTTACTTTTTTGACATCTGGTTTCCTTTTTACAAGTATTTATACAGCATTATTTCTGCATCCCTTTTAGAGTGGTGCCCCGCATAGCGATAATAATACGTTCCAGAAAAATTGTTGCTATCCGGATTCGTCGCTATGCGAAATAAAAAAGCCCATAGGAATGCATACCTATGGGCTTAAAAACTCACCTTATGCAAAAATCCTCCATGGGGCAGCCATTTTCGGTGCCTCTAAAGTGAGGCAACACAGCGGGCAGCCATTTTGGAACCGCCGATCAGCTGTGTTAAAACGGGGCCTTTGGAAGGACTGCGGGGGAGCCCTCCCCCGCGGTTCTCGCAAAGCCCCAGCCGGCATTTTCCCCCAGCTGACCGGCCTTCCGAAGCCCCCGCCGGTCAGCTGGGGGAAAATGCCCGCTGGGGCTTTGCCAGGACCGCGGGGGAGAGCTCCCCCGCGGTCCTTCCGAAGCCCCCGCTGGTCAGCTGGGGGAAAATGAGGCGTATGGGGAAAAATCGCAAATAGATTTTTCCCCATAGGGAACATCGCAATGCGATCGCTTTTGCGATCGCAAAATCTTCATCGCTATGCTGATTCGTCGTTAAACAGGGCGCCCGTTAAGCGAGGCACCACTGTATTTGTTTAAATAATCAAAATAATTTTCCCACTTTTTTGGTCTCCTGTTAATACAGTTTGCAAGTTTAGCCTTTGTAGCACATTAAAACATATTTTCTCTCTCCAATCTTCTGTTGATGGGCATGTCTCTGTTTTCCAGCTCTTAGCCATTATTATCCTGGCTGATGTTAACATATAATTAAACAATTCTTGTGTGGACTTTTCCAGATTTTCTGGTGGTATTGCCAGGAGCATTGTCTCTAGTTTCATCTCAAATGCAACTTTCAGGATTTTCCTCATTTCAGCATGAATGTCTTTCCAGAATTCCCTTGCCTTTTTAGAAAGCCACCACATGTGGTAGTATGGGCCTTCAAGTTCCTGATATTTCGAGCAGAGCCTTGTATAACTTTAATTCATATTTTTTATGCCTTTTGGTGTTGCATACCACTGATAATACATTTTGTATTAATTTTTTCTTAGATTTTGACATGACATGAATTTCACGATTTTTGTCCATAATCTTTCCCATTGTTGAAAAGTTCTCTCTTTTCCTAGATTCTGCAACAACTTTAACTTATTGATTTTGACAGGTTCAATTTCTATGTCAAACTGAAGTAGTAATTTATAGATACATATGTCCTAATAGTGGTGGGACGTGGTGGCGCTGCAGGTTAAACCACAGAAGCCTCTGTGCTGCAAGGTCAGAAGACCTGCAGTCATAAGATTGAATCCATGTGACAGAGTGAGCTCCCATCGCTTGTCCCAGCTCTGCCAACCTAGCAGTTCGAAAGCATGCAAATGCAAGTACAGTGGTGTCTCGCTTAACAAGGACAATCCGTTCCAGTGAAATCGCTGTAGAGTGAAATCCTCGTTAAGCAAAATAAAAAATCCCATTGAAACGCATTGAAAACCCGTTCAATGCATTCCAATGGTCTGAATAACGTCCAGGGAAGATCCTCCATAGGGGCGGCCATTTTCGGTCCCTGTAAGGCGAGGAATCTGTCCAAAAACACAGCGGGGAGCCATTTTACACAGCGGGTGGTCATTTTGAAGCCGCCGATCAGCTGTTTTAAAAACGTCGTCTAGCGAAAAACTGGTTCCCGACGCAGGGAACCGATCATCGGGAAGCAAATTTTGCCTATTAAAACGTCGTTTTGCGATCACAAAAGCGATCGCAAAACAGTCATCGTATAGCAGTTTCATCATTTAACGAGGCAATCGTTAAGCAAGGCACCACTGTAGATAAATAGGTACCACCTCAGTGGGAAGGTAATGGTGTTCTGTGTGTGGTCTGTGTCTAGTCACGCTGGCCATGTGACCATGGAAAATTGTCTATGGGCAAAGGCTGGCTCTATGGCTTGGAAACAAGGATGAGCACCTTGCCTTAGAGTCGGACAAGACTGGACAAATTGTCAAGGGGAACCTTTATCTATGTCCTAATAGTAGCTTAGTTTTTTGTATAATTATTCTCCCAAACTCTGTTAAATTTCTTAATGTTCCCTATTATCTTGTGTGGCCTTTGAAAATACTCTTCATTTCCACCACCTTAAATTCTTCTTCCTCCTCTTTTTCTTCTTCTCATTATCATGATCATGATAATTATCATTCATTTTCAACTTCACAGACAGGAATAATTAATTTAAATATTAAAATCTGTATGGCAAGGTTTTGAATTTCCATTTACTATACATGGAATACAGAAATAAGATAGGAGTGGGGGTGAAAACACAAGCCAATACACTTCTATGATCTTATACTGCATTTTAATAAATAAATTTCCGCTCTAGTTAGGCAGTGGCGAGAGCCAATGTTGTAATTTATAGGCTGAAATACAGTAATAAGTAGCAACTAGACTAGGCCCATTGAATCAATGGGGATTTAATGAGTCAACTTTTCCATAAGTTCCATTGATTCTGTGTTCCTACTCTTGTTGTAACTTGCTATTGGATTTTAGCCACAGAGACCTAGATTAGGGTCAGCAGTAAAAGGTAAAGGTTCCCCTTGACAATTTTTGTCCAGTCGTGTTCAACTCTAGGGCGCGGTGCTCATCCCTGTTTCCAAGCCATAGAGCCAGCGTTTTGTCCGAAGACAATCTTTCCGTGGTCACATGGCCAGTGTGATTTAGACACAGAACGCTGTTTACCTTCCTACCAAGGTGGTCCCTATTTATCTACTTGCATTTGCATGCTTTCGAACCGCTAGGTTGGCGGGAGCTGGGACAAGCGACGGGAGCTCACTCCATTGTGTGGATTCGATCTTACGACTGCTTGGTCTTCTGACCCTGCAGCACAGGCTTCTGCGGTTTAGCCCGCAGCGCCACCACGCTGGGTCAGCAGACTTGGGTTCAAAATCCCCACATAGCCATGCCAAATCATTGACAGATTGCAATGGTGGATCACATCTCGAACAATCTCACATATCTCAGAAACCCCATTAGAGTTGCCATGTGTTGGAATGGACTTGACAGCACATAATAAAAACAGTTAAGCATCTTTTCTCCCATTACAAAAACAAGAAAAGTAATTTCATAAAAACCATTTGAAACCCTTCTACTCTTCCTAATACAGGAAACATTTCATTTTTTAAATCAATCAACATTAATGACAGAATTATCCATTATTATTTCCCCCTCTCTGCAAACAAAACAAAACCCAGCTATTAAACCAAGTGTAAATCAAATTTATGATTACTGTATAGTTTTTCCTCATGGCACTGTGAGGAACTTGTTTGCAGTGACCTAGAATCTAGCGATCGAACGACCTAAATAGGTGTCAGAGGTAGCCCTTAACTGGAACTGAAAGCAGGTCATTATTATACTGTAGAGAGGATTGAGGGCAGTCTTTCCAGTGAGTGTTGTTAAATTAGACTTCAATAGAATCTTCTGTTTAAAAGCAAAAGTGTGCTGCTCGTATACTGCCTCATAGCATTTAAAGCACTCTTGGGGCAGTTTATAATTTCATTATGCAGGAGGCGCATTGTCCACCCTCCACCTCCAGTAAAGTGAGCTGGGTACTCAATTTACCGACCTCAGAAGGATGGAGGGCTGAGTCAACCTCAAGATGGCGACCTAAGCCCCCTCAGGATCAGACTCAGACTTGTGAACAGTCTTGACTGCAGTTCCGCAGTTTTGCCACTATATCACGAGATTTCTCTAAATTGTTTGTATATCACCAAACCAAGCAAGGTAATTTTCACAATCTTGGAAATAAGAAATACTTCAGTCAGGAAACTGAGATGCAGCCATTAGTGAAGAATTTCCATCATCCAGCATGGATTCTCTTTAAAGTGTGTTTCTGGCCCGAATATCGATGTGGAGGCTTCAAGACCCGATGTATTTCCATGCGTGCATATTCCTTCTGTTGAAATTAGTTGCAGTTTCTGAATTGAGCAAGATAAGCACAGGAGTGTTTTCTGCAACTGTCGCCACGAGTGCTTAAGTGACAAAAATAAATAATGAAGAACTTCAGTTGCTTCACGTCTGCCGTTTCAATTCTACCTCCAACTTCAGAGGTACTGTTGTTCCTACATTCCTTGTCATCTCTGCCGGTTTAACTCCATTCTTTCAGAGATTTCAGCTCTGACCTGAAATGACTCTGTAGGAGGATTGTCTTTTCACTCTGATCACAGATAGCAATGCATAGCTGTGGCAGGGTAGCTTGAGTCCACACACTGCCACGCCAGCTTCCTGTGCTTGTCAGGTCAGTCAAGTTTGCCCTGCAGTTTCGCCTGGCGGTTGCAAAGTTCTCTTTGGCCGGCTATGCCTCAACAGCTTTATTCACTCGTTCACTCTTGGCCTTCTGTCTGTGCAATCCTGGCATTTCCCTCTACAAAGTTAGAACTGTAGTGCTGTCTGTTGGAGCACACCATTTTCTTCTCCGTTGTCTTCTTTCCTCTAGCCCCCATTTTCCTTACTCTCCAGTTCATGTCTCAGTTGTTTTGTGTCAGCAGCTGAATTGTAAATGCCCTTGAACACAGACTTAGCCACTGTAAAGTCTGCTGGCAGCTAACACGCAGATGTGGCTGGTTTTTTGGGGGGGGGGGGATGGCTAATGTGCATTTTTATTTGGCTATTTTTAAAAAAATGACTTTGGAGGGAGAAGTAGTGAGCAGAGAAGTAGCAGGATTGGCACCCACATCTGATGTTTACTGGTGTAAATATCACTTCCTATTTCTTACTTACAACAGAGTCTCCCCACCCCCGTCTCCAAAGACTCCAAAGGACCCTAGCAGTCATGAGATAAACAGACAGCTCCTCTGATACAACATGATGGAATTGAGAGGCAGGGTGGTAAGCAACAAAGTTGTTCTACTATTTAATCTTGGCAGCTAGTTTCACATCTGGATCAGAGACTTGAAACAAGAACAACTGGAAGAAGCAGGAAGATATTTTGGCAGTGGAGGGATGTAAATAGTAAGGTTCCCTGAAGATCTGCATCAGTGTTTTTCCATGAGTTCCAAAATGACTTGGAATGAACAGGGAGCAGCGAGATGGGCAAGTTAGACAATAAATTTCTTCACGGTGGCAAAATCTAAGGGAGCCTCTGAAGGAATTAAAAGGGGCAACAGAGAGCCTGTTCACACTGTGAAATTTGGTGTTTTCTGGCTGGTGCTTAAAAAGTTTTCTTCAGTGCAATCTGTTTTACCTCTTTGTATCATCTCAGTGAATCATCCCAAAAAGATTGCATGCATTAGGCCTGTGCCAGGAAGATAGGAGCCAGCTTTTAAATGGGAAAGATGGATCAGTTTACGTGGAACCACAAGCAGATTAGGTCTCTCCCCCGCCCCGCCCCCGTGCCAAACAGTGCTGTCAGGGAACCATACACCATAACTATATGCCAGTGTGGACTGGCTCAAAAATGGCAAGTGAGGTTCAGTGTAATTAATATAAAGTGATGCAAAGATACAGGGTAAAGTGATGCATATAGTACCCAAAATATTATTTGTATACCAGGGTTTACTCTGTGGACGGTGTGAACGGGTTCGCTTCCCGCCATGGGCGGCCCCCCTGTAGGCGCAACAATAAGTGAAGGAGGCTGATCATCAACTTGAACAACAGTCTTTTTATTTTACAAACTTTCATGTTCCATGGCTTCGAAGGGGTCCATCAAGATTAACTCGGGCAGAACTTTATAACTCTTAACTCAGATGTTGTCCACGCGCTTCTTACATTGGGGCTGGCCCAAACTGCTCGCGATCCGTCATCGGCCTCAGTGGTGTGGTCCAGACCGCACATATAGTCCCACAACAGGGGTGCCTCGCCCAGTCTCCCTCGGGTGGCTACTGTTGTACCAAATAAGGACTGGGACGAATCACCCTCCATCCCCCAGGGTGGTTGCGGGGGTACACGACCACTGTCCATTGTAGCGCCTTAGGGGTTCCCTCTCCAACTCCTTTGCCTACCGGATCCGGCAACAACCCTCCTCCAGTGCGAAGGTTGGAAAAACCTTTTAACAGCCCGGCCGCGTCCGCAAATTCTATCATAGGTTCTGTCTGAACTGCTTTCTCCATTTTCTCCTCTGGCAGCTCTGTCATAATTTGGAAAGCCCGAGCATTTTCTCCCTCATTTAATATTTCCTCCCACGTGATCAGATCCTGCTCCTCCCCCTCTTCATCTGCCAGGCAAACCTCCAATGCCCATCCCTCTGTTTGCCCCTCTGTCTCTATTTCCACTAACACTCCCTCTACACAGCCACGTTCTTCTTCCGGCTCCAACACCTGGGAGGATGGCACACTAGTTGTCTCTTGCTCACAGACGGCATCTCCAGCAAAATGCTGTTGGATTTCTGTTTTTGTCCATTAACGTTTGACATTGACTGCTGTTTGTTAACTATCATAAATGGGTTGATAAATGAAAGAATAATCCCAGAGTAACCGATATACATAGAAGGGATCTGAATTTACCATGACAGCCCAGGAAATACATGGTCTGTGTTTGTGTCATATTGTACAAGCTGGCAGTGGGCAGTCCTAATGGAAAGGGGAAACATGATAATGTGGCCGTATTTAAAGTACAATGCCTAATTTTATCTCCCCACCCTTGAAAAAGGTATCTTGACTTCAGCAAAAGCCTTTGACAAAGTGCCCCATGATACTGTGATCAGCAAGCTAACTAGGTGTGGGTTGGAGAGAACAAGTGTCAGGTGGATACACAGATGGTTATAGAATCATACTCAGAGAGTGCTTATCAATGGGTCCTTCTCAAATTGGAGGAAGGTAACAAGTGGGGTACCCCAAGGCTCAGTCCTGGGCCCAGTGTTCTGCAACATTTTTATTAATGACTTGGATGAGAGAGTGCAGGGAATACTTACCAGATTGCAGATGACACAAAATTGGGTGGACTAGCTAATACCTTGGGAGACAGAAAGAAAATACAGAAATATCTTAAGAGGGCTAAAAGCAACAGAATGACATTTCACAGGGATAATTGTGAAGTTCTACAACCTGGGGAGGAGAAATGCACAGTGACAAGATGAGGGATATTATGAGCAACACCACTCAGTAATACAATGAGTTTTGGCTGTGTCTAGTTCTGGACACCACACTTTGAGAAAGATGCCAACAAACACGTGGAAGTTCAGAGGATGGCAAGAAGAAAGACTGAAAGAACTGGGCATGTTTGGCCTTGAGAAAAGAGGACTGAGGGGGAGTTATGATAGCGCTTTTCAAATACTTGGAATATTGTGATTTAGAGGGGGGGCAGGATATGTTCTCAATCATAATGGGCTCAAGTTACAGAAAGCCAGATTTAGGCTTTATATCAGGGAAAACATCTTAACTGTTAGATCAGTATGACAATGGAACCAATGCCCTTGGGAGGTGTTGAGACCCCCCCAACCTTTTCTGCATGTTTAGTCTCTAGTAAAATTCACAACTCCAAGCGATACATCTACTTAAAATGATATGACTGGCATAACCTGCCCTTTGATTAAGTTGATGGTATAATGTATATGCCAATAGATCTTGGAATTTTGATGGTTTATCGTTTTATCAAAGAAAGCATCAGAAATAACCTAGAAACTCAACCTTGCTCCATTCATTATCCTATCCTGATTAATATGCTGTATAGATATTGATCTAATGTCTACTGATGCCCTTTTGTGTGCTTATAATCATCATCTGTGGATGAGGCCATGTGCTTTCTCACAACAGGCCTACTGTTTCCATTTCTGTTTCTGCATTCCATTCCAATTGGGGACCTTTCTTTTACAGTTGAGTTTTATGGAATTGAAATGTGATTAATAATTCTTTAGGCTTTCATAGTGCATATTGTCCCGGAGTCTGAAAGCACCTCAAGAGTTTAAATCTGCACTGATCCAATAAAATGCTTTCTAATTCTCTTTTATAAATAGGTGAGGAGCATCACTGTGTATGTACATGTCTCTCCCCTGCTCCTTGAGTCATGCCAGAATGAAAATAATAGTCACAAGGATGCTGAAGTCTTGAAAAAGGGCACAAATGTACACTTAAATTGTGTCCAACAATCCCAATTCAATTTCCTCTTGAGGATCCTTTTGAGAGAGATGCGACCCTTTCTCTGGGCAATTTAGTCCTAGAGCAAATGTCAACATTCTTTGTGTGCCAATATAATTCAGTTGGAAGTACTTCAGTCTTAGCAGTCTCTGTCTTATGTTTAGCACATAACAAGGCTCATTAATGCAAGACCAGCAATAAAAGCTATTTATGTTTCAGTGCTCATTCTAACTCTTATGTGTTCTTCTCTTCCCCGCTGGATTTCTGTGCCACAGGCTTTGGCTTGCAAAACCTGAGCGCAGCTGTTAACAACAGGACCTTATGCAGGTCACTGGCTCCTAGGATCATCATGGCTGAAAAGCGAATTGACAACACATGACAACAATGCCAAAGATAATGTTTCCAAGCTCTCACCCTAGAGGATGCATGCAAGTTGCATTGTTTCCATCACCACCATATATCCATTGCTTTCAATACCATGGCTAACAGAAACACTCCTCTTTAAAATGTTACCCGCCACATCCTGAAGGGACAGAACTGGAAACGCTCCTTCATGCAAACCCAGTAATAAATGTTTCCCTTGAAATAATGATGTTCCCTTAACAGGTGATTTAAAAGAGTAGATAGTGAGGAAAAAAGTTTCAGCCACTCAACAGGTAGCACAAAATAACAGGTTTCAAACTGCAACCATTCCAGACTTTTAATAGCAGGCCTGCACAATATCAACAGGATATGTTACAACTTCTGTCCAAGGGCTTTCTGCACAGTCTGCTATTTTTATTTATGTATTTATTTGATTTATACCCTGCCCATCTGGTCTAAAAGACCACTCTAGGCAGCTATGCATATTTGGTTGGACTGAAGTACCACTGAGTTCAGTCAGCCTTTTATTCTCAAAAAAAAAAGAAGTCTTGACTTCTGTGAAGCAGCACTTGCTTTCACGTTTGTGGAAAAACTGAATGGCCTACACCAGCTTTCGGACCACCCGACACTTCAACTACTATTAAGAACTGACTCACTGCAAATCTGCTTACAATGGCTCAGTGAGCTTTGGTTTGGGTGGTCCGTCACTTTAAACCAATTATAGCTTTGAAGTCTTTGCAGATATTTGTGGTTCTTACTATTCTTCTCTAATTCTTCCATATTTATTCCTTTCCATATATGTTGACTTTACATCTGTGCATGTTTCCTGAGGGAAGAAGTCCCATTTGGTTCAATGAGGCTTAGTCCTTAATAAATGTATTCAAAACCAAGATCCAACTGTGCTTTTTATGTGATGAAACATTTTCCATCTGCCAAAGCAGGAGAAGAGTAGGCCTCCTCCCCTCCTGGAGGCCTCTTGGAAATCTACTGCAGAAGGCTGAGAAGCACTCTGAAGCAGATTTTTTTTTTGCACAAAAGGGTGGCAGAGTGGAGAGGAAGTTTCTCTGTGCTAGGGGAAACTTGCTAGCATCGTGTCAGCATGATTTCCATGTGTAGTCCAATTTACTAAACAGGTGAGAAGAAGAGAGTCTGCGAGCATGTCAACACTGAGGCACAGGCACTGCATTTGATGCTACAAAAAGCTGGTTACCAGCAGCAAATTTTCAGGTGTTAAAAGTTAGTGTGTCTGGTGGTCTTGCAGCTTGCTTTATTTTGTGATTCTTCACCTGGAGTTAAATAAAGGCTTTGTTCCACTACTGAAACACTAAGATTCCCCCCCTTAATGTTCTGCTAGGTATAATGTCTGTTTTGGCCTCAGTTGAGTGTTAGGGAAGTCCACCATTCTGAAACAACATGTAGTCCAAACAGGTTGCACAGAGCCATGATGTTTGAATAAAAAGAATCCTCAAAATAAAGGAGACCACTGAGATGTGCCATAAATAACCTGCAGCCCATTCTGGACAGTGAGATTTCATCCTTCCAGGCTATTGGTGGCTGGAGTAGACTTGTTTACAGACAGCCCCTCAGTCTTAAACAACTCTTGAAACACAGCAGGCAACACAGTATGGAAAGACAGGAACAAGAACTTGCCACAAACCTATACCTGTACACCAACTATGTTCCCATATCAACACCGGCAGAAGCATTAAGGGCCCAAAAATATCAGCTAAAGTATCAGTGACTAATTTACCTGTTCATCCACTGATGTGATTTACTCTTGTGCCACCAGTGCCCTGTCTGCATTCTACGTAGGGCAAATGGAACTATCTCTGCACAGAAGAACGATTGGGCACAAGTCTGACATCAGGAATGCCAATGCAGAGAAACCAGTGTCAGCACACTTCAACCGCCTAGGAGTGTGTTCTGAATCTCAGAGTGGCTATGGTAGAACAAAGGGAATTACAAAGGGAGGTTGGAGAGCAAGGCAGTGGAAGTGGGCTACATAAACAAATCCCAGTCTCTCTCAATGGGCTTAAATAAAGATAAAGCCTACTTAGCAACTATATATAGTTTAGTGTATATTTAGTGCATAAAACAGTTGTTTCCTGTGATATGCACTGCCCTAGAAACAATTCCTTCCATTTCGATGACAACCAATCTCACTAGGTAGACAGCTAGTCACCTCAGCTGTGGTCTGGAATTTCAAGTAATTAAAATCTCCACAATCCAATATTATGTTAACGATGCATTATCACATTGTCTGTTATCTGTATGCTCAACTGTTCATGACCCCCCATTGTTATGGAGATACATTATGAATAAATACAGATGGGATGGTACAAGCACTCATAATTCTGAGGAAGTCAGTTTTGATCCATGAAAGTTCACACTGAAATAAATCTGTTAGTCTTCAAGGTATCACAATATTTGGTCCTTTTCTCTCCTTTTCTCTCTCACTCCCTTTCTTTTCTTCTCTTTTTTCCTTTTATTTTTTTATTACCTCTTGGGAAATGTTAAAATAATGGTTATCCTGATATTGTGACCCCCACCCCCTGAGATTATTTGGGAGGCTGTTAGAGGACCCATTATCTTTATAAACATTTTTTGAATCTGAGAATAAGATAATACATAATATTGAAGAGCAAATGAAGAGCAAATGAGTGTTAGGTAAATGCCACAGCTAAAGCAAAGAATTTCCCATGGACAATTCATTAAGTGGGCATTAAGGAAGCATCTTCATAGATGATGCTTACATTTGGGGGGAATCAAATTATAATGGAAGTGGGGAAAATAACTGGCTTACATTAACTAGAATAGCTATCCTCCACTAACTGGACTGAGATGTCACACAAATAAAGAAAGACAAATTCCCTCTCTTTCTCTTCTGCAGCTTTGATTTGGATGTCATATGTGAAAAGGGTCTCAGAGCAGAGAACTGGGAGTGACGGTGGCCATAACCAACCTGTCTAATAACTAAGTAAGGGATACAAAAGACCTCCAAGCCATTCTATGATGAGAGACAGTGTAAATAATGCTACATGAATGTACCAAATAGCTGACCAGGGTCAGCCAAGAATCTTATGCTGCTGGTGGAAGAGGACGGAGCAGAGCGGCTAATTAAGCCCCGTGCAAGGGCACTTCTGTGATTTCTGGGAACAGGCTAAATCTTTTGAGAGGGTAAGAAGGGAATAGCTGAGAAGGTGAGTGTGAAATGTATGTGTGTGTGGCATGAAAATACCCTGTGTCAATCTGGAGTGCCTCAGTACTCCTGGTTTACTGACTCCGTGGCATATTTGGGGTGTCAGGAGACGCCAGCACGCTGATAGGATGACATCCTGCTAATTGTTGGTGCTGGTGGATCTCAACTCTCCTCCATTGCCAGCCTTTCAAACAGGATATCATAAAGTTTAATTGCTGTAAGACTGGAAGGCAGAAATTAAGTATGTTTGGGCATTTTAATAGAAGGAGGCAGGCTAAGTGAGTCTCCCAAGCCAAACACAATGAATCATGGTCTGTTCTAGAATTATACTTTAGGGAGTGCCTGGGTTGTTGCCCTTTGGTCTGTCATTAGGACAAACCTCTCTCTTCCTTTCTCGTCATGTTCCCAGGACCTTCTCTCTTCCACTTCCTCCATAGGTCTTCAGTCTTTTTTTGGCTAGCTTTTTGCCTTTGCTACTGAAGTGGTTCTATAAAGTACAATTTTTTCTTGCATAGCAATCTCATCATAAGGATTTCTTTTCATTAACCTTTATACTTATCCCAGGTTGCCTCCATCTCATTAACTCTGATCTTTAGATTGATCGGTCATGAAGAGTGGCCTTGTTGACCTTTTAGCATTTCCTTTGTGTCAGAGGCATGGGTGGTTCTGTACATGGTGAGGAAATGAAAACACATTTTGTATAATTAAACTGATTGTCCAAAGTTGTTTAAACAGTACATTCTTGTGTTTGTGTTGACTGCTATTGCAGTTTTAAAAGTATACATTTACAGTGATGCCTCGCTTAACGATTGCCCCACTCTATGATGAAATCGCTTGATGATTAGGTTTTTGCGATCGCCTTTGCAATCGCAAAACAATGTTTTAAATGTTTTTTTTCATTTAACGATGATCGGTTCCCTGCTTCAGGAACCGATTTTTGCTTTACGACGATCAAAAACAGCTGATTGTTGGGTTTCAAAATGGCTGTCGGCTGCTTAAAATGGCTCCCCGCTGTGTTTTTGGACGGATTCCTCGCTTTACAGGCAGCAAAAATGACCACCCCTATGGAGGATCTTTGCTGGGCGATGAGTTTTCAGTCCATTGGAATGCATTGAGGGGTTTTCAATACGTTTCAATGGGCTTTTTTATTTCGCTTTACGATGTTTTCCCTCTACAGCTATTTCGCTGGAATGAATTAACGTCGTTAAGCAAGGCACCACTGTATCTATATTCTCTCAAAGCACGTACATTATGAATTCAAATCCCCAGGGCCGGATGAACTGCATTCAGGAAACTTGCTGATGAGACTGCAGAACCACTATCCATTATTTTCTTGAAATCATGGGAGATGGGTGAAGTATGAGATGGAGGAGAGTTAATGTTGCTCAGTCTTCAAAGATGGCAAAAAAGAAGAAACCAGGGAGCTACAGACTGTTCAGCCTGACATAAATCCCAGGGAAAATTCTGGAACAGATTATTAAGTGGTCACTATGAAAATAATCAGTAATAACTAGAAGCTAACATGGATTCATCAAGAACAAATCCTTCCAGATTAATCTTATTTTATTTATTTATTTATTTATTTAATTTATATGCCGTCCACACTACCCCAAGGTCTCTGGGCAGCTTACAACATTTAAAATACAATAAAAATCATTACAATTAAAATACAATTAAAAATATATAAAATTGCTATTTTTTTATTGGTTTACCTCCCTAGTTGATGGTGGGAATGCTGTAGATGTAATATATCTTGACCAGCAAAGCCTTTGACAAAGTGCCCCATGATATTTTGGTTAGCAAGCTAATTGGGTGTAGGCTGGGTAGAACAAGTGTCAGATTCTTACACAGTTGGTTACAGAATCATACTCAGAGAGTGCTTATCAATGGCTCCTAACACTGGGAGAAGGTAATAAGTGGGATATCTTAAGGTTCAGTCCTGGGCCTGGTGCTCCTTAGAACTTCTATTGCAAAGAGTGGCCCCAGGTTCTCACTGTCTTAAAGACAGCAGCAACCCGGCCGGCTGCAAATAAACACCCCCAGACCTCAAGCCATCTTTAGTTGATGACTGTTGGTCCAGAAGTGGCTCAGCACATCTTTCCTCCCAAGCTCTGTAATCGCATGATCCGCAGTGCTGGGAGGTCCAATGTGCTGTTAGCTTACCTTATCTTACAGTGGGACTCACCAGAAAATACCTGTTTTTTCTGCACTACCCGCCAGTGTGACCGGATTTCCACCAAAATTGCCAACACCCTGTTCCAGTGTGGGATAGCCAAAAAATTCCCCCATCTAATGGCCAATCAGGATGAAGGTCAAAAATTTGTATCCGGTTCCCCCCTCACTCTTAGGGCTCTCGAGAGACCTGCAAAGTCTCGTGTTATCCGAGGGTGGGAGGCAAAGAGCGAGCCGTGCTGCTCGAAGCCTTGGCTCGTCAGCGACTCCAGCATATGCATTCTAATTGTTCAGGCTTGATGTTTTCCTGATTAACATACCTACAAACATTTTTGCTTCTCTAAAAATATCAGAGCTTGAAACTAACAAGAGAATTCTAAGTTCTTTGCTGTATTTACTAAACGTAGATCCCAGGATTCCACAGGATGGTAATTAAAGTGGTATCAGACTGCTAGAACGTCACAGTGTAAATACATCTTGCTTCAAATTACTCAAATTTAGTTGTGTGGTTCTTTGGATCTGGGAAAATCTGTTCTACCAATTCTTGTTTTGCTGCTGCTACTGATATTACTATTCAAAATATTGCTGCTAGAATAGTTTATGTCACACCGTATTGGCTCCACAGCCAACAGAAGACTTTGAACTAACATCACCAAGGTGAGCCTTCTCACAGAGCCGGCGTGATCCCTCCTGCGCATTTCGAGAGGACAGAAACAATGTCTACCTTAGAATACTTGACGAAAACATAGCTGTTGACTCGGGCTGGTAATGGCCGTGACAACTCTATTGTTTGTGCATCAGTTGTGAGAGTGTTTCTATTGTTTATTAATGTCTTACACTGTTTTATATTGTTTTCACACTCTGCAGTGGATGCATTTTAATTGACAGAGCTTAGAACTTCTATAACAAAGATTGGCATAAAATATTACAGTAAATAAAACAACCAAAGCTATAATAAGCATAATCCGACAAAGTCAATTTGAATGCCAGAGTAGGAGCCAGGAGGAAGGGAAGTGACATTCATTCCTCTTGTTCCTGCCCTTACCCACCTTTCTTATTCTTTGCCTTCTCTATACTGAAGCTTTTTGGTTCTCCTTCTGCTCTTTGAATTGCTGCCATTATTAAAGTCTAGTCCCGTTCTTTGTTTTTCGGATGTGCCCTCCTTATTGTTTAATGAGGAAGTTGCTCCAAATCCCCTTTCCAAGGATTCCTGGCATTTTGATGCTCTGACAGTTCAGGATTTAAGCCTAAAGTGGAGTTTGGTCTGGACAGCTCAAAGCCTGATAAGGCCCAAATATACCCCATTAAAGTAAATGATTTATTTTGCTTAAAGTCTGTGGCAGTAAAAGATGCTGATAGCCTTCCTGGAACCAAAATTTCTTTTGAGAAAAATGCATACATTGCTTACCGAGATGGGAAATGTTAGGGGTTTTTTTTGAACTACAACTCTCAGGCTACCTTAGACAGCAAGGCCAATTAATTGTAGTCCAAAAAGGAGCCTTGTTTCATCTCTGGTTACATAGTATAATAATATACTGTACTGAAGCACTCTGTAACTGAGCAGTGGAAGTATCATGCTCTGGGACCCAGAGCACCATCTGTAATGGTACAGTGATAATGATACTTACAGGAGCCTTGTGGCGAAGTGGTTAAACTGCAGCGAAAACTCTGCTCACGACCCAGGTTCAATCCCAGGTAGCCAGCTTGAAGTTTACTCAGCCTTCCATTCTTCTGAGGTCAATAAACTGAGCACCCAGCTTGCAATGGGAGCAATGTGTAGCCTGAATAACTGAACTGTAAACCACCCAGAGAGTGCTTTAAGTTCTATGGGGTGGCAAATAAGCAGTGTTTTTTTTCCTTTTATATGGCTGCCTTATGCATGCCATTATATGTATTATTCTTAAAAGCAACTTTCCAAGATGTGACAAGATACCTGCCTTAAAAATATGGAAGTATTGTCAGTCTTGTCAATAATCTACTAAAAGAGAAGGCGCATATCTTGTTTCTAGGCACATATGAGTTTCTGCTGAACATACGCCTACCTTGATTCTAAGGGACACGTGGGGAAGTCTGGCAGGGTGTAAAACTATTCCAGTTAAGCCCAAACCGGAGATGTTTATCAGCTAATGTCTGAGCCAGCATCTCAGCTGAGAGCCGCAACACTGTGATTCATGTGACCTCAAACAAACATGAAGCTTAAAGCAACCTATAATTATAAGTCAAAATATTTTTGTGCGCTGGTCTCTGCTAATTCCTGCTTGCTGCTGATAGAAATCCATCCTGAAGAGCCATGTTGCATCATTCATTAATTCCTGCCCTTTCCTCTGTCTCCTTTAGGACAGGTCCCTTCCCTTTGAGGTCCAACCCCGTAATAATCCATTTGAGTGACAGATATGTTATTTTTTCTCTGCTTGCATTACGGTGCATCGGTAATTTCAGAATAACAACAACTGACTGCTAACAGCAGCTCAAATTATTGTGTGCCTGCAAATCTTAATGTCTGCTGAGGAGTTTGCCTCATGCACCTTTTGTCTAGGTAGCCACTTATGTCATCTCAGAAATGGGGGAACAATTGTAATCAGGTGCTATATGCATCTATACAGGATACCTAGTACAAAAGTTAGTCTGCTTGCCTTTACCACATCTTAGTTCACTTCTAAATGAATTCTGTTGCATAATTGAGGAGAACTTGATAAGGATAGAGGGAAGCAATTGAAATATGCTCAAAAAGATAGGCCTCCCACACAGACCGATTGCACCTCTCCATTTAGTTCCTCTTTCAGTAGGCCCAAACTTCAAATGGGTTATATTCTACCTCACTTACACTCCTTGCCAGTCTTCAGGCAGAAAAAACTACTTTGGAGGATGGGGGAGACAGAGCAGGGCAGACCAGAGCTGATGCTATCATCAAGTAATGTAGAACAACTTCCTCAGGGTGGAGCTGTTGAAAGCCCCCTTCCATTCTTCCTGAGTCCTCTGGCCATTTCCCTTGGTTGGAAAACAGAGCTGGGTATGCAACAAGGCCTGTTCTGCCATCCCTGACTGAAGCCTGTTAATCCCCGGACATGTATTGCATGTATTCACGTATTGCAATGAAATTATACTCCCAGTCCAGTTTGCTTCTGTACACAGACTGTGGTGGAGGTGGTGGAGGGATAACTAGTTCTTTGCCTCAGGCAGCAAAACATCAGAGGCTTCTCTTTGTGCCACAAGAACACTGCAGTGGAGGTTTCTGACTCTGATATCACAGATTCAAAGAATTCAGTGGTTGTTGTGGGTTTTTCGGGCTCCTTGGCCGTGTTCTGAAGGTTGTTCTTCCAAACGTTTCACAGTCTCCGTGGCCAGCATCTTCAGAGGACAGGAGTAGCACTCCAGCTTTTGGTCTGAATTTTGGGGAGCTATCCAAGGTGCTGAATGGTAATTTCCCCCTCCCTGCCTGATATGTCCAGGACCCTGGATAGTTCATTAATAGGACATACTGAAAACCAGAGGAAATCCAGAAGTTTGGGGCAGGGAGTCTTCTCGGCAAATGACTATGCCCAGATTTGCAGTAGGTTCATGAGGCCTGACTAAAAGGAAGTGGTTTGTGGAACATGTCCTTTGTTCCCTACGACCTACTCTCCTGTGTTCCAACACTTTTCTTGCTCTACTACCTCCTGTGTTGTGGGAGTCCTCTCCTTTTCCCCAAAGGGAAAGGATTCTTTGGGGAGACAGCAAATAGCAGAGAAATAATCTGGCTGCTTAAGCCCATTGCTCAAAGTCCCAGTTCAGACTTCACAAGGTTTTCATATACACATTCATGCAAGCCAATCAAATCTTGCTTGTCCCTAATATTTATTTGCTCAATGGCTAGCAGCAGCAGAATAAAAACTAGTAAATAAAGCAAGTTAACTTCATCATGATAGTTGCTTCTGTATTTTCTGGGTGTGGTGGGGTTAGTTAGTCACCTGCAAGTCCATCCATGTGATCTTTTTAAAAATGTGTTTATTATCTTTCAAGAATTCAAGTGGAAACATGGAATGAAGAGGCCCAACCACTGTATGTTGTCATGGTGACCCCAAACCATGTATATCCATTAGGTTGTTAGGGGTGCTCTTTCAAGTATGACTTTAAACCTAGAAATTAATTGCTGTTTGCACACAGACTTGGAATGGAAAGGAAATGAAGCCAGCTGCCAAGCATAGTTTCATTTAAAAGGGGCTAGACGTACATTCCAAAAGAGACCTATTCTAGCTCTTACACCGTTTCAAATGTGTGAGGGGATTAACAGAGCCATGACGATCATGGCTCCCAAGCATACACTGTGACTGCATGTCTGGAGCAAGGATTGCCCAGTCTGAGGGTGCTCCTGAAGTCTCAGGGAATTATTATGCTTCTCCAGGATTCTAGGCAATTAGACAAGTTTCAGGGTGAAATTTTCTCGAGAAGAACACTGGATTTTTGGGTAAGGGGTGGTTTTTTAATCTAAGCACAAACCCTATGTCAGAATGGAAAAAAAATCACTGGAGGTACTGGACATGTATCACTGTATGCAGGCTGCTGAAAAAGAGAAAAAGTTGTGGGTTGCCACATTATGTGGTTATTGAGTCCATTTATTCAAATTCCACTTATACCCTTTCTCATGACCAGTGGATAGAGAAATACCGTTCCTGCCACACCTCTAGGATACCAGAGGTATCCACCTCCATGCTATAAGAAGGGCACCCTTTCCCCGTCCCTCCCTGTCTGTCTCAGATTTTGGGCTGAAATCTCAAGGAATGGGATGCTATTGATCTGGCAACTTTATAGTTCAAGATAAGGGTTCGTGAGCTCCCAGGAAGCCTGTATCTGTACAGCAAATTACCCAAAGTGTATGCATGTATTTACATATTTATGAGCATATTAACATATTAATTTATTTACATATTTATTTACATATTTATTTACATATTTACATATTTACATATTTACATATTTACTTACTTACTTACTTACTTACTTACTTACTTACTTACTTACTTACTTACTTACTTATTTATTTATTTATTTATTTATTTATTTATTTATTTATTTATTTATTTATTTATTTATTTATTTATTTATTTATTTATTTATTTCCTCCCTCTACCAGGCCTCTCCTACACACAACAACAGTACATGCTGTGCAAATGCTTCAGCCACCCGCTCTAGTAAACAAAAGAGAAATTTTGTCTGGAGAGAAAATGTTGATCAGGAGTGAAGTCCCTGAACAATTAATTAGTATTCAGAAATGGAAGGCTGACATTTTCTCAGCAAACAGCTGACAGGCTGGCTGTTTTCACAATGCAAACTCCAATATAAACAAGCTATGGTCATTCCATCCAGAACCCAACGTGAAGATCTTATCATCACTCGTGAAAGATGTATTTATCATATAAAAGGTGTTAAAAACAGAAAACCTTTTAAAAAGCCTGTTTTGTAGGGCTCTGAGCTATGAATCAGTTATGCCCTGAAGCAAGTTTTATTGCAGCAAGTTTTATTTCAAAAGAAATGCCTAAATTCAAATGAATTGCACCTGGACTGTCCTCTAGTCTATGCCATTCAAAATGAAGTTGGTAGCTTCCAAAGATATAGTGTTCTTGATCATGTTATTGTTTTTTGGCTGATGTGAGGAAAAAGGTCTTCTTTCTAGGGTTGTAGAGTTTAGTGGTTGAGGTCTCTGACTGAGGAACCAGCAGCTGGGAGTTTGATTCCGCCCATGGTGTCTCCTTGACAAGGGCTGGACTTCACGATCCGCAGGGTCCCTTCAAGCTCTACGGTTCTAAGGTTCTAGAGCACCATTTTGAGCTCCTGCTGTTTTCTGTGAGCAACACGAGGTCTCTTTTTTGACAGTTCCTTTACAATGATGTTCTAGAACCATTTGCTCCTCTGCATAGCACGTATCTCACATTTTTCCCCCTTTCAGAAATGGATATACAGAATGTGCTGTAAATTGTTTTAGACTTTGGGCTGAGCTGTCTTCTGGGGATTTCCCACATTAGATGAGACCGCATACAACTTTCCTTGTTTCATACTGTGATAATGCCTTTGGACTTACTCTGTTGAATAAATGCCTGCCTCAGAGAAGTCCATCCCAGTGGATATCAACGGCCAGTGGGCACACAGTCACCAACACTGGGAGTTGGGCTGGGCTGGGCTGGGCTTTGCAGTCAAGGTAGGCTCAAAATGTGCTCAGCAAGAGGATTTGGAAAATGATATCAGAGCAGACCCAAGAGCCTTGGTCTGCAAACTGATATGCAAATTCTTCAGTTCCATTGATTGATTGATTGATTGATTGATTGATTGATTGATTGATTGATTGATTTACTGATTGATTGATTTTATATCCCGCCTATCTGGTTGGGTGAGGACCACTCTAGGCGGCTAACAATCGTAAAATAATACAATAAAAAATATATAAACAATTCTAAGTGACAAAAACACTACATTACAAACAGTAAGAGAGGAAAGAAAGGGTGTCAGGAGTTATCTGATGGGAAGGCCTGCCAAAACATCCATGTCTTTAGTTGATTCTTAAAGATACCCAGCGAGGGAGCCCCGCAAATCTCAGGAGGTAGATTGTTCCAGAGGCGAGGAGCCACCGCCGAGAAGGCCCGATTTCTTGTCTTTTCCTTCCGGGCCTCCCTCGGCATTAGGCTCCTCAGCCTCACCTCCTGGCTCGCACGAGTGACACGGGTAGATCTTGGTGGGATTCAATGTGTCAGCTTGAGTTAGGGCTAATGAGGATTAGTGAAATCAGGTTTACAGGTTCTAGTGCTTAGCGTGGCTTCCCCTGTTCCAACAGAGTGGAAAGATTAATTTTGTTTCATTCATTTACTAAAACTACATGCTATGTATAATACAGACAGTACTGTTAAAATGATGAAAGAGGAGAACACAGGGTTGCCTCATCAGCAGCATTCTTGTCTTCTGAGGTTTCAGAGAGAACACCTCAGACTAGAGGCTGGGCCAGTGAGATGTCAGAGAGATGGCAAGGGATGGGAAGGGCCCCAAAACTGCTTATGGGCCAATTCCTCTCAACTTCAGACAGAAAGAGAAAGAGCTGCTGGATAGCTCAGCAGTTTAGGCCTCTGGCTGTGGAGCCAGAGGTTTGGAGTTCAATTTCCCCTTATGGTGACTCCTTGACAAGGGCTGGACTCAATGGTCCATAGCATCCCTTCCAGCAATGTGATTCTATGTTGTTGTTTAGTCGTTTAGTCGTGTCCGACTCTTCGTGACCCCATGGACCAGAGCACGCCAGGCCCTCCTGTCTTCCACTGCCTCCCAGAGCTGGGCCAAATTCATGTTGATCGCTTCGATGACATTGTCCAACCATCTCATCCTCTGTCGTCCCTTTCTCCTCTTGCCCTCACTCTTTCCTAACATCAGGGTCTTTTCCAGGGAGTCTTCTCTTCTCATCAGATGGCCAAGTATTGGAGCCTCAGCTTCAGGATCTGTCCTTCCCGTGAGCACTCAGGGTTGATTTCCTTTAGAATGGATAGGTTTGTTCTCCTTGCAGTCCACGGGACTCTCAAGAGTCTCCTCCAGCACCACAATTCAAAAGCATCAATTCTTCGGCTGTCAGCCTTCCTTATGGTCCAGCTCTCACTTCCGTATATCACTACAGGAAAAACATAGCTTTGACTATTCGGACTTTTGTCGGCAAGGTGATGTCTCTGCTTTTTAAGATGCTGTCAAGGTTTGTCATTGCTTTCCTCCCAAGAAGCAGGCGTCTTTTAATTTTGTGGCTGCTGTCACCATCTGCAGTGATCATAGAGCCCAAGAAAGTAAAATCTGTCACTACCTCCATATCTTCCCCTTCTATTTGCCAGGACGTGATGGGACCAATGGCCATGATCTTAGTTTTTTTGATGTTGTGATTCTATGATGATGATGCAAATGGGTTGAGACTCTGCATAAAGCATGGCTAACTAGATACACAGCACCTTCCTAAGCAGGTGATCTGCTGCTGCAGGGGCTTGCAGAAGGTTTGCGATACTGGTGTTCCACCCTCTCTTTGTCTGTGCTGTCAGGTTTATTTTTACTTATGATGACCCTTTTTAGATTTTTCCAGGCAGAGAGTCCTCAGAAGTCGTTTCCCATTCCCTTCTTCTGGAGGCACCCTGGGATTCTGCAGCTTTCCCAGGACCACACAGGCTGGCTCTTTTCCCAGGAGGTCCAGTGAGGGAATCAAACTCGCAACCTTTGGCTCCACAGCCAGATACTTAACTCACAGCCAGTGCTCCATGCATTATCTTTGTCCAAATGGCACAATGGGGCCAAGCATGTGTCCCCACAAGCTTTCTCTTCAATCCCCTCCCCTCATTCAGAAGGGCTGATGTTCCACAGACATAACACATAGAAATGTATTTCCAGTGAATCCTGGCATCAGGAAGGAGTAGAAGATGGAAGAAGGATTACAAAAGGGAAGATAGCTGGACCTCTGTAAAACCTTGTTAATGAGGCAAGGCAATTACACCTTATAGGTGTTGTTTGGAAACACCCATTGTTGTGCGTATTTATCCACGTGCTGTTGAATTTCTTGTTACAGTGGTGCCTCGCTTGACGAGGATAATCTGTTTCAGCAAAATCGCTGTAGAGCGAAATTCTCGTCAAGCAAAATAAAAAAAGGTTTTCAATGCATTCCAATGGGCGAAATACCTCAGCGTCCAGCGAAGATCCTCCATAGGGTGGCCATTTTCCAATGCCTGTGTAGCGAAAAATCCATCCTGAACACAGCGGGGAGCCATTTTGAACAGCTGGTGGCCATTTTGAAAACCCGAGGATCAGCTGTTTTGATCGTCGTAATGTGAAGAATCGGTTCCCGAAGCAAGGAACCGATCGTCATAAAGTGGATTTTGCCCATTAAAACATTGTTTTGTGATCGCAATAGCGATCGCAAAAATATCGTTGTGAAGTGGATTCATCGTCAAGCGGGGTAATCGTTAAGCGGGGCACCACTGTATCACAATCAAAGTATCTGACCGGTTTATGTGAAGTGAAAAACACTTGGAGCTACTGCTTTTGCAAATATCATTTGTTTTTTACTGCAGAATAGACATAACAGATTTATTTTCAAGTACATTTTTACTATATGGATTTAATTTGAAATGATGTTTAGCATTATTGTGCAATAATAATTTAGTCTCCAACCTGATCTCTCCTGCAAATTTTAAAACAAAATCTCTTTTATAGCATCACATGGGAGGCCCACTTGTTAAGGCATGTGGGCTGAGAGGATGTAGCATTGTGATACATACACTACTGTTTATGCGAATGGCCAAAGTATACTAAGCAAATGATAGGCAGCCACACAAATGAGATCATTGATGAGATGGTAGAGTAATAAGTTCCAGATCCTGAAACAGAATCCTTGTGTGGTAGACTGGAAGAACAACAACTTGTTATGAATCAAGCCTGAGGTTATGGTAATTTTTGTGTTGATCCAGCAGATAAATGGATTGAAGAATACAACAGTTCTTAATGGCAGTTCTTCCCTGTGTGTGCAGCTTTGCCAAATTTAAAGAACAGGAGGGGAAAGAGTTATTTTAAATCAATTATTTTAAAAATAACGAGTTATTTTAAAATCACCTGGCCAGTGCAGGTGTAAAAACCGAAGGGCATTCAGAGGGATTGTGCATGGTTAGGTGTACAGCCTCAGAACCACAATTTCTAGAACCACAAGAAACACAACCATTCTGGCAGAGGAGAAAAAACAGTGAATGGAGGCAAAAGAGGTAGAATATTCCTAGTCTTTTCTTTGCAGACAGGTTTATTTTCCTAGAGAGCTGAGCCATGCTCACAAAGGACGCTGGGACTTGATATTCTTTGACGTATATCTATTTCTCCCTCTAGTTCTTTTGTGTCACCAAACAAAGATAATATTAATTGAACTAAATCCAACTTTAGTCCAACTGGGGCCAAAATGCCAAATCTTCAATCAGGCACTGTCTAAGGAACACAAATAAAATAACAGGAATGAGGATATGTTTATTTTCTCTTAGAGTTACCTTCCTGTTATGGGGTGATTGTAAAGACAAAACAGGGGAAATAACTATGTTATTCTGAGCTCCTTGGAAAAAGCTGGGATACAAATGTGACCAATACACAGACTATGTAGTCTCTTAACATAGGATCGGGATCTAGAACTCCATGGATTGTATCCAAAGGCACTACAGTATTTGCTTGAGTGGAAACCCCTTCTGCTCATGTAAGTCAGGAACTTATATTCCTTGGGCCCGTCTACCTACTTAAACCCTTCAAGTCACATGACAATTTATAGCCAGTCTAACGTCAGGAGGCCACCTCAGCTGAGGTAACAGATTTGTGTGCAATGACAGGAGAGTCAGCTGTTACCTTTGCTATTAATATATTTTAACTGCCAGCGATGGAAAGAGGTGATTCTAGGATTTCCTGCCTGAAGTGCCAAAATAACCTGGCTAGGTTGGGGGTACCATGCATCTGGACCTGGGCTACTGGGATGCTCCATTTGCTGCATTGCCTCAGGCAGCCACGTGTTTTGGTTCTGCTCAGTTCCCTTCTGTTCTAAAGCGTTCCCTCACCATCAAGAGTGCCCTTTGGGGAAGAATAGGATACTTGTGTCGATAAGGGGCATTGGTGAAAACTGGATGCTCTGATTTCTGCAAGCAAACATACTTTCCACTAAAACAGGAACTTCATTGAGTCCGGCGGCCATATTTCCCCCCTTCAGTAACTTCACGGGCCACCGTCCTGCCCTGCTCGCTCAAAATGCCTGGTTGCAATTTTCTGCTAAGATTTGATGGCAAACTGTGGAAACCCAAAGGGCTTTCCCTCTCTTTGCTGCAGAATTTGGGCAGCAAATTATGAGCAGCCCTTTAGCCAACCAAACACTTGCTTTCAATGTGCACCAACTCATCAGTTGCGACCACATTTCGACGGCACAATTTTCCACTGCAGTTTCAGCAGCCCTGTTTTAAGGGATGCTTGGGAGCCTATAGAAATGACCCTGGGATGTAGGCTACATAATTCCCACTCCGCACTGAAGCAACCTCACCACTGGTTGCACCATAGCAATCGCATGTCTTTGTCTTAGTGTCCAATGAGTCAGACTTGTTGTTGCTTTTTGTTTATGGGAAGGAATCAAAGCCTGGCTTAAGATCACAAAGCATGTCAGAGCAAGGAGGTGGATGACCTTTCCTCTCCCTGGACCACAACATAAAAGGAAGCTATTTTGTTCACTGGAATGTCTTTCTTAGAGCTGATGCAAATTGCCTATCCCGTTGCTGGATTCACAACCAAAAAACAACAACACCCACTCCGGAAATGATAAAGCGTGTCTTTTTGGTAATGTTTACCGGATGCTTGCAAACATGGGATGAGGCCTCCGCCTGCACAGCAGGTTTCCTTCATGTCCAAAGGCTGGGATGGAGACTGACTGCATAATGGAAGCCTAGAGGGTTCTCGTCTAAGGACCTACTCTGTCATGTGCTGTTGTGACATCCTAATGTTGTGCAAATTATTACTGCAAATCTTCTCATTTTCTAGCTGCTACCCAACAAATCAGGAAGTTCATCTCATTAACTTCCAGTTATATTGTCTCCTTCTTAGGTGCAACAGAAATTACAAACATTCGGTTGAACAAATGACCCAGCAGTAAGATATGGATCCTTGAAACAATTGGTTGCAGTTAGTTAGCAACCATGTTTGCATATCACATTAATCCATAGCTTATGTTAGCATGCCTTGTTGTATTAACCAAAAATATCCTGCAGATGACCAAACAAACCATTGTTCCCCATTTCCTGTCCCCCCCCCTCTCCTGCCTATTTGGCACCCCTTGTTTAGCAAGGACAGCTGGGAAAATAATTCAGCAATATCCTGCAGTTCTCAGTTCAGACGTAATCATTCAGAGAAGCCATGGTTTAAACAAGCCACATTTTATAAGCCAATGACAAACCATGGTTTCCTAATTGTGTTTTGGGCATGATTAACAAACAACGGTTTCTTTGTGATGGTGGGCTTAGACAAATCAGAACATGGCTAACTGTTACATGCAGATTTGGACATAGCCATTCTGTTGAACGACTAGATGTAGAGTGATAACAAAAAGGTTTTTATCAGACTCACAAAGAGTCATAATGTATCATATAAAACAGCTGGACATGGTTTGCTGAGTTGGGAGACTTTTTTGTGCTGAAAGTTATGTTAATATCAATCCTGATAAATGCTGGAGCACTGAACATTCTTTACGCAGGGAGAAAGAACTCAGAATGATATGAGGTGGAAGAGAGCAAGGTTTATTTTTTTCTGTTTTAGGGTGTGTGTGTGTGTGTGTGTGTGTTTTCTACTGCATAGTTTTAAAACCAGAGCACCCATTTTCACTCATTCTCAGTTGTTGTTGGCATCATTAGTTCTGTGTTACAGGTTTCATAAGTTTTTTGCACTGGTGCAGAATTAATACCCCCAAAGGAAAAGCATTTCAGGAGGAAACTATGGAGAGAACTGGTGGGTTCATGCACTTGGTCCATCATGCCATGTGAAGCAAGACAGGGAACAAAGTACCAGTGCTGTGACTTGTAAGCATTGTTGTCATACATGCTGGACAGCAGCCGTACAGGGTCCAGCAAATTCTCTGTATGTCTTGTGAGCAATAGATGGCAGTGCATGGGGTGCAAGCCTTTCCATGAATGGTGGGAACTGGTGAAACTGACAGGCACATTTTATGCCTGCCTGGCCACCATCTGTTCTGTTTTGTTTTGATATTTCCCCTGGCTCTGAGTCTCTACATTACTGCTTAACAAGAATGCAGGAATTATATTGTGTGGGCAGAAAAACAACATTCTACAAGGCAATTTGGAAAAAAGGGGGTAAACCAAACAAAACATTATAATTCTGAGACTGGCAGAGGATACTCCAAACAATCCTAAAACATCTCCAGATTTAAAATAGCTCACATAAATTGAAGAGCCCGGTCTTGCTTATCTTGAAAGTGAATTGTTAGTCGCACCCACTTGTTTTAATTTGGAAAGGATCCAGGCTGCAGGGGCTGAAATAATAATCCTCAAAACAAGCCTTTTAAAAAGGAAAAGCAACCACTTTTGACCATGGCTGGAACAGGCTTACGAGCAAGAAGGTTGCAAGGTAGAGACATTGTTCCAGCTTCCTTCCAGGAAGGCCTTAGGGCAATGAAAGCTCATGGGGACAGAGTCAAAAGACTGGTTTTCTTTGAAGATTAAAAAAAGAGAGGGAGAGCTTGCTTTAAAGATAGTAATGCAGTGACAGTCCTTCAGAAAGGGACATTTTGTCATATATCTCCAAGGAATTCACATATAATTTTGTAAGGCATATTTAAAGTGTTTCTGCATTACAAAAACACAGAGTAGTTGTGCTTATCTCAGCCCTGAGTGCCTTCAATAAACATTTTCTCAGGATTCCTGAGATCAGGCTCCTGACACAAGTCTTCAAAAAGTAAATCAGCTCCAGGTCTGGGACAATGTGAACTTTTGACAATGCCATTCTGGACCCAATTAGCTGACTCTCAGGAGAACTTTTCAACTCATTCCTGGCCAAACAGGCATTCATGATGGCAAAGAGTTTCTGTGTCCGGTTGTAAAAATATTTTAAAATATATTTTTAAAGGACTAAAGAATAAATATTCAGACGCTCACTTGTTTAAGTTGTGAAACTACAATTTTTTTAGTTTGTGGCTGGGGATAGTCTTACCATATGAACTCTGCTCAGATCTTGCAAATTAATAGCATTGTATGTTAGGTTGTTCTTTCTTCCTACTAAAAACAACTAACTAACAGCCATAGCTTCCTTTTATTGAGACAATCTGCTTTATGTTAGGTCTTCCTATCTTCCTACTGCCACCTTCTTTTCCCAGCAATATTGTCTTTTTCGGTCAGTTTTGTATGTGTGTGTGGTAGGATGGCCTCAGTTGGCTCATTTTTGCTGTAGTGAGAGTTCAGGCCTGACTTCCTTTAGCACCCAATTCTCTGCTTTTCTGGCTGTTTATGGCATTGAGAAGGGTCTCCTGCAACACATTTCAAATGAGCTGATTTTTCCCCTGTCTTTCTTCACTGCCTTTTCTTTCACAGAGAATGGATGTTTTTGGCCTTAGTTTCCTGTAACAATCTCTGCTAATTACCCACTCTTCCTTTATTTGTTTTTTTTTTTAATTTCAAAAGGTGGGAGAACATCATTTGGAAACCATGCATACAACATGTCTGTCAGGTTTTTGGTCCAATATAGTTTTTCTTCCTCATGTTGCCTACCTCCAGGAAAGGGTTTGGAAATTGGAAGATAGCTTTCTAATCTGCATGCTGCAGAACGGGCATGGCAACATTAGTTTACCTGGGAGATTAAAGGGTGTGTATGTTCCTCTGTTGTATGTGTCACACTTACTCATACCTCTGCTTCACCATTTCATTATGTCCAAAAACAGCCCTTCAAAATATTTTGACAGAGAGGGACTGCAGCCACATTCCAGCTGTTTCTTGCTTCTGTACCTCTCCCAGTAACCATAGTATAGATCATGTGCTCCTCTTCTGGGATCCTCTAGCACTGAGTAATTCTACAGGAAGAAAGTTTCTGTTAGAATTTATGTGTACTGCAAGTATACTTAAGCTTCCACATTAAAAAGCTGGGCAATTCAATTGTTCAAAAAACTTCTGGTTTATGAATGTGGAATATTGTGCTTCTGTTATCTATGATTCCAAATGCCAGGAAATGGCCTGATATTGCTGCACAGTATTGTGCCTGTGTTGCCAGAAGGAAAAAGGATGCCAAGCTGTACATAGCAAAAGGCAGCCTGAATTTTGGCAACATCCATGACAGTAGTCACTACCATTCACAATTATTGAAAAGCAGCCATGAGAATTGCTTTGTGTTTGGGTGAAAAGTGGTTAACTGATGGGGAAAAAAAAGAGTCAGCTTCTGGGTGACACTTGGTGTCACTTTGTGAATCAAAGTAAGTATAATGCAGCAAATGCAGCAAAAACAGTCCCACGGAAGTGGGTCCACTGCTAGACAAGTTCTTTCCCTGATGCTTGTAACTGATTTAGTTAATACTCGTTTTACTTCACTGGCATCATTCTTTTTCTAGGGAAATCAACAGCAAGGAATTTGCTTGATAATGATAAAGGGCAGAAATGGAAGATCTGTGGCTTTCTTGATAACAACCTGAACTGTTATCAAGGGGATAGTGAATATACACCTTGAGCCAAAGCTCTACGAACCAGTTTGAGAACAGCTACTGTTTTAATGGGGATGCACATCTATCACAGGAATTTCCAGGTGAGTTACAGGAAAAACAGCCAACAGTCCAGGGGCACTCTAAAGATTATACAGTTTATGTAGTGTATGTTTTTGTGGTCTGTGTCTCTTTTCCTAAGATATGTGGAGTGTAGCCTCAGTAGGCGGACATTTATTGACAAGGATGTGCATATTTGTGAAATGACAGAAATGACACAAATAACAACATTTCACTCCCCACCTTGTATATAATTGTTTGCCTACTGAGGACATGCATCTGGTGAAGTGGATTACAGTCCACGCACCTTTATACTAAATAAAATCAGCCTTTTGGTGCCACAGGGCTGTCTGTTATGTTACAGGAAGTGCATGAGAAATCTAAAGGCCATTTAGAGAACTGCTGCACTAATGGGCAAGTGAAAGTTATGTTGTCAGCAGGAATTACTTGTGAAATGATTGTGCATGGTGTAGATCAATGGTAGGAACCATCCAGCACTTTGAAAATAATGTTATTAGAGTCATTAGAGGTAGAAGCAGCTTAGTAATACATAACAAGGCTGTCCCTTTCTACATATACCATAGAAAGAAGGGAGTGCACTTTTGCTTGCCAGTATGGATTCATTAGAAAACAACCTCCCAAACAATATTGTAGAGGTTTGGTGTGTAAGGTCAGGAGATGCCAGCCATATTTTAGAATACTAGCTATGACAATGCAAAGCTTGAGAAGAGTAGGAAAGCTAATTAATTGAAAAGGGTTATGAGCAGTGGTTGCCAGCTTTCAAGCTACTCTGTAATTGCATAACTCCCAAGAGTATCTTGTGATTTAGGACAAAATAATATATAGATACTTAGATGGTGAGCTTCTTCTTTATGGGCTGATTGAGGATGTACAGTCTACAAGAACCTGATGCTTGAATGCTCAGCATCACTTGCATTATTCAATACTTGTTGCTCCTATCACAGAAATAATTTGACACATTACATGTTACCCATGCACTATGTTGTTGCTACCAACAAGCTAGACAGTGGTTCCCAACCTTGGGTACAAATGTTCTTGGACGAAAGCTCTCAGAAGACTTCACTACTAGCTTTGTTGTCCAGGATTTATGGGAGTTGTAGTCCAGGAACATCCAGGGACACAGCATTGAAAAACACTGGGCTAGAAGAGAACTGATCTGCCATATTTTCTTTGGAATTTTGACACTGCGTCTTGGAAATATTTATAAACATACCAGAGGCAGCACCAGAGATATGTTGTTTTGATTTTTAGAATTACAGCTTCCCAGACTTTTGGACAGACAACACATCCAGAAACCTAAATATGCATATCTCTAGACAAAATCACTGACTGTATCCCTCACTATGTTGGAAGGGACTGAGAAGAGAGGGGCATAAAAGAGGAACATTCTGGTCAACGTTTCCCTAAAACTGCCATAAAAGATCCTTTAAAAGTGACTTTCAAAATGAAGGGTTACTTTTTGCACCCGAAGAATAATTTTCCAACAACTAGTCATGTTACATGTTGCTGCAAAAGGAACTAGTTACAGGTAACTGTTATTGTTACTGTGCTACTTCAGGTTCTGTTAATGAAATGTCAGCAGGAATACATCATGATTTTGCCTCCATCGTTATTGTTTTTAAGTTCATTCAAATGCAAGAAATATGTACCTTTAGTTAATCATTAGTTCCCTGTAGATGACATATGACCAACAAAATATTCAGTGGCAAAGCAAGAACAGAATTTTGCCTCCCAAGGTGCAGAGTCCGATTCATGGGTGCCCAAATAAAAGGAAGAAAGCAATCCGACCCATAAGCATGATGAACAATACAGAGAATACCAGAAAACCTATAGCGAACAGGCGACAAGTATAATAAAATAGAAATGTGACTGTGAAAAACAAAGTATAAAAACCTGTCATTACAAAATAGCTTGAATCAAAACATGGAAAGTGTATTTAAGCAGCACTAGCTGTGCCCTGGTAGGAAGTGCCAGTATTGTCAGCAGACATTTATATATTGAACAGCCAGTCCGTCTCCAAAAGCCAAAGGCTTTATTCATAAAGCCATCAAGCAGCCTCCTGAACAATAGCAATCATACTGTGGTCTTCTTCAGTGGTGGTAGTTGAGCTCTCGCTGTGGAATGAGGCTCTGCCTCTCTGAAGCCCAGGTGATGTCAGATTCCTCTGTGGTGTCAAAGGGTAAGGGCTGGAGTGGAAGGCTGACCTTGGTGGCTGAAGACCCCACCGTTGTTGATGGTATTCCTCCAAGTCTCCAATAAATCTAACTGCATCCAGGAGGCTGGTTTCTGTTGTCCTGAACGTGGGCCACGTCAAGGACTCCCACTCTGGCTGACAGATGGATGTTGGAAGAAGCCGAGAGCACAACTACTGATAAATTTTCGCTGTATAACATATCACAGTAAAAGTTTTTAAAATAATTTCACTTGCTTTTTAATATATGTCTTCGACAGATGAGTGGGAGCAAAAGGCTACAGTCGTGAGTGTCCATGGAGGGGGGGAATGGCAGGAGGCTGTCCTAGGAATTCTACATTTATTCGTTGTTTTAGCATACACAGACAGGTGCACTGTGTTGCAGTGGTATGAATGATTATAATGCTTACATGCATGGATTATCCTAACATCCCACTATGTAGCTCCTCTTCTCTTCCTCTGGAAAAATTCCTGCAGACACCCTTGGCGGCAGTCCTGAATGCAATATATTTGGGAAGCATATCCCAGTGAACTCAGGGGACTTAATGTATTTGCGAAGGCTTTCACGGCTGGGATCTAATGGGTGTTGTGGGTTTTTCGGGCTCTTTGGTCTGGTGCTCTGGCAGAGCGCTGTCCTCTGAAGATGCCGGCCACAGAGACTGGAGAAATGTTAGGAAGAACAACCTCCAGAACACGACCAAAGAGCCCGAAAAACCCACAACAACTATCAGGGGATTTACTTACAACTAAAGGTGCAGAGTCGGATTATAAGAGTGTTATCACATATAGCCTGTGAATAGTTCTGAAATTATCTGACACAAGATGTGAAAGCTCTTAACTCTGCTTTCTTAAAAGTCCCGCTGATGTCAATGGGGTTTACCTTTCAATAAAATCATTTGCATCTTAAGTGCCACAAACGTTTACAAAATGTTGAAAGGCTGCTGGATGGATCGTTCGTTCATTTTTTATACAATTGCAATCTCTTAAATGTTATTCAATATTCATATTACATGTATTACAGAGTACTCCTGAGTTCTGATGGTTCAGAATGTAACCCCTGTTTTTGCAACCCTTCCAGCAGAAGATAATACCCCTCCCATGACATCCCAAACTTGTATTGATGAGTGTCTGATTACTACAACTGGCAAGAAGTCATTTGGGGGCGTTGAACAAACAAACAAGCTGGTCAGCAAGATGTCAGTCAACTTCAATCTGCCTCTCTAA
This sequence comes from Pogona vitticeps, assembly GCF_051106095.1. Lineage (NCBI taxonomy): Eukaryota > Metazoa > Chordata > Lepidosauria > Squamata > Agamidae > Pogona > Pogona vitticeps. The sequence goes on from NC_135783.1 coordinate 191,403,351, forward strand.
AGACCTTTTTGGGCCTTTCACTGTCTGAGAAGGCAGCAGGGATGCACAGCAATTTAAAAAACAAGCCTTAGGAAAAGTCATCATGTCCACTTTTGTTTTTATGTAAAGAAATACATTTCCTGTATTTTTACAGCATGACTTTGCTTTCATACCACAAAACAAACAAACAAAAAAAAACCCTAAATACGTGATAAGAAATAAGGTTCAACTTAGGGTGGCTTGTTTTCTGACCACTATACAGGAACTGATTGTGTTGTAAATGTAGGAACTGCTTTATTAGGATTATGGCATTGGTAATAAAAGGGGGAAGAGATTGTATTTTATTTTATTTTATTTTTGCTCCACCCATCTAGTGGCCAAGCCACTACTCTGGGCATTAATGTTCCTCTTTGGGAAATGACCCAATACTGAAATGTGTTTCTAAACAGGTTCTGCATTTTGACTGTTCCTCAATGGATTCTCTTTTTAATTCCAGTCTAAGAATGTGCTCTGTTTAAATATGTTAATCAATTCATGTCAACCTTCAATATTAAACTTATTTCTCACTGATGCTCATGCACATTGCCAAGTAAGTGTCCTTCCTATCCATGTGATAACTAGTGTGATTCATTGACATAAATTGTCAACACTGGGTTTAAACAAAATGTTTTTAAGGAACAGCATCCGTAGCAATTATTTGCTAGCCATGCCCAAAGCAATAGCCTGCATAATAAGCAAAAAAATGATGTCCATTTAGCAAACTAATGAAGGAAATAGGATGTTGTCCTCACCCTTATGAAGAACTGTTTGCCAGAAACACCGAAAAGCCCTGTCTTTTGGAATACTTTTCTCAACAGACCTTGTTTTTATGGGTGCTTTGTAAAGTTCTGTGACTATTAAAACAACAATCGCTCATTCCCATTTTTCTTTCTCTGGCATGCATACAAAGAGGCGCAAGGAAATCTCTGCTTCTGTTTCTGAGTAACAACGCATGGAAGGGGAGCATGGATCCCCCTTTTGTACAGTCCTAGTGAGCCATGATTAATCTTAACTATGGCAAGCAGGAGATAAACCAAACTGTTGTTTATGCATTTGACTTGTTGCAATAAACAAGAGTTAAGATGAACCACATGCAAGGTTTGGATGATATGCTAAACTGCCAGTACTCGAAAAATGAAAGTGAATGCTTCTGACTTCCTTCTTGAGTTGCTGCCCTTATGACGTCTTGGGTAGGAGCTGAGGTGTCTGGCAGATGGCTGGGCAGGGCCGATTGCAAAAGATGGCAGCGTGTCTGGCCTCAGTTCCGAAAAAAAGTCAACTGTTTTGTTTATTTCAAAATTGGGGCATGTCGTCATGGAGATCAGTGTTCTCAATTGCACCATCTACCAACATTTAGCCAGACCATTGCACTCAGGAACGTTTATCGTAAACCTCAGATTTCCTTCTTGGTGCTGTGTTGGATGAGAAGAGAAGAAGTGCATGCAAGCCCAAGGAATGGTTGGTTCATTCTTGTCATAATAAAGATGTCTAAATGTAGTCTCTTTGTTTCTTTAATCACTGGCCACATTCAGTGGCGTTTTCCACCAGAAGTACCGTTCCTCCTTGTTTTGTTACACCTCTAAAAGATGCTAAAAATGAGAACTGCATATAAAGATATGCGTGTATCAACATCCTAAGGACATTTATATGTGTTTAAGAACATGGACTTCATTAGTTGGATGACAGCCAACTTTCCATTCCTTGCTGGGTTGGGTTGCGCTCATTTCAAGCTATGGTATGAAAAGAATAAGTAGAAAGTCAGAGGTTTCCTCATAACTGAGAATAACGTCTTGTCGTAGGACCTTGCCTCTACCCCCGCTGTAAGGCCAAGTTACTATGGGTGTTTTAATGCTAGGGGGAGATTTTCAGTAAAGAAAGACTTCCTCCCTCTGTTTCGTGGCTCTCATGGCTCTCATGACATGAAAGTTATTATTCTCAAGTCAAAAGAATTAACAGGAGAGAAGGGGGAAGTCTTTCATCACCCATAATTTCCCCCTGGTAGTGACATCATCACCCTTTCGCAGGTGCAGCTAAGCAAAGAGAATTTTAGCCTATGTGTAATTTTATGCCTATGAATGAATGAATGCCTAGTATCGGGAATGTATATGTGAGTAAGAATAATTTTCACAACTAAGAGTATTTACAGTCTAATAATTAACACGTTCAATGAACAGTTTCTTTAATGTATTAATTACTTCCCTTGAATACCTGGCAAGGCTTAAAGCCATAGTAGTAGATCTGGAATTCCCCTTACCTGGGATACAGTGAGATAAGGGAACCTGAGATTAGCAGAGTTTAGGGTGGGTCAGGAGGGCAATTCTGCTTTAGAGGAGGACTCTATCAGGGTGACCCCAAAATGCCTGAAGTGGAACGGCTCACATCTCTCACCTAATCCAAGTCTGTAGTCCTTTATGTTTACACATAGACCTGAAACACACAACCCAAGAAACAACTCTCCCATTCCTCAACTCCAAAACAGTAAGAATGATACATTAAGTAACAGACACTTGGATCCCTCTACTCGATGCTCCAAATTGGTTACCTGAGGGGGTCGTCTTGTTCTACCCAAAGGTAGGGCAATTCCTTGCCTCCTCCCTTTTGAAACTAGAATTGCTCTTATTTTAGAGTCAAGACACCATTCTTCAAAAGAGGTATGTTACCAATTTGGGTGAGGAGGCTGCCTTAGATAATAAGTCCGAAGTGTCATGAGAAGGAAATGACTTGTTGATCATCTGATTTCTTTTTGCTGCTGTTTTGTTTAGTATTTTACTGCCAGGAATGGGAAGAGTTGCACTGGGTATTTTATGTGCCTTCATTGGGTGCAGTGCATGTGCCACCTGCAACGCCGCCTAGGATGGTGGAATATCTTGGGGTGGCCTTGCACTGGTCACACCTGGGCTGTTGCCTCTGTGATCTCTATGCTGCATTCTACACTAAGTAGCAGTTCTGTCACGTCACCATCTTGACATACCGGAAAAAAAGTTGCATACCTTACCATCAGGCTTCCCGTGTACTTTCCATATCTATAGCTGGGATGCATATGAATCTCTATTACAATGTCACTTGTGTATTTAATGCATTGCCATGTATCCTGCTTTACAGGGAACAGAGTTCTATACAGAGGGATCCTCTCTTGGTAGGGTTGTCAAGTTCAAATCTTGTTTGAGGATAAAGATGTGTGAGAAGGGAAAATTAGGTGATTGACATCAACCAATCATAACTAGACAGCAGACCGAGAAGCAGGCTCATAAGTCACCCAGTCATGGTCTTTAATCTCTGCTATGGTGTGATGCCTTGTGTTTCTCTTTAAATCATAGTGTTTATTACTAAATGTGAATCCATCCATATAAATATAAATAACTCCATGAAAATGTTATGCAAATTGATTTCCTCTTTTGCAGTGATACCCTTTAAAAATTTTTTTTTATACATTTTATTATTTGTGGTACACAAGAAGTCATCCTAACAGGGTTGCTTTATATTGTTTCTTCATCGTTGTCTCTATTAGGATTCCTTTCAGGCAAGGGCGGGTGACATTGAACCCATGGCTCACATATGGTGCCGAGTACATATTTCCCTTTATATAAAGGGCATTATCCCTATGCACTTTCTTTCTATTAAAACACATGTTGCCTCTCTAAAATCAAGTTTTTCCCCAAGGCGTGCATTTTGTCTACAAGTGTAATCATACTCTCTGAAACTAGCAAAAGTTCTCAAGAAGGCACCCCTTTGTTTTAAAGGGGGAAAAACATTTAAATTGCAAACAAGTCACATAAAGAGAACACATGTTGATTTAATGAGGAGCTTGACTTTTTTTGTGGGTGCCTTGGCAAATACTGTATGGCAGTGTTGGTGGCAAATGGAAGAGAGGGGCAGAGGTTGTCGTATGGGGAGGAGACCCCTCAGAGCTTCTGTTAAGGATTGGGTTCAAACGATAACATTATTCTGTGGTCCCCAATTTACGTGAACTAATGTTGACAATATGGATGAAGAATTCTCAAGAATATTGCCTAATATCTCTAATAATGCTCAGTACAATTCATTGTGGGTCAATAAAACTGTGCCATAAAGATTTTGTCCAGCAGGAAACGAACATAGCACACCGTCTCCCCACAGGTCCCACGTATCCCTTAAAATTCACAGGGCCTTAGAAATCAATCAGAGTCAGCACAATCTGAACAAACACTAGTCAGAGATGACTTGAGGGTTTTGTTGTTTGGTTTCACTTTTGTTTTTTGGTCTTTGAAATTCCTTTCTCCCTGTGCCCTTTGCCAGACTATTGCTGCTCTACTCACTTATTCTTGATACCTGGGACAGCCTTCTGCCTGTGGCCCCTCCGTGCACCATATCAACAATGCAGACAGGAAAAAAGACAATATTTCTGTTTGATGAGGACTAAACAATGCTAAATGGGCTCCCCAAATGTACTTTCATGAACTCCCCAAACATGGAAGTCCATCTCTCCTTGGGAATGCATGTATTCTGATCCAAGAAGGGGACAACTAGCAATGTACTGTATAATTTCAAAGGAAAGGAAAGCTGATGTCCAATGAGACATTTGGACATACTATTTTTATTTCATTGATGGAAGAGAATCAGTTCATAAATGCGAAGTATAAGGCATACTTCTCTTTATTATTACTTTCCATGTTCCAGAACTAGTTTGGAAGCAACCCTTAGAACTCTGTCCTGGTAATATCTGACATTAAGATCTGTTATTTTATCTTTTGGTCATTATCTCCAGTTATTATGAACAAGAGAGAAAAGCCTTTCTTGTCCTTATGGTTGCTGTTCCTTCAAAACAGCAAAATGCAACCGAACTCTCTTTTTTAATACCTCTTCTATACTGGCACTATCAGTTCCAAGGATAAAGGGTTCGCTTGTGTTTTGGAGAACCAGAAATTGGAAACAGCTTGCACGATGCATTTTTGTTTTATTTTTTGGCTGAGGGTGAAATACATACCCATGTCAGAGCCTCTGAATTTCAAGGCTATCAGACCCTAACCTTCCCCCAAACAACAATAAAAACAAGAACAGGAGGCAAAAAATGCTGCGGCATTTTAAAGAGTGCTGTATTTTAATGGGAGCTTTCTGGATCGATTCCACTTCCTTGGACAGAGAAGCTTGAGAACATGACTGTCGTATTCAGACATGGCTCCAGGACCAGATAGGGGGGCAGGTAATAGATAAAGCAACGACGACGATCCATGAGTACAGGGACAGGCTGCTGGGCAGTGAACAATTGCAGTTATCCGTCTACAAGGCAGTTAACAGCAGAGTTGCCACAAGTGGCAAACTGTGGGATGGAATGAAGGAGTAGGATGCTACCCTTTGTGGGCTTTCACCCTTGGTAATCATGACTCCAGACCCCCTTGGCTGACAAGCCCTTTTAAGGGGACTCCCGGCTTCCCTCCATCCCGTAACTCCAGCCGGATAGGTTCCTTTTCAAGCCTTGTTCTGCAGCATGAGGTCCAAGGAGCCCAAAAGGTGCCTCCTGAAATACCACACCGATGCCTCTCTACACCAACTGGGGTGGGGTTGGGGTCTCTGGGTCCAGCATGGCGCCTCTGAGAAAACAAGCCCATGGCTGTATCCAAGTAAAGTCCTCCAGCCCTGCCAGGTGCAGAGAGGTTCGGGGGGGGGGCACCCTCCGGCCGGCCTTCCCAACCCTTCGAAAGACTCCCCCCTCCCCTCTCCAGCACCCAAGGGCGGGCGCCCCACAGCCCGGGTCCCCCTCCTTCAAGCCCAACCTTCCCCCCCCCACGCCCCCGCGAAGGAGACGCTGCGCTCGCAGGCGGAGAGGGGGGGGGACCGAGGTGGGCGGGGCTATGTCGATACGCCGGCCGCTGATAGGCGCCACCGGCCCATCTCCTCCCCCTTGGCTCTCCCATCCCCGCGGGCCGGGCCCTTAGATAAAGGGGAGCCCAAAAGGGAAGAAGGCGAGCGCAAAGCCAGCGGCGGCCTGAGCGCAGAGAGAAAGCGGGGCTAGGCGGCGGGTGGGCGCTTCGCGGGGTTCCCCTTTCCGGCGGATCGGGGCGCTCGCAGCCCCCCCCCCGGGGTCCATAAGGCCATCGCTTTCCAACTTCAGCTACAGTGATAGCTAAGTTTGGAAAGACCCAAACGGAGGAGAACCGCTGCGTCCGCTTGCTCGGCGTGTTGTGGTGGTGGTGGTCCTGCTTTCTCCCACCGGGGACGGGGTTGTCATCCTTGTGCGTTGTGTACTTGCATTGTGTGTGTGTGTAAGAGAGAAGGGGTGTGTGTGTGTTTGGACGCCTTCTCATGCCTGGAGGGGCTTTCTGATTGCACCGAAGATCCAACGGAGAGCGAGCGGAGACCCTAACCCCCCCCCCCCCCGGGACCACCATGACTCGCCCGGCGGCGGAGCAGCAGAGCCCGCGCGGCAGCGGCGGTGAGTGGAAGAAGGGGTGGCGGGGCGGCAGGGCGGGCGAGAAGGAGACGGACAAGACGCTCGGAGGCTGCCCCGGAGGCCCGAAGAAGCCAGGCGAGCTGCCTTCACCGCTCCCCCGCTCCGAAGGCGCTGTGCGGGCGCGGAACTCCGGGCGGAGCGCGCGCGCCAGGCGCCAAGTCGGGGGGGGGGGCAAAGCGGGCACTCGGCCGGGTCGGCAGGAAGGGTTGCGCCCCCGCGCCCCCAGGCCATCGCAGAACATGCCCGGCCAGCCGGAGCTCTGCCACCTGCAGCGCTGGAAGGGAGGGATCCTCCAGAGAGCATCGAGTCCCGCTTCTGTCAAGGAGGTCCAGTGGGGGGAATCGAACTCCCAACCTCTGGCTCCGCAGCCGGAGACCTTAAACCCCTGAGCTCTCCAGCAGTTCTTTAATAACCTTAGCCCTGCAGAGCTGGAAGGGGGACCCTCAAGAGATCATCAAGTCCAGCTCCTTGTCAGTGAGGCACGGGGGTGGGGTGGGGAGGGTGGGAATCGAACTCCCATGCACTGAATGAAAACCGATTTATTTCTGGTGATTTACAAACTGGTTTAAATACCATGTGATTTGAACCTGATTATTTAAACTGCTGAAATCAACTCATTGGAATGGATTTCAGAAGTGAGCATTTTAAAAAGCCCCTGCCAACCAGTTGAAAAAAAGAACTCACTTTGCAGACCATATAAATTGATATAAAATCAATTTCACCCTTGTGTCCTGTGAATCATAAGATCTAAATTGATTTTAATGACACTTAAGTGCAGTTCTTGTTGCCACTGTGACCACAGAAACGGTGTGTTCTCAGTACAGTACATGCCTGCTGGAGTGGTGAGGTAGATAGTGGCATGCTGTATGTACAGACTCTCCCCTCCATGCTGTAGCTATGGTAGCGCCAAGGTGGAATTGCTTTCTGTGAAGCACTGCCGCTGGCACACTGCAAAGTGGTTGCAATGGGAACCATGCAACCGATTGTACAGTTCCCTGTTGTTGGATGTAACATCCAGCACATTTACAAGAGCATAACTTGTATGCTCTGGCTGTACGAACAGGATTTTGCCCTGTTTATGGCAAAATGTTAAAAGCACATTTTTCCTACTTCCAGATGTAAAGAAAAACAATACTCTTCATCTCTGGCTGGTATACTTCTGGCTGTACTAGCCAGGGATGATGGGAATTGTAGTTGTGTGCATAATGAGAGGCAACAATTGATAAAACTTAGGCAGTTCTCTCCCCCCCCCCCAGTTTCAAATAAAAGACTGAAGTCAATGGGTAGTCATCAAGCTGCTTGAGTTACAATGGTCAAATTAATACTCATCACTCTTGAATGTATTCTTTGGAAGACTAAAGCCAAATAGACGTAGCAGCAATGAATTTCACCCCTGTTTCTAGTGCATGCAAAAAAGTGGTGAATAAGCTGCAAAGTGTCCCCGAGTTGCCTATAGCAGTCCTCTGTTATTTCCGTTTCAGGATCCTGTACAAGCTTTTTCACGTCTGCCAAATTCCTCTTGTACCTTGGCCATTCCCTGTCCACTTGGGTAAGTGTGTGCATTTGCTTGGTCCTTATTGCAGTCACTTACGTACAATTCTATATTTTTCCCGACATTTCATTATGAGATAACATAATGGCAGCATGGCATTCAGATATCCTCTCGTAATAACCTTGCGATTCTTGTGGGCAATCTCTATGCAAGACGCCTAGCTGAAAAATGGACAACCTGGATGGAAATCCAAAAAGTCCTTGGGCCAGAACAGATAGGCTTTTGCGCTAACAGATGCACACTGGACCATTGTGCAATTTTGGCACATTTTGGCTGAGATATATGGCAAGAGAGGTGGAAGAAGAGTGCTTGCCACCTTCTTTGACTAGAAAGAGGCCTTTGACTCAGTCCCTAGAAAACTACTGTGAGATAAATTACAGAAGACTTTGATTGACAAAGAGACTGCTGTTTCCCATTCGAAAGCTGCACCTCCACACCAGCTGTCAGGTCCACCGTGGACTGCATGGAGAACTGACGGATGAGATCCTGAGTAATAGAGGGGTTAAACAGGATTGTGTTTTGGCCCCCTATCTTTTTAGCTTGTTCATAAAGGACTTGGGGCCTTATCTGAGGACAGTTGAGAGTCATTTTCCAAAACCCGGCCCCCAGCAAATCCCACTGCTGTAATTTTATCTTTATCTCAGTTGGGCGTAAAGCAGCTCTTGGCAGCGTTTGCAACTTTATTGTGATGATAACTTCCTGTCCATTAATGCTCAAAAATGTAAGACCTTGGTGTTCTCTTTAGTCTAGGAAGAAATTCCACTGGACAGTGCAAAATAATATCCTTGAACAGGTTAAAGAGTTTTAAGTACTTGGAGCTAAACGAAGTATCATTCTGGTTGGACTGCCCACCGCAAAGATGTCCTTAACAAGGCCAAATGCAGGATGACAGCTGTCGCTCGTTTCTTTTATATAAATGGTGGACGCCACGCCCCCGCTGCTGCTTGTGTCTTTAACGGAAAAACAAGGGCCCAGCTGCTTTATGGCATACCTATCTGGATCAGCACATATAATGTGGAGGTTGAGAAAATACAATCCACCTTTTTGTGCTGTCTCCTGGGTGTTCCTAGGATATGCAGCCTTACATTTAGAAATTGGAGTTGGCCGACTGGAAACTAGTGCATGGATCCAGACTCTAAAATTCTGGCTGGGAATACACTTCCTAGCTGAGCACCGTGACTATGTGTACTATATGCTATCTGATTCCTATATTAGCACGTGGGCATCTGTGATTCAATATCAGATGAGGTCCATGGGTATGCCTTTTGATGCCATTCTAATGCTTGGACAGCAACAGGCCTATAGACCACTAACCTTTATGCTACAGTGGTGCCTCGCATTACGACATTAATTCTTTCCAGCGAAATCGCTGTAGAACGAAAATATCGTAATGCAGAAATAAAAAGCCCATTGAAATGCATTGAAACCCTTTCAGTGTGTTCCAGTGGGCTAGAAACTCACCGTCCAGCAAAGATCCTCCATAGGGCGGCCATTTTCAGTGCCTGTGCAGTGAGGAATCTGTCCCAGAAAACAGCGGGGAGCCATTTTATTTACCCGGTGACCATTTTGAAACCGCCAATCAGCTGTCCGAAAATCGTCGCTTTGCGAAGAATCAATTCCCGAAGCAGGGAACCAATCATCGCAAAGCGAAAAACTATGCTTCAAACACCCCAGGCCTATAGAGCATTTATGTTCAGAAGATTAAATGTTCTACCATCAGCTTTACTTGAAGGCAGATTTCAGGGAACCCCATGCCAAGAAAGACACTGCCCATGTGGATCCAGGGTACCCAAAATCTTATAAGAACCTAAGAAGAGAACTGCTGGATCAGGCCAAAGGTCCATCTAGTCCAGCTTCCTGTATCTCACAGTGGCCCCCCCACTAGATGCCTCTGGGAGGATACGATACAACTATCACATAACCTTTTATATTGTACTTTCTATAAACAAGTGAGGAGGGAACTGAGTCACCCCTTAGTGCATAAATTTCAAGGCCACTCAGATAAGTGGCTGTTCTGCTGCCTGTCAAACCAGAACCCTTATAGAGCAGCTTGGATTGCCAACTTTTTCCTGGCTGCAAGTCACAGAAGGATTGCATCACATGCAGATATTTGAACATTGTATATGCACCTTATTATCCTTTCTCTAGCTTTTTCCCCCTCTTTTTCCTCCCAATTGGCTTCAGTTTTGAATGGGTCATTTGACTCTAATTTAATAAAAATAACAGAACATCATGGTTCTTATAAAGAGTAAATCCACATATTTGCTAATTTGTGTTGTGGCATACTGTTCCTAAATTCTGGAAGTCTCATAGATAACAGTGGCACCACTATTAAGACTGAAACCCTAGATCTGTTGTTGATAACACAGACTTTCCTGTGGTGTGCAGCTCTTACTGGCCTTCTGGCTTCCTTTAAGTAATATAATGTGAAAGCTTAAGGCAGTTTCCAATAGAATCCTATACATTTCTCTTCAGAGGTGAGGCCTGTTGCGTTTGCAGGACTTCCTCCCAGGTAAGTGTATATAGGGTTGCAGCTTCAGTTTGGTTGCATTGGGAACTCTCCATATGTGTAAAATTAGGGTTCAGATTTTGGTGATTGCTTGGCATCCTCCAGATTAACAAAGTGAGTAATACATTGACAGATACCTTTTTGTGCGTATTGTGTAAATTGTAGCAGCAAGTTGCCATAGATCAAGAAATCTCCATAGACATTATCTGTTGAATACTGAGTTGCGCAACTCAATATGCAACAGATATCAACTATATAGATTTCTTAATTTATGAATATTTACTGCTAATACGTACGCCTTTTGCAAAAATGTGCAACAGGATTTCATCCATTAATTCCAAAATAAAGCGTGTTTTGTTTTTCCGTTTAGCTGTTAACCAAAAGGTTTGTTTATTGTCCCAGTAAAGCATAGATATTTTATAATGAATTTGTTTTTTTCAGTTTCCTTTTAATGTTCTACAGATATTAAGCTCCAGGTTTTGTGGTGTAAATTGTATAGAAACTGCATTCTGGAAATTAATTGCTCAACAAATTGGTTTTCAGTGAATGGCACAAGGAAGCAGGCACTGCAGCCAGTTATATGTAGAGAAAGCATCTTTTTTTTTTTAAAGAACAATATCTTCATCTTACCTTAGATCTGCAGAGCTGGAAGGGATCCTATATAGATCATCAAGTCTAGCCCCTGTCAAGGAGACAAAATGGGGAATCAAACTCCTAACTTCTGGCTCCTCGGCCAGATAATTAAACCATTGAGTTATCCAGCAGTTTAAATCTTAGGCTAAACTTGTAATTCTGTAAAAATCAAAATTCCAGTTACCAAAATAGGCATCTTGGCAAAATCTTAACAGAACACTCATTTTAAAGTGATTTGGGATATTCCTACGACGCCTTCATCTGCATGGCCTATTTTGCTTTCCCTCTACAGAGGCCAGGGTGATTTACATCGCTCCTTCCTTCTGTAGTCACAAAAGTTCTGTGAGGTGGGTTAAGTTAGCGTAAAATGTCTGGTTGAGGTTATAGCTTTGTGCGTCTACACGGAAGAATAGCAATGAATAATGACCTACTCCGGAAAATGCTGCTTTGTAAGACTGTGTTTCATAGTGATGCAGGACTATATGCGACGCTCGATTTGATGCCAGGCTTTGTAAAGCGTTAGCCTGATTGGAGTGCCCAGGTTGTTTTATTGCAACAAAAGTTACAAGGCGTCTTGTGGCACTTTTAAGGAATAATACATTTTATTTGGCTTTTGTGAACTGACTGGCTATATATAGCTCAGTGGTTTAAGTATCTGACTGCAGAGTTAAAGGTTGGGAGTTTGATTCCACGCTGTGCCTCCTGCGTGTAGAGCCAGCCTGTGTGACCTTGGGCCAGCTGTCTCAGGATGCTCCCAGAAGAAGGGAATGGGAAAAACCACTTTTGTGTATTCTCTACCTGGAAAGGGTTGCCATAAGTCAGAATTGACCCGATGGCATCCAATTATTTGTGGAGCGGAGTCCACATGGAAGCTTATGCCAAGTAAAATTGGTTAAAGTGCCACAAGACCCCCTGCCATTTCTGATGTGACTAATAACCAAGGGCTTCCGTTATCTTATTGAAGCAGTGACTCTTTACCTCTTTTTTTTTTTTTAACAAGTGAGCCAGATTTTCTAGCCTAATGTGTTCATGGCAGTAGCAAATAAGTGAGCCTCTCTGCCTTTTGTTGTCCTTTCCTAGCTGCCGGCATTCAGAGGTGAGCTGCTTCTGTGGCTGCAGGAGGTGCATAACTCAACCTCTCTTAGTCCCGTGTCACAAAACATGGCATTAAACAGGCACAGCTTGGCCACTAAGGTTGATGTGACAAGGAAGTGGAAAGGCACAAATGTTTTAAGGCCAGAGTTGAGTGAAGCATCCTTTGGTTGTTCAGCCCACATGTAAAGCGCCTATCCCATTGAATAAAGGCAGCTTGCAAACTCATAAAAATACTTGAGACATGATGTGGCTGGAATCAAGCAATGCAACGCTGTGCCTTTCAGTGTGAGAATTGAATATGTCCATATGCATGTCACATTGAAATTAAAAAAAACCTCAGAAAGATGGGGCTGCTGTTTAGATTATCACAGTATGGGAGAAGCACTTGTGCAGCCAAGGGTGCCTTTAATGGTTTTCCTGTGGTTCAGAGGTGAACAACCCTGAGGGCTGAATCTGGAGTTTGGCCTGGTTTCAAAAATCCACTGCATGGTGTCAGTTCAGTTTTCTACAGGAGCGATCTTGCCCCTTGTCCAGCAGTGCACTAGGTCAGAAGGAACCCTGTTGAACCCCCTCCAGTTGACGTCATGCTTTTTCTGCCACTCTGCTGCCTTGTATCTCTGTCTGGGACTCTTAATCGAGGTAGATCATGGCGTTGCTCCTTAGAAGATAGTAACTTTTATTTAATAGGTCTGTCCTAGGGCTGTACACCTCTGGACTCTGGACTGACCATAAAAGTGGAAGTCAAACAAAAAAAGAAGTGGAATAGTTTGTTCATTTTCTTTTTTTCAAAAAAGGGATCCATAATAGAGGGCAGAAATGAGCATTCGTGAGACCCTTGCTTTTGGCTTGTAATGAGAGATGAGTCATGGTTCTGTGAAAACGGTGAGAGTTCCCGTTAGATAGAATATTATACGTGTAGAGCAGGGCTGCCTTCTTACTCTGGCAGCTCCTTGCATTTCATTGCAAACTGTCTTTGAACTCCCGTGAGCTTCTTGTAGTCAGTTAATTATATCCTGCCATTCCTTGGTTGAGCTGATGTGAGATGACATAGATGTCTTGCCTGCTTTACTCTACAAACAGCCCTGCGAGGTAGATCAGGCTGAGGGAGAGCGCGTGGGCCAAATTGACCCAGCGAGTTTCATGACCTGGTGGTTATTAGAACTCGGATTTCCCAAGACCCATTTTAGCGCGCTAACTACCATATTGCTCTGGCTAGGTTCAGTGTGGTACCACAGTTCATGAGTGTTGGTTTAGCTATATCTGGTACCTGGAAAGCAATTTCTTCCCAAGCTGATGCTTGAAGCGAAGCGTGTCACAGCTTTCCACCCAGTTGACTTGATCCGGCAAAACTCTCCAGTAGACCGAAACATAATTCTGTGAAGACTGTCCTGTGCATGGACCTGAGGAAAACAGCTCTTCATCCAGCATCAGGACTAGGAGAGGTGGCGCTGAGCCTCCTCTCTGAGGGTGTCTACCCGTGAAGCAGCAGGCTTTGTGTTACACATAGGAATTCTACTTCCCCAGACCAAATGTATTAGGAAAAAAAATAGGAAGCTGCCTCATACTATCTCAAATGTATTGTCGCCAGGATCTTGCCCATTATTGGCTACCAGACTTTTAAAACGGGGGGATGGAACCGGCGACTTTCTGCATGAAAAGGATGGGTTGCCTTACCACTCAGCTGTGGTCCTCTGAGGTATTTGTCGATGGCCGGTGGAGAAGGAGAAGTCGGCTCCACCGATCATTGTTTCCTTTTCTCTTTCCAGCGGATAGCCAGCATTGCTAGTGAGACCAGTGCTGGTTAAAATCAAGGATTTGTGGTCAGGGCCACTGGTGGTCACCTCTTAAGTCTTTTTTAATTTAATGATGAAGTCAACCCCTACCCCCCCCCCCCGAAGCGGATAAAGAACCTGCTGACACTGATTTGCCTGGAGCTTGCATTTGAAGTAAAACTTGCTTGGAATTGTGTTATAACTGAAATGGTTATGGAGTTTATGTGAAGGCAGGTCAGGCTAACACAGTGGTCTAGTTTAATCTGGCAGTAGTGTTTTGTGCCGCCCACAACAGCTTTATGTGTCTGACTCATCACTTTTTTTTCCATCTAGTCAGAAGAGAGGCAGTCTAAGAAACACATTCTGCACTTGATGTTTTTGTTCTATGCATTGTTATGCTGTTAAGTAGTATTATGTTTAATAAAGTAAAAACATGCAGGAAGGAGGGAAGGAAGCCATCTTCTGAAAAGAGCCAACTTTGTCGGGCCAAGGATACACATTGGCTAGAGTAAGTGGATGATGACAGATTGCTGACAACTGTATTTGTGTTTGCATTTCCTTATGAACTGGGAGGCAAGGCCCTCTTTCTAGCTCTTCAAAAAAAATTCTGTGCTTAGTCCCGGTTTTGCTGTGGGTCCAAGATCTGTCTCAGCCAATCACTGAGTACTTAATTTAAGGTTAAAATTGGGCTGCCTTTTTTGGGAAAAATGTGGGATATAAATAAAATGAAAAGAATGAGTGAAGGGTGTCCGCTAACATCTTCATTGCAAAACTGAAATCACCTTTGGCTGATATACACATTCTGAAAGTGACATCAGTTTGTACACTGAATCATGCTGCTGTTTCATTTGACTTATAATAAGGTCATATGGTTATGGCCATTTCAAATCTTATGCAAAGGAAATCCTGAATTACAGTTACTTCGTGTCCTCTAAATGGGAACTGATACCAGCGGGAACTTCCAGTTTAGTGAGCCTGTATGTTGCATCTGTTTACTACTTTCAGGGATTATATTTTCCCAGTGTAAACTTCAAAGGCCCCCCCCTTTATTTTTACATCTAAAAATTAAATGTGTGGAAGTCCTGTTATACACTGGAAATCATATGTTAATGTTCCCTTTTCTTAAATCTCTTAATAATCTTTCTTACAGTTAATTGTGATTGGCTTGTTACTTTTCCTTCTACCCCCAAGACTTCTAGTAGGTACTTTCACAGTTGGCTGCTTCTGTGTTCTTGGTAGTTACTCATTTTCTGTTGCTTATTGAATGGAAAGGATCTACCAGACCTGTGGGCAAGTGCAGTTGCAGAGTTATTTTGGAAAGGTAAATGGTCGAAATAAATAAATTGTAAAATAAATACAAAGCATGAACACCCATTAGGCCTTCTCTTATCTGGCAAGGTGTGTTTAAACGATTTGGCCAACCCTTGAAATAATGAGGGTCATAGTTAATAACCCACTAAATGTAGGCTACACAGTATAGTTTTCTAGGTTTCTGCAGGTGTGGCCAGGCTGAGCTGAGCTACTGCTAACAGATGAGAGTAAAATGTATATTTTGCAGTGATAATGGTATCTTGATAGCTGCTTACTTGGTTTGCGTATACTTTGAGCAACATAGAAATAATTACAGGTGGCATTTTTCCTAACCAGAATGCACTCGTTATCCGAGTTGCTATTGATATTTCCACTGCTAAAGTCAACACCCTTCCAACATTTACAAGATGGATTTGTTTATAAGTATGTAAATGTTGAAATATGGTCCATTTCAAGCACTGTTTGCACAGTATAAAGATCACACTTTCTATAAAACTACTGTTCAGATAATATGTGCATGAAGAAGAATGACCTTGCCCCATGACACACATAAGGAGATAGAGGAGATTAACACCTTAGAGCAGTGGTTCCCGTCCTTGGGTCCCCAGATGTTCTTGGACTAGAACTCCCAGAAGCCTTTACCACCCACTGTGCTGGCTGGCGTTTCAGGGAGTTGTAGTCTTAAGAACATCTGGGGACCCAAGGTTGGGAGCCAAACAGTGGGAGTGGAGGATGTAAGAAGAAGTCACAGGGTAGGAGACTGGAAAGGAGATATTGGAACACACTACTTTAGAGATGAGTTAAGCATTTAGGACATTCAGCAGAGTGTCTATGGGACAGATAGAGTCCAACATGCCAATGGGTTGGAAGGAAGCTGGTAATGTGGTGGAGTCAGGAGACCAACGTTTATATACCCTCTGTGTTTGTTGTTATAAATAGTAGTATTTTAATTTATGGTTGTTGCTGCAACATTCCAGAGCTGTGATGTCCTTTGATATTTATAGAATTCTTTAAAATCACCTATTACCCAGACCTGGTTATTCACGCACAGTGAGGCATGAAGCTTGGTGGCTATACTATGAAAAGCACAGATTGGGTTGTGCTCTTCACAGTCTAACCACTAGGTTTGCTGATTCCATGTGACAACATAAACCCCACATAGGACTTCAGTGACTGAACCGCTCATAAAAATGCAGTTCCTTCTACAAAGGCTCTTTGCTTTTGTTAGCATTTCAAGGGCACACACCTTATCCTGAGGAAGCTGTGGAACTTAGCCCTGCCTGAACAAAGCTTTCCGGGCTAAACATAACCAGTTATGTTCCTAGCTAAGGTCTATCTGCCTGTTACTGTCAGCAGCAGCATCAATCATCATCATCATCATCATCATCATCATCATCATCATCATAAAAATAAGAATAATAATAAAAATAAGAATAATAAGAATAAGAATTATGGCAGCTCTTTCCAGGGTTTTCTAGGCAGAGAGTACTCAGAAGTGGTTTTACCACTGTCTTCTTCTGAGTATGCCCTGGGATTGTGCAGCTTGCCCAAGGCTACACAGGCTGGCTCTTCTGGGAGTATGGGCGACTGAACTCCCAGACTGTTTCCACAGCCAGATACCTAACTCACTGGGCTATATGGGCAACTCGGACTGTCAAGCCTCTCCCTTTTCAGCCTCTCACCTGAGTGACTAAGGAGTCTTCAAGGGGAAAGATAAATAGCCTCTCCACCATGAGGGGAGAGATTGAGGAGATGCCAGTGCCAAGATGCCTGGTGTACAAAACAGCAAAAGATTGTTCCAGAAACTGAAAACCTAAGGGCGTCCTTGTTTATATGTTAGTGACAGAGGAAGTACACATTCATATATGCAAGCATGTCACTAAGATCTTTTCCCTAAGAATGATAGAACAGGAATAGCAAGTTTGATCACATCTAATGTAACTACCACAAGCTACAGTACTTTTTAAAAAGAAATCAGGCTGAAATGGAAGATTGCAAGGACTGAGGAATCCTTCAGCTACTTGTGGGTGGTGGCTATATTGTATGTGAATTGGAATAACAGCTTTAGTACTTCAAGAATGTAAAGGTATTTGACGAATATGTTCTGAAGGACTTCTCTCCTCGCTGCTGCACTTCTTCACTCAGTGGGGAGATTTGAGACAATCTTCAGAGAGAGATGCAGTTTGCACCAAGGAATCTTTACACAGATGGATGCTCCTCAAAATGCTCATTTCCACTGTGCAAAAAAAAAAAGCACTGCTAAAATGTTTAAGCAAGTGGAGGGCAAATGCATTTTAGCAGTATGGACCTTTTTTGGGGGGAAAAGAGAGAGAAAGCACAAAAGCAGAACTTGGAAAATTTACTTTTTCAGACCACATCTCCCACAATCTCTTAGCCACTGCAGTCATTGGGGGTGGGGGGAACCCTGCACAAAAGGTGGATGACAGAACCAGGTACAAACCACACATGGGGGAAAGGGGGACACTGCAGGTATGCACTGCAGAAGAGATATACATATGGCTGGTAAGAGAGCATTCTCTTCAAGAAGTTACTTAACAAGAGAAGAAAAAAGTGTGAGCAATCTGATGCTGTTATACTTCTGACATTTATTGGAAGCCAGTCTTTTTGTACAGGCAGATGAGTTCAGTTTGTATAGAGCAAGGTGTGTGTGGCAGTGACAAAGAACACATTATGGCGTAACATAAGGTTGCTAAGCATGAAATACATAATGCCGGTGCCCTCAGAAGGAAGTATCACAGGGTTGAAGTATATTTTATTTCCTAATAAATATTCTTAATATTGTTTTTTTAATGTGCTAAGACTACACAATACAAAAAAGGATAAACCGATAACTTGAAAGAGAAATACAAATTAAAAAGAAAAGTTGCACGTAATTTACATAGTACAACTTAAGAAACTTAGCTATAATAGTGCATCCACCACTGGGACAATAATGATTTTTTTCCTTTTCACAATGCAGTATTTATGATACCCTATACACCTTCCAAAAATTCATTATCTCTATCTCTCTCTTTTTGGGGGGGTAATCTGCCTTCCCCTTTTCCTAACGCAAAATCCAAACAAATATTCTCATATAACGATTAAATGATTTTCCTTTAGCAATCCCGCTTTTATTTTCATGTTGCATGACTTAATTACTAAGTCTTAGAGTTCATTCTGCCATTCACTTCACTTAAACTCATGATTATGCTTCCAGTTTTTCACAATCGCGCAATCTGGCTGTCGTCACTTTAATTACTGTGAAAAACTGGAAATGTAGTAATGAAATGTTCTTAGCATTATAGTCATGCAGTTGAATTTCTGGGCCTGTCCAGATGGGGAAATTTGGAGCAATCTGGCTTGTGCTTAAAAAGTCCCTCTCTTCAGCCTTGGTGACTGTCCTTTAAAAAAAAAAAAAATTAAAATAAGAGTAAGTAACATAGTGAAAGAGCAATGCAGCCACCTACACACAATACACAGTACACACAATACTGCCAATGTATTTTGGTTATCTAGAATAGCTCTGTATCCGTAGAGAAATAATTTTTTTTAAAAAAAGAAAGCGGAAGAGAAAATGAAAATACAGGGAGATTTCCTGTCATCCATTAAAAAGTCACAACCCACCTAATATGTCACAGGTTTGTCACCTCAGATAACATCATCTGCAGCTCTGTTTGGGTGTGAACCAACCATCCGCACGGGATGCACAATGAGGCAATTAGGAGCATGCTAAATTGTGCCAAAAAAAACACCCCAAGCCCTCAGCACTGTGCCAGAAAGGAGTCGGACAACTCTAAAAAGGGTTGGGATGGAGCGCTCTGCATCAAAACATTTGTGGACACTGTAATGTGGTTCGAACCAGACTGCACCAAAATGATCTTAAATAATGAATTCTATACCTGTCCGGACAGGCCCTCAGACATGTTTAATTTGAGAGAACTCCCACTATATTCAACAAGCTTTGTTCTCTTGGGAATTTCTAAGAGTATAGCTTTGGGTAGAACCACACAGCTTTTCACATTAATCAGTGCGGATTTGCTTGCAGAATAGCAATGAAATGCTGGTGGCTCCTTTCAGCCGGTTATGGTATAAGCCCCCTAACCTATTATCCATCCTTGACGTATCTTACAATGGCAAAAGAGGTCATCTATAGGAGAGGTTTTTTCTTTCTTTTTTTTTTTTTTAGTGATTAGGGCATGATAAGATGCTGGTAGCTGGAGCTGGTACCAATGGCCAGATCTGCACGTTTGTAGAGGTTCCACTATTGATCTCCAGAACCCACAGCCATCTACTCGCTGTTTTCGCTGCTGGTCTCTCCAAGCATATAAGCAGTGATACTTGCAAGGAGATGGTGCAGCAGCCTCTCCTTGCTATATGTCCTCGGCTACTGGAATGTGGCGTGGCTTTGGCCAACAGAGCAAATGGTCAATGATGACAGAAACGATAATGTGGACCTCCTAAAGGAAGAGGCTCTACTGAGGGCATATCTTTTCACCTCTGCTAGAAATGTGAAGACAATGCTTTATGGATATCATAATTATTTATATGTGCATTATACTGAATAATTCAAATTCAATTAAATATATTTCATTCTAGGGTGATCGTATGTGGCATTTCGCAGTATCTGTCTTCCTGGTTGAACTGTATGGAAACAGCTTGCTCTTAACTGCTGTGTACGGGTTGGTTGTGGCAGGATCAGTCCTTCTTTTGGGAGCCATTATTGGGGACTGGGTAGACAAGAACCCAAGACTCAAAGGTAAGTCATGTTTTGCGGATTTTACTGAAAAACTACCAGATGTATTTAGGACAATCTAAAACTAAAGATGCAGAACCAGCTAGTGATGTTCATGCTGGGTTTCTAATTAGCCAGTTGTTTTTAACTTCATTTTCCCCTAAGACTTTCTGGTTGTAAAAGGCATGCTGATTTGATTGCAGTCTGATAATAACATGCCTTTTAGAGTGTACAACATCTGGATAGAATTCCAGAGGAACAGATACATTGAGACAGGAGGGATGAGTGTGTAGCCTTCCATGACCATTGGTCCTGCATGCTGGGGTAGATGAGAAGTTGGGTTCCATGACATTGGGAGGACTGTGCCATTCCCCATTCTTTCAGGATTAATTTTGGTTGCAATCTAAGGTATGCTTACCTTGGAAGAAGTACCGTCAACGCTGCAGGGCTTAGCAAACATATATAGTTCTGTTGATGTGTCACTGGGAGTTGACACAAAAATAATTGTTACATCCTACAATTAGCAGTCCTGCCTAGGCTAACTCAGAAGGTTCAGTGCTACTAAGTTCAGTGGCACCTGCTTCCAGGTTTGGTGTGCGCAAGATTGCAGCTTTAAAACAGTGCCTTCTGTTTCTAAATATATACACAGCAGAGAGCACATTGCATCATAGTAACTTTAATAATGACCATGTGCATGTTTCAAAATGTATATATTTTATCCTTTGATAAAAGGGCTTCACAGGTAATTGAATTGCCTATGCAAATTTTAAATAATTAGTTCCATTAAGGATATGCAAGCTGGGTGTTTCCATAGCTACACAGATCACAGTATTTGCTGATTGGTAATATTAGTGCTAAACGTCCAGATAGTTTTTGCTAGGTAAAAGTCCTGCTTCATTATCATCAATGGGACTTCATTCAAGGCAGGATTATACCGGTACTTTTGGAGTCTTAGAAGCAGGCTAGTGGAAGTTGTTGCAGTAGAAATATAAGCCGTGTGCTGGAACCTGTTCATTGTAAAATGCATATACTGTACTTGTATACAGTGGGGTCTTGACTTGAGAACTTATTCTGTATCGGAAGGCGGTTCTCAAGTCAAAAAGTCTGTAGGTCAAGTCTCCATTGACCTACAGTGCATTGAAAACCGATTAATCCCGTAACAGGCCGTTTTTGTTCCATTTTGGTTTTTTTCTGGTCTGTAAGTCAATTCTCAGGCTGCAAGTCAAACCTAAATTTTGCAGCCAGTGAAGTCTGTAACTCAAAAAGTCTGTAAGTCAAGCCGTCTGTAAGTCAAGGGTAAACTGTAAATGCTGTGGAATAGATAACGGTCTTTCTCGAAGGGGGGCTTCTAGAAATGCCATTTAGTAGCATCTTTTCTTCCCTAATGGATTTATTCCTGGAAAGAAGTGTAAGAAGACAAGGGAGGGTTACAGATGGAAACTGATAGTGTTTAGAAACTCCATCCCCTGCTGTAGAATTCTGTAAATGATCCCGATAAAACTCTTTATCTGGAGGCCTTTTTTGAAATGACACTGTTTTGGGTAACAGAGTGTTCAGTGAAATGAAACTGGATTAAACAGATGGAATTGATTTAAATTAAGCTGTAAGCCTGGACACTGAACCTATTAAACAGTTTGTGCTATATGCATTTATATATTAAAGAGTATTGGATGACAAGTAGGGGAATATTTTTAGAATGTCTGTAGAATTCCAGTTGCCAGTATTGATGACCTATGGCAGTGGCGGGGAACCTTTTTGGCCCCCTGCCTGTCGAAGCGCTAGCACTGCGGCTGCAGCCGCCTCCTGAGCAATTTATGGCTTGCGTGCCCGCAGAAAGGGCTCTACGTGCCAGCTGTGGCACGTGCGCCATAGGTTTGCCATCACTGACCTATGGTGTCCTTTCTTTATCCTGAACAGTGGCCCAGATGTCCTTAATTGTGCAGAATGTGTCCGTCATTTTGTGTGGCATTCTCCTTATGATTGTCTTCCTCTATAAAGCTCAGCTGTTGACCATGTATCATGGATGGCTTCTGGTAAGTGCAGAAACATTGTGACGACCTCATGGTTCGCCATCTTGAGTTTTGTATTGTTTGTTAGGTGCTGGGGGCAGTGGAGGAGATGTTAAGGTGGGGTTTTGCTTTTTTTATGTTTATTATTTCAGTTTTGTCTGTGTATGCATGTTAAGTTTCTTGGAAGCCGCCCAGAATGGTGGCTTATCCACTAGGTGGGTGGAATATAAGTAAGTAAAAAAAAATCAATTTCATTTATAATCAGAGTTAAGCCTTTCTATGTCATAACATGCCCTTTTCAGAAACCCTTTTTTCTGTTTCCCCCCAGACGTTGTGCTATATTCTAGTCATCACAATAGCAAACACTGCAAACCTGGCCAGCACTGCCACTGCAATCACCATACAGAGGGACTGGGTGGTGGTGGTTGCTGGTGAAAACAGAAGCAAATTGGCAGGTGATTGGCTTTTTGTTATCTTAAGTTGTTACACTTTCATGTGTGCTTGGGTTTCAGGAAACATGAAATCAGTATGTTTTTCTGGGTTGCAGGAATCATGAAGCAATACTAGATTATAACTACAGTTCAAGATATCCTCTTTTTTTCTTTTTTATTGTCTCTGAGAGCAAGGGCAGAGTGAATTACAAAATTTTTCATTACCTAATGATCTTAGGGTTATGACACTGGTCTTTGTCAGTCAGTGTTCAGCTATGACACTGCCATGTTTGAACAAGCAGACATTTGAAACTTAGAATCATTCCTTTGTCACTATGATGATGATGATGAATCTATTATTGACAGTAGTGGCAAGCAGTAGTGGTTTTAATGATCACCTTTTATCAGATAAAAATGAATTCATATCAACATGCTATTTGAAAAGGAGGAATGCACTGTATTGCCTTCCATTAGTACAGAAAGATGACAGCTTGCGGCTCTCCAGATGTTCCTGGGATTACAGCTGTCAATGTCTCCCACCACTGGCTAAGGTGGCCCAGGGCTGATAGAAGCTGTTGCCTGATCAGATCAGGAGACTATATGTTCCCCATCCCTGTATTAGCGTAAATAGAGAGGGAGTGATAGAGTAGCTTCTTGAGTCTTATGGCTACAGGTGTATGTGCAGTTAAGAAAAAATGTGAGAAGCAGTTCTTAAATATTGATATTAAGTTCTTTGTCTCTGAATAGTCATGCCTCAGAGTCTACGAGAAGGTATTAGTGTACATTTTGTGGTTCAGGGTTATTATAAGCAGGAAAAGCGCAGTGTTGTTTATAATCTTTGGGTGTCAGAGTCTGTGAATTTAAGCGTACTCATTCAGACTACATTTTATTGAAAACATGATCGTAACTTTGGAACAAATACTGAAAACAATACATACATAACTACATAATGCAGTCTACAGATAAAAAAGAGGAGGAGGGAAACGGTACAATATTCACTTTAAGGCATGTAATTATAAAGCCTGGAAATATAAAGAAGGACTTTTGCATGGCACTCGAACTTTAGAGTGTCTTCAGCCACAGCTTTCTGTATTGTTTCATAGCTGTAGTTTGAGCACTAAAGGAGGTCCTTTTAACGCCGAAATTCCAGTTATTCTATGATCATATGCTGATGGTGTGTTTTCACATGTTGCTGTGTAGATATGAATGCTACCATACGACGGATTGACCAGCTGACCAATATTTTGGCCCCGATGGCCGTTGGACAGATAATGACATTTGGATCACCAGTGATTGGCTGTGGGTTCATCTCTGGTTGGAACCTGATTTCCATGTGTGTAGAATATGCACTGCTTTGGAAGGTTTATCAGAAAACCCCCGCTTTGGCTCACAAAATGAATTCAAAGGTTGAAGAGTCAGAACTGAAACAACTGAATGTACAAAAAGGTACCAAAAATTTGAAGATAATCTTTGTTGAAATAAAAATGACCAGCAGCACAACCGCATGCATGTCCATTGACAAGTAAATCCTGATGACTTTTGTAGGATGTCCTCTGAAGTAACTGTGTGAAAGATTTCCACCGTATTCATTAATCTCCCCAAGTACTTCTTCCAAAACTTCTGGCAGTGCAATAACGCTTAATATCTGGAGTTTAGAAAGGTTACATCTGCTTGTTTTCTTCATTTAACTCACATTTCTCCTTGTGTCCTAGTTTCCACTTTAAAAACTGAAGTGTTATACATTCTGAGGGATTAACCTTGCAATGCACACTAAAACTTAGAGGAGTGTATCAAGAGATCTGCAGATAGAATTCTTCTCACAGAACAGGGCACTTGTGGTTTCTGCAAACATAAAGGATAAGGCCAGTGATTTCTGAGCACTTCTATCCCTTTTCTGGAAAATCTGTTCCTGAGGATCGGGAGACAACTCTGGAAAGGAACGAGAAACTATGTATGAGGCTGTGATGAGTGCTGTCCTCAGGATGAATCTGCGAAAATTTCTGTCCCTTCCATTTGCCTATACTGAATGAAATAAATTCTAACATAAAGGAGGTCTTCCTTAAGTCGGAGAAATAATAAGTATCTAATTTAGAAAAGTTACTCAGAATGTTCCTCTGTTTATAATTAGCAAAAAAAATCATGTAAACATTTTAGAATCTCACATTCTCCTAGTTTAAGCTACATGTTGTGAACTTGAAAGTATCTGAATTAGCCACTGAGGGTCAAATTAGACATTAAGTGCTATCATTTAACCCAGCTAACCAGTTTTTCATCTCCATGATGAGATTTCCTTAAAGATACAACATCAGTCAGACCTGCAGATTAGGGCAGTGTTTACTTTCCAGTGACCTTCATAGAACAGCACATGCTAAATGCAGGATGTGTAGATGAGGGAAAATTATGCACCACGACAAAGCAATGTTCCCTTTCCCACCAGTTCTTCTGATTTATGAGGTTTCTTGTTTTCAGGTCTTGGAAGTGTTATCTTTTTGATGACAGCTCTCAGAATCTCCAAGCAGCTGAGGCATGTGGAGAGCTGTAATTTTTTTTTTTTAAGGGGGGGAACGTTTCTAAGCTTCTGAGTTAGATTTCTACACCTGTTGTTATTCACAAGCCAGCACAGAAATATTAATTCTTTTAACCTAAATGTGTGGATGTGTGTCTGCTGCCAACACCTACTTCTCGCTTTGTTTCCACAGAAGGTGAATTGAAGCCCACCGAAGGAGCGCAGCTAATAGAAGAGAAAAATGCTGCTATCTTTGAGCCCAAGCAAGAGGAAAACGCTAGCTGCCTTTCTCGGATGTCTGAGCCTTTCGTTACATTCCGGGACGGCTGGGTTGCTTATTACAACCAGTCGGTCTTCCTTGCAGGCATGGGCCTGGCCTTCCTCTACATGACCGTCCTGGGCTTTGATTGCATCACCACGGGCTATGCCTACACTCAGGGACTGAGTGGCTCCACGCTGAGCCTCTTAATGGGGGCTTCTGCAATCACAGGAATCATGGGCACGGTGGCCTTCACCTGGCTGCGCCGCAAGTGTGGTCTGGTGCGCACAGGCCTCATCTCCGGAGTGGCGCAGCTCTCCTCTTTGGTCCTGTGTGTGATCTCGGTGTTCATGCCTGGAAGTCCTTTGGACCTCACCGTTTCCCCGTTTGCTGACATCAGCGCCAGGTTGTTCGAAAGCAACCCGTTGCCTACTATGGTGCCGGAGAGCGAGCTCCTTGATGTGCCCTTTCCAACTGGAATGCCTCCCTTGGTCAATGGGTCGACGCCCGAGTTAGGCTTGGCTCCCTCCTCTGTGCCTCTTGTCTCTGTTAGCCTCCTTTTCGCAGGAGTCATTGCTGCGAGAGTTGGTGAGTTGGTTACTCTTGTGTAAAAACATCTGCTTCGTTTCTGTCAGGAAACACCTCCTGTACTTGTAGAGCCTTTCCCTTAAATCAGAGTTCAACATTTCATCTTAACGGTTCACAAGCATAGATGTATAGTGAGAGTGGACAAGGTTGAAAACTCAAAAGCTGGCGGAGGGATGTTGGGTCTCACAAGACCAAAAAAAGGAATATTTTCAAGTTCTGGTTCCCGGGTGTTGGACTGCAACTCCTAGGCTAGCAATACCCAGGGCCCCACGTTAGGAAACCACTGCTGCGACACTGTAGTCCTCTGCATGTCGCCCTGTGTTCAAACGGGGAGCATGTGCAGAGTGCTGCAGTCTACGTGTGGTTCACATTTTGCTGAACTGTTCCTTGAATAATGGAGTGCAAACTATATAATAAATGTAGCTTGAGGGTAGAATTGCTTATGCAGGCATAGCAGCCTCACGTTTCTTGACGCATGTGGCTAGACCCAGCAGAAGCCTCCCATGGATGAAAAGGGGTCCTTCCTTGGAGGGGGGGAGGCTTTTGGGTCTGGCATGTTCCCCCACCCTGATACAAGAGCAGAGAAGCAAATCTTGATGGATTCCTCCCCACCACTTCCCTAATCTCTGCAACATTAGGGAACTTTCCAGAGGTAGTGGAGAGGATGGTGTTTGGGGGCTGCAGAGGGAGGGAGAAGTGGTAGAAATGGCCTCCCTCCCATAGGCAGGCAAAGTTCCCTTTTTTGGGGGGGGGCAGCTCATGAGACAGCGTGGCCCCATGAGCTGGGTGACTGTGGGCGCTGTAGTGCCAAAATGGGTCTTCTCCCCTTTGTCGTCCCTTCTCTTCACACTGCCATGAATGTTCTTAATGGAATTCCAATCTGGGACGATCAGGCCGGTGGAGGAGAATCCCAGGATGCACCCACTCTGCACCTGGCAAAACCCACTTCCAAGCCAGCGTGACGTCCGTTCTGAAAGAGGGGCCGAAACAGAGCGGAGAAATAACCGTTGACTACTGAAACCTTGTTATAGGGTTAGGGTTGTTTGGTAGATTACCTTAAGTGTTGATAGTTCGTGAGGCTATTCCCTACTACATTTAGGTGCTTGGCTGAATATTCGGTATTTATAGAGATCATGACTTGTTCAAGTTTTTAAAAGGTTTTATTTCTTTCAAAGGCTTTAATTTACATTTAACTTGTATTAGTTTCTTCTAATGGCAATTTTATTGATTGTACCCCAACTCGAGAGCTTTCACTTTAAGATACGAATGAATGAATGTTCCCTTCATGCAGTCTTAATTACTTTCCTTCAAGTAATGAATTACTCCTATCTATCTATCTATCTATCTATCTATCTATCTATCTATCTATCTATCTATCTATCTATCTATCTATCTATCTATCTATCTATCTATCTATCTATCTATCTATCTATCTATCTATCTATCTATCTATCTATCTATCTATCTATCTATCTACAATAGTTTTATCCTGCCTTTCTCCTTATAAGGACCCAAAGCAGCTTACAACAATTAAAAGACAACATTTAAAAGCTAAACAGCAAGTATACAAATATTTAAAAAGGAATTAAATAAGTATTGTATTAAAAACAGTAAATGAAATCAATACTAAAAACGCATTTAAAAACAACAGAGTGAAACAATCCATTAAAAAAAAACCATGAAGCTTTGCTTCTAAGTAAACATGAGCAGGATTGTGCTGGCAGCTGATAAGCAAACATCCTTTCTTTTTCTTTTTTTTTAAACCAGATGAATAGGTCTGATAGTTTTACTTGCATGTGTTTCATGTGTCTTTCTGTTTCTCCAACTGCTTTTCTTTTTGTTTGCATGCCATAGGCCTGTGGTCTTTTGACCTGACCGTCACACAGTTGCTCCAGGAAAATGTGATAGAGTCTGAAAGAGGGATCATAAATGGTGTCCAGAACTCCATGAATTACCTCCTGGATCTGCTGCACTTCATCATGGTCATCCTGGCTCCTAACCCGGAAGCTTTCGGGCTGCTGGTTCTTATTTCTGTGTCCTTTGTTGCAATTGGCCACATAATGTACTTTCGGTTTGCCCAAAAAACCCTGGGCAAGAATGTTTTCCTTTGCTGTACTCCTGAGCAAAAGTCTGTTGCTGATGAACCAGCATCTTGTGATGCATCCAATGCCTAGAGATAGAGCTTGGAAAAAATTACTTCTTGGACTCCAGCTCCCACAATCTCTCAGGCACTATGGTTGCTTGGTGCCTTGGGAGACTCTGGGAGTTTAGTCCATAAAAGGAACTTCCCAAAGCTCCAATTTAGAGAGTTTCAGCCATTGCTGCCAATTCTTCTTTCTTCCTGTCCATGTAAAGTGGAAAAAGGTATTGTTAAGCAGCGGCTTTTCAAAATTCTTCCCGTTCACCCAAGCCCTCAGCCTGTCCTGCCTTCCTGCTGCCTTTGCTTTGCCCAGGTGTGGATTTCCTCTGCATAGAAGTAACGTAGCTTATTTATTTAAGGGGAGATCTGAAGAGTGAAAAATGAACTGGAAATGCAAATAAATCATTCTGATTCTTTTTCATACAGAAGTCATGCCAAGGGAGCAGGAAGTGGGCATTATTATAATCAAGCCATGATACAGATTATGCGATACGTGCCTAGTAGCTTCCCCACCCCCCCTTGTAACATAGATGCGCTATGTTTTGCTTCTTTTAAAAATGGACTCTTTGGGACACATGACCAAATGTTACACAAATGAACAACACAAAGGGTCATGCCCTTTATGCATAGTAGAGTTCTGATATGTGCCCCAAGTGTGTGTGTGTGTGTGTGTGTGTGTGTGTGTGTGTGTGTGTGTGTGTGTGTGTGTGTGTGTGTGTGTGTGTGTGTGTGTGTGTGTGTGTAAGTCGAAACACCAGCTCTCATTTTTGTAATGTCTATTCTGGAATGTATTGTTTTTTCATTGTATTCTTTGAATAAGAAATAGTGCAAAGTATTGTAGAATATATATATATAGCACTTTTAAGGAACGTTTGCTACAGACAAAAGTGATAAATGTTCTATAGAATTGTAAAATATAGGCTTTTTGAAATGTTTAAGAGCACCATAGTTACTAAGCTTTACATCCATACTTTTAAGCTTGGAGGCGTGAATTGGAGGAACTACACTGTGTGTGCGTGCATGTGCGTGCACACAAGCATGTGTCAAGAGAGGTAGAGCTCTACAAAATATGTTTTATTTCCTCTTTTTAAAAAAATATATGAAAATCTCAACCATTTAACTTCAGGGTGGCCTTATGGTGTCAGAAACACCTCTCTCTCAACTGTGATGTTTAGGGACTGAATCTAAAATATATCATCCACTGGAAGGCTCTCTGTAGAAAAACCATTTGAAATAAAAGGGGATGACTAAAGAGCAAATGGACTTCTGTGGGGTTCATACAGTAGGCAGTCTGAATGGATCGGGGGTGTGCGTGCGTGCATGTTTGGTATTCTTTTATTTGATGACAGTACAATTCAGACATATTGAACGTAACCTGTTAGTAAATGATTGTTAATAATAAGGTGATTGAAATGTAAAAGGCATGCCCCTTATTGTAGATTCTTCTGTGCAACAAAGTGAGTCATATTTGTGCTGACACGCATGAGAATCGTGCCCATTGAACAGGTGGGGAACAGTGCTTGGTGATGGTGATGCCAGTTACAGGTTGGTGCAGATCTGGGGACTACGTAGCAGTGCATTCTGTCTCTTCTGTCCTGATTTGAAGGCACAGGGGTGTCACGTGAACATTCAGCCTTGTTTTCTGCAACGCCAGCCAGCCAGCATGGATTGCACTCAAAAAGACTATCTGCCGGCAGAAGCCTGCGTCATCTCACTAACTTGCTGGTTTGGGGCCACATCTGGACAGCCTTCAGTATTTTATAAAGCTGACATTCTGATGCACTGTCTTCTTGTTTGTTTGTTTTTAAAGTATCTATGCATCTTATGACTTACTAGGAAAGAGTATTTTTTAAAAAAAACCTTTTAAAAAATCTTGTTGCTATACGATCCTGTTAGAATAGTCATTGATCATTAGTGACTGTCAATGCCACAAGTGTTAATGCTTTCTGAGTCCCTTTTTCCAATGTACAGGGACCGATGCAGTGCTTTTTGCATTAACCCGTTTTATGCACTTTTGTGAAAACTGCAGAAATGTTGCTTCAAGCACTTTGCGTTTCAGTAGAGTTGAATTCTCTTTACTGTACTCTGGACTCTTTCTAAGATACAACAGTGTGATTTTAAATCTTTGTTGATAAATATTTGTAAAATATTTGCATAAATATAAACTATTTTTCACACTTCTGCTTTTCCTTAATTTTGGGGGGGGGGGAGGGGGGAGTGTACATTTTCCTACACAAGCAGTAAATACCCTAACTCTGAATTTAAGGAGTAATAGAGTGGAAATATCCTCCTGCCAACTATGAATCCAACCCTGACCTAGGAAGTGCAGAGACAACTGTTTCTGGCTTGGACATGGTGGAAGGGTCACCAAACTGTTTGAGCACAGGACACTAATTGTTTAAAAACCAAAGATTTCTCATTAGCCCTCTGGAACTGTTCATCATTGTTGACTGAGTTCAAGAAAATGCCAGCAAAATGCATGGCTCTTCCTTATTTTATGACAAAAAAATATGTTCAGTGCATGCAGTGTCAGATAGAAATTAGGGAGGTAGTTGGGGCTGGACCATAACTCAGAGGTTGGACAGTTTTTGTTTGTTTTTGTTAACGGAAGGAAGCCAAGCCAAGGCTCAGCATCTTCAGTTAAAGGATTGGGTAACTAGTGCTAAGTAAAAAACATTTCTGAGATCCGGCAGGGCTACTCTTAGAACATTATCACCCACCTGCATTTCCTGCTTTTTGTGATAAGATTGTCGGGAATTACCCTTGTGTCTAGCTACTTGGTGTCTGTGCAGAACACATGCTCTCCACTAAAAATTATCAGTTCTGTCAGTGTTGACAGTTTTGATAAGTAATTGCAGGTCAGTGAGTTTGTACGAGAGAATCCCTCTTTCCCCATGGCATTGTTTGTACTTGCTTGTTCATTAGGGTAGAGAACAATCCCTAGGACTATGGAAACAACCTTCCATTTGGATGCTGCTTTGTTTTATGGACTGAATCAGCGGTCCCCAACCTTTTTGGGACCGCGGACTGGCTGCACCTCCGAGGAAGGCGGGGGGGGATCCTCCCGCAGGTGCGCGTGGGCGCTCTCGGGGCACATGCGCGAAGCGGTGGGGGAGCGCCTGCCCACCAGCGTGAGCGCTCCCCCACTTCTTCATGCATGTGCAGGGGCACCTTCACACCTGCCCAACCCTTTGCACAGGCACTCAAGCGCATGTGTGAAGGGATGGGGGAGCACTCACGCCGGTGCTGGCACACACGCACGTGTGTAAAACAGCTGTGGGGAGGGGAGTGCATGGGGGGGGAGGTCTGTCTTTGCGGCCCAGTCCGGCTCAGGCCACAGGCTGGCACTGGGCCGCGGACCAGGGTTTGACAACTTCTGGACTAAATAGCTTGCCCCGCTTTCATTTGTAACTGCAGTCTTTCATCTGGTTGCCAGGCAGACTTTGTGTTGCACATGAATAGACTGAGGCACCTGAACCAGTTATGTTTACCAAAAGACCAGTGAAGTTGGGGGACAAAGTGCGTGCTCTGTAGCCGTGCTTTATCCAAATACTTAAACCTGTCCTCACATAAGTCAATATTTCTTCCTAGTTAAATTTTTTTCTTTATTGCCTTTTGCAAGAGGAAAAGTACACACAACAAAGTGCGCAGAACAGTCCAAATACATCTAATAAAAGGCATATCTCTATCTTGAGGACATGCGGATCTGGCTTTTTAAATAAATAGGTGTTAAAAGTCCTAGCTGTGACTCCACAGAAGATGAGATTAAGGATACAGGGCGCACCAATTGATACAATGGCTATAGCTAAATTTTCACCGGTTGTGATGGAAGGTGTCCTGTCAGAGAAAGAGAAAGTTTGGGTCCAATAGCCTTTGCAGTAAAACAATCCCAGTATATGAATTCGGAGCTAATTAGCAAACGGGATGGAGGAAGAAACCTCTCAAGTGGCAAACCTGGCAGCAGTTTCAACAGATACATCCATGAACGGGGAAAGTGGGCTTGCAACTAAATGTTGCAGGATAGTAACACACCTACACGCCGCACCTCCAAGGAAAGCTCCTGTTCGGGACTCCTGTCAGGTAGGGAACCAAGCATTGTGCTGTTTGTTGCCTATCAGAGTCCTGTTGGAACGAAGGCCCAGACCAAGCCCGGTTGTAAGACAACAGGCTGCAAGAGAGACCAAAGGACTGCATGTCCCTCAAGTGGTGATCACTTTCAACAGCCAACTGAGAAGGCACACAGGCCTTATTACTGCCCGTGGGGCA
This sequence comes from Pogona vitticeps, assembly GCF_051106095.1. Taxonomy (NCBI): domain Eukaryota; kingdom Metazoa; phylum Chordata; class Lepidosauria; order Squamata; family Agamidae; genus Pogona; species Pogona vitticeps. Next base: position 191,435,599 of record NC_135783.1, read on the forward strand.
GACTTTATTTCTCTCCTGTCTGGTTCTGGGACTTGGGTCTATGAAGTCTGTTGGGATGATTTCAATGTGTTGTCACGTGTTGGAAGACCGAATCTGGAAACTTCAGCTAGCACAGAACAAAGCATCTCGAAGCACTACAAACAGGTGCTATAAGTCTATCACAGCATGTTTCGTTTCTTTAACCTACATCATTGCTTCTCAGGCTGTTTTCGGGCCCAGTGTTCTGGTAGCCTCCTCCTCCCGGCATATCCTCCAGAGGGAGATTGCTGGGACATGCACTCCAATGTCCTTTCAGCACAAGGCCGAAACATTTTCATGCTTCCAGGCTCTTTTGAATACCAGGGTAATATAATCATAGTATCAATTCTTCGTTGGTGACTGGCTCCCCCCCCCCGCCTCCCTTGCTTTTGCTGGCATTTGTTTTTTTCTATTGTTTCTATACTTTCCTGTATTGAATTTGGATTTTATTGTTCCCTGCTATATGTTTATTATTTTGCTTTTGCTTTATATATGTTCTTCATATATCATTTAGTGCATTTTTAGAACAACTAAGATATGTAATGAAATACTAAAAAAATCTAGTGACACTTCTGAATTGGCATGTACATCTAAGTTAACATACATTAAGGTAATACTTATCTGAGTCCTTGTGTGTAAATGTGGGCAATTTTGTTTTAGTGATATGTAAGGTTTAGGAAGGGGGAAGGTAGATACTAGAATTTTCTTACCTCCTTTCTCCTCAGGCATTCCCTTGAAGTACTATATTGGCCCAACATGAACACATTACAGTATAACAGGGATGTCAAGTTCTGGAGGGTGAGAGACGGAAATGTGTTACCTTCCACCATGCTTTTCCTTCTTCTTTTAACTTCACAGCTTTATCCATGATTATGGAAATTCCACTCTTCACAAAATGGAGTAAATTCATCTATTATATCTATATATTCAACTTTCTACAATTTAGGTTGGGTTTAATGTACAAGAAGGGGGAGAGAATCTTATGAACCAGTGGTGAAATCGATTAGGGAACTTGGCTTTGATGGAAAAGCTGATGCAAATACAGTGGTGCCTCACTAGACAGTTACCCCCGCATGACAGTTTTTTCGCTAGACGTTGACTTTTTGCGATCGCTATAGCGATTCGCGAAACAGTGATTCCTATGGGGGAATTTCGCTGGACAATGTTTGGTCCCTGCTTCACAAACCGATTTTCGCTAGATGACGATTTTGACAGCTCCCTCCACGCTCACAAAACGGGTGTTTTCAGGACCTAAGCTTCGCAAGACAACGATTTAAACAGCTGATCCAGCGGTTCGCAAAGCGGCTTTCCTATGGCTAATGTTCGCTAGACAACGATGATTCTTCCCCATTGGAACACATTAAACAGGTTCCAATGCATTCCAATGGGGAAATGCTTTTCGTTAGACAATGATTTCGCTAAACAGCGATTTCAGTGGAACGGATTATCATCGTCTAGTGAGGCACCACTGTACTGTATCAAGTGCAGCAAAAAGTGCTCAAACAATACAGTATTTATGAAATCTGTTTTCCTTAGATAAAATCACAACAAATCTCTGAAGACCTCTTCTCATGTTGAGTGTTTGGACTCTTCTCCATGTGATGTTTTTCTTAGCTAAGTATGGAGATGGGTGGAGTTTTTCTCCCATGATTCCCCTTTTTGTCCCTTACACAGCCTTTGGTTTGCTTCCTCTTTTATTTTGGGAATAATTTATACATATTAAAACATACATTTAATACAATAACAACCACACATCCCCCAATAATACAACCGGTGCTCCCCATCACCAGCAGGAAGTTCCCTTGTTAATTATCTTTTTCCTTTCTTTATAATCAATATATCCCAATGATCTCCAGAAAAATAATGAGTCTTGGGCTGGAGTTTGTCCTTTTCCTTTTACAAAAACATGCTCTGTGACTTCATCCCAAATGCCCCTAAAATTGTTAGGCTTTAATGTTCCTTTTTAATTTTTCTCTTCACCTCTGAATTCAGCACTAACGGCTAAAGTCTACATTTCTTTATTCCAATCTTTCATATGAACATAATTAATCTTCCAATTTTTTGCAATTATTCATCTAGTAGCCATTACCGTAATAGCTTAGCAGGACACGGAGTCATGGGCTCAAGCTACAAGAAGCCAGATTTTGGCTAAATATCAGGAAAAACCTCTTAACTGTTAAAGCAGCACGACAATGGAACCAATGACCCAGGGAGATGGTGAGCGCTGCAACACTGGAGGCATTTAAGAGAAAATTGGACAACTTTCCGTCAGATCTATTTTGCATTGAGCATGGGGTTGGACTCTATGCCTTATAAACCCTTTCCAACTCCATGATTCTATGATTCCTCTTTTTGAAGGACCCTATCACATGCATCCCAAAAATGGGATGGTGGCCGTGGTGGTTTTGTGCTACGGTGCCTTCCCATTCCCCACAAAAGTAGAAGAAGAAAAAATGGGGAGGGACAAGGAAGTAAAGGTGTAAAGTGGCAGAGGAAGAAGTTGGAAGCATTTTATAACAGTTCGATCCTACGACATCCTCTTACATGAGAAGAAACATCCCTGTGGCTTCCTTCAAAGTAAACACCTAAGGCTCCTGTTGTTCACCTGAGTTGAACAGACGTTGTTCAGCTCAATGGGGTTGACCTCTTTCCAGTCAGATCAGTGTCTCCTTTCCCGTTTTCTTGGCTCCAGCATAGGGAGTGGGGGATGCAACTTAATGGATGTGAATCCGAGTAAATCCAAGAACCAAGCAGAATAAAGGGGGGGGGGCAGAACACAGTGATAGAAATGCTCCATCTGAAAGAGCGCTAAGTCCCCCTCTGATCCTTCAGAGTCATCAGCAGAAAGATATATTGAGCTCAGACATGACCTGAGGTCTGTAATAGAGATGGACAGGAACTGCCTGTTCCAGGTTTCTTACCGGTTTGCTTATCAGCCGAAGAGGTGTTTGGCACTTGCCAGCCCCGCCTCTTCTGGTGGGTACCCACTCTGAGTGGGCACTTGACAGAGGAGGTGGGGTTCGGAAATGCCAAATACTGTACCTATTTGGTCACTAAATGAACCACCATGAACCACTGAACCCGTGACTCATGCCCATCTTTAGTCATTAATTCTTTTTGTCTGTTTTATATGGGCTCTTCAATATTTTAAAAATGAGTCATGATAGAAGCAAAAGATACTGCTTTTAATTTTAAAAACTGTTACAATATTTTAGATGTGGAATATTTCTTGTTTAGGCCATTTCTTTTTCTACAGGAAGCACGGTGTGTAGAATATTCTATATGTAGAATATTAAAGGGGGGGGCGGGATCTAGCTTTCAGCCTGAGACGCTCGTAAGCCTCCGCTTGGTCATTTTGGGATTCAGTTTTTGACCCCCTTTTCTTTTAATTGGCAAACACAGATGCCTGCATAGCCAAAGAATCCCCTCAAATATATTTAAAACACTACCTTTTTTAAAGAGTGGCTCAGTTTCTAGAAACTAAGGATGACAACCAGGGGTATTTGTGCAAAATGGCAGGAAGCAAAAGCTAAGCCGGTCTTTCCAGCTATGAGTAAAACTCAGCAGCGAAATCAAGCAGCTACAGGCAAACAGCTATTCCATGCAATGTTTGCTCAGCTGTTATCCCAGGAGAAGCCAGCTGAATTTGTTTATTGCATAAAATGCCCCGTGTTAATGTTTCTTTCAGAAGTATGAAGCAACAGCAAGGAGCAAAAGTCATTGTTTTGGGCACAATTTTGACCAAAAGCCAAGCAGCAGAAGACATTTATTTTTGTGGAAGTTAATCACTCATCTTAAAAGCTAGCGATGCCACAGCTCTGTGTCATCCCAACAGCATCCCGACAGAAGCTGGGAGGCTTTGGAAGCTCCATGTTTCCGAAGGAGAAGACCATTAATGGCCGGAAATTTTCATCTTTGTGACTACAACTCCCATGTTCTCGCAGCCAGCATAGGCCGTGGTTGGACTAATAGAGGCCTACTGGGAGTTGCAGAGTTTCCAAGCTCTGCTTGTGAAAGACAGCTGAATAATCATACCCCTGCCAATGTTCTGCTATCAGTGGCTGTAAACAGCAAAAGACTGGCAGTTGTTCACACGGAAGGACACAAAGGTCCAGCACGCACAGCCAACACTCAGTGTGATCTATGAGGAAAGGTTACAACATTCTTCAGTTTAGAAAAAAGTTGAGTACGGGAGAATAGAGTGGAAATTTTTGAAATTGAACAGGGGACTCAGAAGATTGCAATCCATAAGGGTCATCCAAAGTTCCTGAATCCAAAGATTCAGGACAAACCAAAGGAAGTACTTCTTCACTCATTTAAGCTCCCACATAGTTGCTGCTCCCAGACTCTGGAACTCCCTCCCACTGGAAACCAAGCTGGCTCCATCTTTGCTGTCTTTCCGCAAGCAGGCAAAGACCTTTGTCTTCAGGCAAGCTTTCCCTGAAGGAATGGCTGCTAAGTAGGGTTTTTGAATGGATTGTTGTGCTCTCTTGTTTTAAATGTGTCTTAATATTGATTTTATTACTGTTTTTAATATAATACTTGTTTAATTTTTTTAAAAAATATTTGTATACCTACTGTTTTTAGCTTGAACCTATTGTCTTGTTAATGATGTAAGCAAGGCGGGATAAAAAAATATTTTAAATAAATAAACCAAACAAGTTGCTTCCTCAAGGTTTGATGGCCACCAAAGTACATTTATTTAATTTATTCATTATTTTAAAATATTTCCCCCTTAAAAAGGACCCAAGATGGTTTACATCATTAAAAGAGAGTGAGTATACAAATACTAAAAAGGATCAAACAAACACCATACTAAAAAAAAGCAACACCAAAACACATTTAAAGCAGTAACTCATAGCAATCCATTTAAAAAAAATCACACAACAGGTAGCTAGTTCCTAAGGGAAGCCTTGCCTGAAGAGAAAGATCTTTGCCCGCTTGCAGAAAGACAGCAAAGATCGGGCCAGCCTGGCCTCCGGTGGGAAGGAGGGAAAGAGTTCCAGAGTCCAGGAGCAGCAACAAGGAGGTTCACTCCCATGTCCAGACCAAAGGGTCCTGTAAGGGTGGTGGGACTGAGAGGGAGACCTCATAAAGGGAGATGCGGTCCTTGATATAGTTTGGGCCCAAGACATTTACAGTTTTACAGGTTAGAACCAACAACATGGCTTTAAAAGGAAATTATGTGTGTTTATGAAGGATGAGATAGTGAGGTATAGTGGGTAGATTTGCAGACTAGGGCCCAGGAGACCTGGATTCAAATCCTCACTCATCTATGGAAACTCACCGGCGTAGAGGTTGGGGGGGGGATGGCAATGGTAAATCCCCTCCTTAAATTTCTCCGCCTACCTTGAGGAGCCTACCCCTTGTGGTGTAGTGAGTAGAGTATTGGGAAGATCTGGGTTTGATTCTCTAGCTCTTGACATGGAAACTCACTGGGGTGAGGAGTGGAACTGGTAAAAACACTCTTTATATACCTCACTTAGCTTGAAAACCCTATTAGGGTTGCTGTAAGTTAGTTCTGACTTGACAGCACATGACAAATAACATAAGGCTTGTCAATGGGTATGAATCATGATAATTATATGGTGTCCTGAGAATCAGAAGCTGTATGTCCTGGAATGCATTGCTGAGAAACAACCCTCTTGTCCTGCTTCTTGGCTTCCTATTTGGGTATCTTGTTGCACATTGTGGGAAACAGAATGCAGCTGTAGATAAACCATTTGCATGATCCAGCAAGGCTCTTACACTCTTGGCTAAATGTATTCCAGCTTGCTCCACAACCCTCTACAATGGGCATGAATAAAGCGCAACCCACACTGTTTTTGCAGCCACCAGCCTGACTGGGCTCTTACATCTCCCCAGATGGTTTTTGTCGGTGGGTGGCTTTGATTTTCCTTTTCTGGAATCCACTAGGAGCAGAAATCCACCTTTAAGATGCATCCATCCCCAGTGTTTAACACCAAAAATACCCATTTTCAGAACTGGAGGGGGCTTTGAGGAACTTCTGGTCTGGTCTGGTCTGGTCTGGTCTGGTCTGGTCTGGTCTGGTCTGGTCTGGTCTGGTCTGTCTGTCTGTCTGTCTGTCTTCCTTCCTTCCTTCCTTCCTTCCTTCCTTCCTTCCTTCCTTCCTTCCTTCCTTCCTTCCTTCCTTCCTTCCTTCCTTCCTTCCTTCCTTCCTTCCTTCCAGAACAAAAACGTCTGCTTTGAATCACCAGAATTGTCTACCTTTGGTCTAGGTGAACAAGTTAATGGGGGGGGGGGGAGAGTGAAAAGTTGGAAAACCATTGCCCTAAACACCTTGGCATTTCAAAGGAGAGAGGCTGTTTATTCTGGTTGTTTTCTGCCTTTCCTGACTGCTAAAAGCTCCCATGTTCTCTTTTGGAGTATTGGCCCAGATGACTTGCAAAAAGACAAAGTCACGGAGAATACTACTGTGTTGGATTAGTCATGATATCTGCACAAACTCCAGGTTCAGGGGTCACTGAATATCAGTCCCGGACAACAATGGCAGCTGGAAGCTACTAGCTTTCAGCCCTGTTCATGGATTTTCTAGGGGCATTTGACTGACCAATATAGGAAACAGGAGACTGGATAGGTCCAATTGGGCTCCTTACTTCCAAATTATAAACATTAGATAGCTTGGTGGTTTAGGTCTCTGGATCCAGAGGTTGGGAATTCAATTCCCACCACTGTGTCTCCTTAAGAGGAGCTGGACTCAACTATCCCTAGGGTCCTTTCCAGCTCTGCAGTTCCAAGATTATTATAGTATTATTATCTCCCTCCACAACTGTGTTTTACTCCAACCCCTATCAGCTCCAACTGGCGAGGAGAAGGGTGAAAGGTTGTGGAAGTTATGATCGAGAACAGCTGCAAGGTCACTCCTATTACAGGAGAGAGTGGTGAGAAAAGTAAGAAGCCTACAAGATATAGGAGATGAGCTTCCAAAGGCAAGGAAATGTCCAAACTGTCCGCTGGAGAAACAACAAGATGTCTCGTTTTTCTAACCATAAACTCATGTTCAATGGCCAGTATCCTGTGCTGGCAAAATGTAGTTACAATGGAATCAATGTGCCGAAATGTGTGTCTGGCAACAAGGGCTTGTGCATGCAATTGTGCAACTGGCCATACATCCAACATTGCGCAATGGGTCAGCAGAAGTGCCTTGAGGATTGCACTTCCACCTCAGCTGTTGTGCAACTACGATGGGCAAAAGATTGAGTTGCATGTGTCTTGTTGCACAGTAGGATTTTTGGCACTGTTTTGGGAGGAGGAGGACAACTATTATAGTCATTGTGTTTCGCAGACTCAGAAATAAGAATGCACTGTTTCTGGACCTTTTTTTTCAAATTAACCTTTTGCTAATGAGAAACGACCAACAAAATCCAACAAAAGGAGAGTTTAAGGATGCCTCCCCTGACCTGTCTCCTTCCAGATGTGCTGGATGACAAATTTTATCATCCAGCAACTACACTGTTGGGGATGATGGGCGCTATCATAAAAAGCCGCATCACACAATACCAAATGTGACTTGGCAATTAATGACTCTGAAGTTTTCAAGTCGGGGGGGGGGAAACCCTGAAAATTTCAGGACGTAACCTCAGAATAACATGATTTACTGCTGCGTAATCATTGGCACACATTGCTCCTTTTATCTTATCTGTGAGCATGTTACACAATTGTCCATCTTTGGCTCATAAATGGAGTGTTCCTATTTGGCCTCTGCAGTTTCAAAATAAGGCAATATGTGTGTGAACACTTGCAAATTACTTGCTGGTTCTTTGGTTGAGGAGCTGGGGATGATACCCAACCTCACTTAATCACACTTCCAAGGCATATGTTTTTTCTCACTCACCTCTTAAGATGCAAACCTGCCATAACCACCTGCCATTATTTTTTTGGGACTCTTGCCAATAAATTTTTTTGTACTATCCGCAAAATATCAGTGCATGGCCTGAGGAAGTGGATTTGACCCACAAAAGCTTGCTGATAGATCCCCCCCCCCGTCGTCTAATACAGATCTCACTTACTCCTGTATTTGTATCTTCAAAATCAGTTTGCTTTTGTTTTCATATTGATCACTGGGAGAGAAACACAGGCTTCATTGGCATGTCTGATTTCTCAAGCCTATTAACAGCCATGATTACTATAGCTTGGTTACTACAGTATTACCTACTAGCAGAGGTTAGACTTCATCTCTCTTTAAAAGACTGTCTGGAAAATGGACTAAGAATGTATACACCACCAGGTCACTTTCATTTTCACTGTTCCTCCTTCTACTAGGAAGGGTCCCTGGAGAAAAGTTCAAGTTATGGAAGGGTATCTCAGATACATACTAAATGTGGCAATATTTGCTTATAAACTAAACGTTACTCGGGGTGTTTAGAATTAATTATGACTCCATTTTTGGTTCTATTTTTTTATGTATTGTATGTGGCCTCTTAACCAGTGTCATGTTATTATAAAAATTATGTTTCTCCCTTTCTTTCATGGAAATACTATTTAAACCATGACACCGGCTGAGAGGCCAAGGCTGTCTTGGTATTCCTTATCTAGCTGTCAGCAGATGTGGCAGTCCTTCAATGTTCCATCACCGCTTTGGTGTGACATGAAAGGATTAAATGTTTGTTGAGTTTACATGTGTTAAGCTTTGCCACAAAACTCTATACTGAACTCTATATTCTATGTTGCATAATGTCGCAACCTCTCCCACAGTGAATTCCACCTTTTTCCACATCTTTTTCAAGACTGTTGAGGTAAGTGTCTTTGGGAGGGGACAAATAGAACAAAATTTCAAGGGAGGCCAATATCTCCTCCTCCACGTATAAAAGAGCTTTCCTAAGCATCGTTCTTCCTACAGTACCTACCAAAAATACCCTCAAAGGTTGGAAAAGCGTCTACAGTTGTATTCCATTGAACAGGCATGTCTGTTGTCCAAATGGAAGGACAAAAACACATGCAAGCATGTTTGGACGTATTTTACCATGCACACATTGAATTCAATGGGTCAAATCTAAATTGTCAAAAGACATTTATACATGTGTCTTACACACTTGCCATTCATTTTGCTTTTTCATTTTCTTCTCCATAGGATTGTGTTGCACAAGGTAAAGGTTTACTGTATGCACCAGTGATACCAAGGATTGAACCGTATGTTACATGAGATGCATAGGCTGATACTTATTGCCGAAAGACAGAGCAGAAGGGAAATTGTGTAACACAGCAAACTCTGTGTTATGTGCCTGTTGCGCTTGTTGTCAAGCATAAATGATCCTCAAACTGAAAGCTTCCCCAGTGTCTGAAATCCTGTTGCATAGTGTAAGTTACACTAGAGTAGCCCCTGCCCCATTGAGTCCATGGGGGCTCGGCGAGTCATTTCTTCCATAAGTTCCACTGGGACTTGCTGTGCTAGAATAAGCCCATTTGAATTAATACCACTTATGGAGGAGTTGACTCACAGACCCCTCTATAATTCAGTGGAACTCCTCTAGTGTTACTTACTACATCAAGGAACAGGATTTTAGTGAATAACTAGAAACACAGGCTTCATCAGCTATAATTGAAAAATGTCAGACAGAGACTATTTGACAAAAAAGTGGAGGGAACCAACAGTAGGAAGAACTCTGTAAATCCAGTTTATAGCTCTATAGCTCTCGCATATCTTCCAAAATCATGTGTTCTTACAGTACATCAGGGGTATGTGAAAGAACATCAAAGAATAGGTCATACATGGCATGTGAACATGCCAAGCATCTTTGCAGGAAAACGAATGCATGGAGGGTAGAGTCAGCATTACACAATTTCTATCCCCCATTAATACAGGTACTCATCTGCATAAGGATACAGATCTGCTTCTCTGAAATGTCTTGCCATTCTAAGCAAACATATGCTCTGAGAAGCTGAAAAAAAGCACTTTAGGGATTTGTCAACCATAATATAGGGTAAAGTTCAGCTTTCTGGTTCCTCCTGTTCTTGGCAGGCACTCTGTGGCTTATATTTAGCCACAAGTGGAACTTTGCCAAGTCCTGTTTATTTTTCCAAGGCTTTCATTTTAGTTTTCATTAAGCTGACTGGGAATTCTTAATTTCAAATATGTCCATGCTGTGTAAGCATTTTCCTCTCTAAGAAAGAGCTTTATATTATTGATCAAAGTAGTTCATTTTACCAGGTTCCTAAATAACCCCAGAGGCCTAAAACATAATATTTGGGGGGAAATAGTAACTGTAGAAAGATAACAATAGAGCAGGTCTACAGAACTGTCATTTTAATTTTAGAGGAAGGGAAAGACATCCCAGTTCTGCAAAATCAAAGGTTGGCTTAAACCAGCAGGGATTCAATTTTGCCACAGGAGTAATAGGATCATGATAATTCAGGGTCTTCCATGGCCTGAATTGCAGGCCACAGGTGGAAATCCCCACCACCACCACCACCAAGGAGAAACCTCCAAGAGAGGAAGGAAAGCATGTGCAATGATCTAAGATATTATGAGGTCACTGTGGACCTATAGATGGATGTTTTGGATCTGCAAGGTCCCTGTGGCCTTGCAGCAGCCCCTGGATTAGACCCTTGGAGTTACGGGTCTGCTTACAGCCATGCGGTCCAAAAGGGAGAGGTTGGACACCTTTGGCCTGAAAACAAGCAGTCCTTTGACTTGCCAGGACATGTGGTAGGGAGGGAGGGGCGCTGAGGATTTTTGCAGGCCCAGACACACTGTGAGAAGAGAATACAGAGACTCCAAGCACCTTGCAGACAGCCGGGAGGCCTTCCTCATCCTCGAGAACACGAAAAGGTAGCAAGTGTTACATACAGCACTGATGTTACCTGTCTGTCATGGGTTTGGAGGGAAAGTTCCATCCTATGGGGAGTGGAAGGCGGGACATCAGGAGGAGGGGCTGTACTGTATATATATGTGGAGCGTGTGAGAAGAAGCTGGAGAAGAGCTGAGAGAAGAAGCTTGAGTGGGAGTCTGTGTGTCAGACAGGGTACTACTGTGTGTCAGTCAGTACCAACCTGATAGGTTCAGGTGTCTGTATGGTTAGCCAGAACTGATAGGTTCAGGGTCTGTGCTTCAAGTTAAGTGTTCTGTGTGAACCAAACTGTGTGTATGTATGATTGAGATTAAGCCACATTACTGTATCTTATTCACTTGATCCTTTTATTTTTCCCTGTGTGTTATTTAATAAACCTTGTTCTTTTATTTGTTAAAAATCCATCCCTGGTCTGTGTGACTTCTTATAGGGAATGGTTGGTGGCAGCTTAGTGAAACTGTGGCATATCCCAGTAGGTCTGGGTTTGTCACAGCAAGGTCCCAGCTAAAACCTAGAAGGCATTTGTATCCCCAAGTAAGCTGTGATCCTGTTGTTGCTTTTTCCCAAAGCCTCTTGCAATATCCAGCCTAGAATGGCAATACTGGCCGCAGCTCCTGAAGCAGTAAAGGAATGTTTTTTTCTGCAAACAATAAGCCTATATTTACAGCACAACAAATACTGGACCTAGAAATCACATCCAAGGTAGACTGGAGTGTGGATGGCACCCAGTCTAATGCAAAATGTTATTGTGGCCATGACATAAAACCAGTTTTTCAGAAGTCGAAGAACGTGGCAATTCTAGCCATCCTGAAGTCATCCAAAGGAACTCTGAAATCTGCAGAGGATGTGGATGGCTCTGTGCTTTTGAAAACAGTCAACTGGAGTGAAGAGAAACAGGGACCTGGTTTACACTCCCTGATGATGTGCTAGAAGAAAAAGAAATGTCTTTAGAGGAAAGCTTTGAAATTAAGGGTGCAATTACACTATTGAAGTAAATTGAGTGATGGGTTGGGGTTTCTAAATGTGATTTAAAGCCACATGGTTTTGGGGGCTGTGTATTCATCCTCTTGAGAAAACATTTAATCCGTTTGTAAACTATGCTGTATATTGGTCAAAGGGCTATGCAGGCTTTTAGAATCATTGCCTTTGAGGTTTTGTTCTGTGCCTCTCCTTCCTTGCACAGCCACTAGCAGCAGGACACAGGTGCTCACATACACCAAAAAAAATCGATTTCACAAGCAATTTAAAATAAATGACCCTCTTGCAGACAAGTAAAATACCTCACTTTGCAAAATAATAATAATAATAATAATAATAATAATAATAATAATAATAATAATAATAATAATAATAATAATAATAATAATAATAATAATAATAATAATAATAATAATAATAATAATAATAATAATAATAATAATAATAAAATTCCAAGGTTAAAAAAAATCCATGCTTCCACGTGGATCTTGTAGTCACCTTTGAAAAAATTTATTTCAAACGTGCAAAACCTCATTTTATTCAAGGTGTAATCATGTTCTAAGGTACTATAAGACAGACGCTATCTGGTAAGAAGTTTATCTTAGACAATAATAATCTTAGAAGTGCGGAGCTGGAAAGGGTCCTATGGATCATCAGTTGCAGCCGCTGTGAAGACGGACAGTAGGGAATTGAACTCCCAACCTCTGGCTCCACAGCCAGATACCTAAGCCACTGAACTATCCAGCAGTTCTAAAGGAATAATTATGGGTATGGGTTTTTTTGGGGGGGGGTATGCTGTAAATTCTTTACTAAAATGTTTCTTAATTCCCATCCCACAGGAAGGTGATGATGTTTTGAAACTGCCCACCAAGTAGACACAGACTGTAAATCTTCCCAGTATTTCATGTATTTATTTATTTATTTTATTTATTTTATTTATTTAATTTATATGCCGCCCACTCTACCCAAAGGTCTCTGGGCGGCTTACAATCGGTCTTGAGGATTAGGATGTTTTTTGGGGGGGAGGGCGCTATATGGTTTAAATTCCTGAGCCATACTACACTTCAATACAGATCACTTAATCTACCATTGTGTGTTTATACCTGTGATAACCACTAAATTCACTGTGCATGGAAAAATCCTAAATAAGATACATTGTACACCTGAGGAGGTTGGGAGTTTTGGAGGTGTGAATCCACCATTTAGAGAGGTGGGAAAAAACAGATCAAAACATTGAGGATAGAGGAGCTTGCTAAGTGGCTTTCAGATGAGGATGTTTACGTATATCCTTCATGGACCAGCCAGAATTCATTTAAAAAGAATGAAGATCATTGAATCAGAAACAGATGCTCAGTGGCAGGAGATGCTGTTCTGTCCCTTCAGCGTTGCCTGGAGACCGTACCGGAATGGATGCAGGAGAACGGGCTGAGGCTGAACCCGGACAAGACGGAGGTACTGAGGGTGGGCGCTCCCACAGTTGGGGACATGGGAAACTCCCTCACTTTTGGGGGGGTGACTCTGCCCACCAGGGATGGGGTTCGCAGCTTGGGGATCCATCTGGACCCGGCGCTCACTATGGAATCCCAGGTGGCGTCCGTGGTCCGCACCGCTTTCTTCCATCTTAGGCGGATAGCCCAGCTGCGACCGTACCTTGATGTTGGGGCTCTCACCACTTTGGTGCATGCGCTTGTAATCTCAAGATTAGACCACTGTAATGCGCTCTACGTGGGGCTACCTTTGAGGCTGCTGCGGAAACTACTGGTGGTGCAGAATGCTGCGGCCAGATTACTCAGTGGAGTGAGAAGATACCAACATATCTCACCCACTCTGGCCGCATTGCATTGGCTGTCCATCCGATTCCGCATCGACTTCAAAGTGTTGATGCTTACTTACAAAGCCCTAAATGGTTTAGGGCCTCGATACTTGGCGGAACGCCTTCTCCCACCAAGATCTACCGGTGTCACTCGTGCGAGTCAGGCGGTGAGGCTGAGGAGCCTAACGCCGAGAGAGGCCCGGAAGGAAAAGACCAGAAATCGGGCCTTCTCGGCAGTGGCTCCTCGCCTCTGGAACAACTTACCTCTTGAAATTCGTGCGGCTCCCTCGCTGGGCATGTTTAAGAAACAACTAAAAACGCTGATGTATAAGCAGGCCTTCCCAACAGAAAACTCCTGATGATTTTTCTCTCTATATCTTTCTTCGATTTCTATCTCTGTTAAGCTGTAACGTTTTTAAAATTATATTGTTGCTTTTTTATTGTAAACCGCCTAGAGTGGTCTAATATGACCAGATAGGCGGGATAGAAATAAAATAAATAAATAAATAAATAAATAAATAAATAAATAAATAAATAAATAAATAAATAAATAAATAAATAAATAAATAAATAAATAAATTTGATTGATATACAGCAACTTTCCCAGTACAACAATGGATGTACATTTTAAGAGTCATAGGTATTCTTTCTGTATCTGATTGGTTCTGCAATGTGAAAGGCAAGGAAGTGTCCAAAACTTTGGATGCTATTTTCAAGCAAGATGGAAGAAAACCTGGCAAATTACAAACAAGAAGAGGGGTTGAACTTCTAATGAAGCTTGTAAGAAATTTGTTTTAAAAACCGATGGGATTAATCACTCTGTCAGCAATAATGATGTAATGATGAGGGCTGTGGAACACTTTAATAAAACATTAGAAACAATAATGTGGAGGTATGTCATAGCTAATAATACATGTGTGTGGTTGTGCTACCACAGTACCTTGAAAGTTATAATCACAGTATTCACAGGGCTATTATGTCTAGGCCCGCAGTTGTTAATCATTACAATGCTTCGACGACCTGAAAAACAGTTTATGGGGATGCTGCTAAAATGAAAGAAGAGATTCCATGGCTCAGAAAAGATCACGTGAGAACTTCTAAAAAGAAGGGTGTTTGCCAAGGGGTGTTTCATCACAGAGTTATTTATAGTGAATCAAGTTGTCTGAAGAGCAAAGAGGCCTGTTTTCCTGCAAACAGATTATGGAGGGGAGCTTTCTGTTTTGAAGAACTACAGGAGAATAATGCCAAGGAAGACTGGGTACAGGATCAAAAAAAGTTTTGAACACAAAAGGCCAGGCCACGAGAAATTTTCACATAGCGAAATCTTTGGGCTGGCCTAGCAAGTTCAGCAGTTGGGTGCCTGATTCTGAAGTCTGTCATCTTGTGGAGAAGGGTGGAGAAGTAATGGGGGATAGTGGCTTTTACATTATATTACTGAGCAAAGCTTGTGGAAAGTTTTTCCCCTACCAAACACCAAACACTTTAGTGAAACAGTGAGAACTTCCAGTAACATGGGAAGTAGGCCTAGCTGAGATACAGTACCTGCCCAGGTGGAACAATACAACCTCCTGTAGCGGATCTGTTCTGCCAGCATTCCTGTACTGATGGAAAAGATGAACCACCTTATAACAGAATGCAGTGACTTCCATGAAGTGATTCTGCACTCTGCATATGTGTCTAAAAGGTCATGCTTCCATACACATTTCTAGCCAGTGGAGAACTTGCCAGTCTATTAGGCGTGTTTCCAAGCTATTCTGTCAAGGCTCTGCTTTCCACAGCACATATCACAATAGGCTTTAACACTTTATATGTTTACATAGATAACTTTGAGCATCAGGTAGTAAGAGGCTACTATATGACCTTACGGCACTATGTACGTAATAGAGAGAGCAACAGTGTCAATATTAGTTATGGCAAACCTCACTGTTTACCTTCAGTGTGGAAATGAAGATGGATCAGAGCATAACGTTCCATTTTGTTTTAGTAAGATGATAGTGGATCTTCATTTTCAACCTCAAATGACCTGGTGTTTCTGAAAACATAGCGCATGGGAACCTCTGCCTTTGTAGGATTATTACGCCACACAGGCTGGATTTGACCTTCAGGGCTTTGAAACAGTCCTGTTAATGTATGGATCTGAAACTGGGGGAAGGCTTTAGATGCCTTTTCTGAAAAGCAGTCCCTCTTTTGAGAAGAAGCTTGGATATCATCATCATCTTAGAGCTGGAAGGGATCATACGGATCATCAAATCCAGCCCCTTGTCGGAAGGGAACTGATCCGTCAACCGCTGGCTCTGCAACCAGAGACCTAAACCGCTGAGCTACCCAGCATTAAACCGCATGCAAAAGTGGCTGTTCAAAATATTGGATAGCCATGTTGCACATGCAGCTTTAGACAGTATGCATCCATTGACATCACAAGAAGGATCAAGTACATTACAAGGAGAAAGAGAAGCATCACAAGTGAGATGGGTAGGTTTGCCCCTTTTGTTTAAAAGAAAAGGTCCTGGTAGAAAGAAAACATAGGCCTTGAGACCAGTAACAAAGAGGAAGCGCTCAGTGCAGACTAGGAAAGATGTATTTTAAACCAACAGTGTAACTTCTATCCACAGAGGCTCTCAGGAATGTAATCAATCTGAACTAGACTTGTTCCACATTCACCTCACACAGACAAGCATTGAAAAAAGCTTATTTCTTGTAGTACCACCCCTCACTGCCCTGATGGAGTCCGTACCTCTGGACTTTTGTCATTGCAGAAAATGGTGAGGATCATATGGATTTAAATAGCCCAGGGCTGTATGTGTACTGCAAGATTGTACATGAAGATGGGACAAAGACTACACAAGCTGATGAAGTAGATATGGTGAATTATCACACAGCTTGCCTTTTTGGTCAGTCAGACGTGACTCTGAGCGACTGTCTTATTAGCCAGAATAATAACAGCTACTCTTACAGAGCTTGTATAGAATCTGTGCTGAACTGTAGCGTAGGCAATCTGACAACACAATTCTCCGTGGGCTGTTTTACAAAGATACAGCTGGATAACATGAAACAGTTGATCTGGAAGGGAACCATCAAAGAGCAAACCTATCATCTGAAAGTTACAAGGTGGCCCTGATGAGGCATCTCCATGCTGACCTGTTTTTTTGAAGAAAAGCTGTTATTAAATGCTGTTGATGTGCACATTACATTTAAATGCAACAAGGATGCTGCTTAATGAGGGATGACGCAAGTAGAAACAACAAACCACAAATTTTTGTTGGCCTCCCTCTTTGTGAAAAAAAGCACCTCTTTGTGGTTGACCCCTGCAGCGTGGTTGGGACAGGCTTAATCTCTGCTCACTTCTAAGGCCAAGTACCCTGTGGACTGTATGAGCATGAAGGTTTTTAGCATCCCAAGAGGAAACTGAGTCAGCAATCTGGAGAAGCTGTTTTTGGAATAACTGCCTAAACAGGTGGTTATAGGCCTAGCTGATAATTATGCATTTATGTACAATAAAAATATCTTTAACTTTAAGCATTATGAGTGGTTTGAAAGCATGGAAATGCGAGTAGATAAATAGAGACGACCTTGGTGGGAAGGTAACAGCGTTCCGTATCTAAGTCGCGCTGGCCACGTGATCACGGAAACTGTCTTTGGACAAACGCTGGCTCTATGGCTTGGAAACGGGAATGAGCACCGCCCCTAGAGTCGAACACGACTGGACAAATTGTCAAGGAGAACCTTTACCTTTACCTTTACCTGAATGGAGAGCAGCACTCTACAAAGCCATTTCAGCAGAATTTCAAAGAAGGTAACAATGTGAGAAAATACATGAGTTTGGTATAAACAGTGGGTAAACATGTAAAAGATATGTCTTTTTAAATTAACCATGAGGAGCATGTGAGAAGTTACACTCCCTTTGCGTTTGACCCAACTCCACACCAGGAATATGGAGATTAGCGATAGGAACAAACCGCCAGTTCAATGGTTCCCAGCCCTGCCTCCTCTGGAGGGTGTCCACCCAGAGGCTGGCTTCACTGCCCCACCTCCCCTGGGCGCTGCCTCTGAGTGGGCACAAGCCAGGGGCTGGGACGTGCCAAATGCAGTACCTGTTTGTCCAAAGGCCAAACCAACACTAACCACCAAAATGGCGGTTCGTGTTAATCTCCTGTGGAGATAAATATTCTTCACATTTTACTAGACCACTACCAAGTATTTTGAACATGACAATGAGATAGGAGAAATGTCCTGTTTGAGTAGATGTAACATGGACAGCTTGCAGATAACCTGTGTCCTGCATTCAAAGCCTTACACCTGAAGGGTGTTCAGTGGTGTTTATCCCTGTGACATGTTACCCAAAGGGAAGTTACTACGAAGACATGTGGGTTTAGTCATTGACACCCCCCCACACACACACCAACTACCAGGAGATCTACATGACAGAGGAAAACATTGGAGAGGTTTTTTTTATTCATTTGAACACCCTTCAGACCATCCAATCATGACATTTTAAAGAAAAACCCCTGATCCAGATTGTGTACTAACACAGATTGTTACAATCCCCAACCTCTGTGGTTTGTGTGTATCACTGTTATATTCCTACAGCAATGTTGGAAGGGCCTGACATTTAAAAATATTCAACACTTGTATTCTTATGTCTAGAGATGGCTTGTGGTTCATGGAAGTCTACAGACCATGAATTTACAAATTTTCTCCAAATGAACCATAAATGGAGTGGTTGGTTCGTGCAGGAATTTTTTTAAAAGTTAAACTTAAAAAAAAATTAAGTTAAAAAAACCACCAAAAATTGGCTGCCTCTCTGCCCCCACAGCCTGCCCCCTTCCCACTGCCCCCATGGCCACCCTACCTTTTCCTGCTGCTGTCTCCTCCTCCACTGCCATGGCTGCTGCCATCTTGAGAGTCCGCCAGCTCCGGCCGGCCGGCCGGCCTCTGCACATGTCCCCACCTCTGAACTGAGAGCTGGGGACAGGCACAGAAGCTGGCCCGCTGGTTGACAGGCCAGATAACCATTTTTTAAAAAATAATAATAATTTATTACTAGTTTTAGTTAGTCGGCCTGGGTAGGCAGGAAGTTTTGCGCACATCCCACCTGTCAGCTGAGAGGCGGGGACATGCACAGAGTCCCCCTGGCTGGTGGACAGGCTGGCTAACTTTTAAAAAATTATTATTATTATTTTGCTTTATTAGTTAGCCATCTCATCAGCTGGGGAGGGAGGGCTCTGCGCATGTTTTCTATCTATCTATCTATCTATCTATCTATCTATCTATCTATCTATCTATCTATCTATCTATCTATCTATCTATCTATCTATCTATCTATCTATCTATCTATCTATCTATCTATCTATCTATCTATCTATCTATCTATCTATCTATCTATAATATATATTAGTTAGCCAGCCCAGTGTAGGCCCACTGACATATATCTAAAGTAGCAAATTGCCACTAGTTCAGAAGTCAGCTGCGTGACGTGGCATGCAACAACAAATGCTTACCCTGACTCTTTAACTAGGTGCAATTTCTATTAAGGTATAATACCAGAAAGTGTTGATAAACAAAATGTACGTATATTTAATATTGCAAATTTTAACAGCCACAAGGATCATATTCGCACAATAGTAGAAGAATGAAGTAACACCTACAGATCAAGAAATAATTAAAAAAAATTGGACTGGGCCGAAACGGATAGACTGACACTGAAAATCAAAGGAAAGGACAATACAGACATGGAACTTGTTTTATCAATGGTTAGAAGCACGTTATATAGAATAAGAGCTTAATATGTATTGTAGTTGTATTAACATATGATTATAAGCTGAAGCCAGGTGACAAGATGTTAAATAAGCATGGACGGATTTTATAAATAATAATAAATTATAATAATAAAATTAAAAAAACCAAAAACAAATGCTTACCCTGACTCTTTAACTAGGTGCAGTTTGCCACTGAAAGTTATGTTGACAGACTTGCACCTATGTAATTCTCCAGCTGGATCCTGACCAATAACCCTAAGGCAGAGACCTAGAGTATATGCCTGACAATATCCAGATTCTCAAGTTTACTGTTTTCTTCTCAGCACAGCGACAAAACAAACACCAGATGATGAAGATGGTATGAAAGGATTAAAAGTTATAAATGCCTGGGCAAGAGCTGGAGGAAAAGTCATTGCTGAAAACGCTCACCCTCTCAGACAGATTGTGCAAGAAGCAAGATGTGTGGGCTCTAACAAACGGATTTCCTCAGAGAAGATTCTGTGGCAGGCAATGGAGGCAATGGTTTGTAGTTCGGGCCACACAGCTTTGCCCCGGAGGAAAAGAGTCAAACCACAAGAGATGGTAGTTACTCCAAGAGAGGCTGTGATTAACGAAAGTTACATGCATAAACATAAATGTACTTTTGCTTCTTTGAACTGCATTGCAAAAGGGCATGAGGTTTCAGTGGACGGCACCACATGTGACAGTGTAGGTATCTAACTTCAGTAATGTGTGTGCTTTCCGTTTATCATTTTCTTGTGTGGGTGGGGCTCGTCAGCCCCACTAGGGAGGCAGCCCATCTAGGAGAAGGAAAACTCTGACTTCAAACCCCCACTGAGGCGCTGCAATCGTTGTCCATGCCATGAGGGAACAGGCCGGGTAGGTAGGACTCATCAGCCTTGGGAGGCAGCCCATCTAGGAGAAGGAAAACTCCGATTTCAAACCTCCACTGCATTGTGACTATATCCACTGATGGAAAAGGCTACAGGAGTCAACCTCGAGGCAAAATCCAGAGCTGCAGTCCTGGAGGCAGTTCATGTCATTCTGTCAACTACTACGACGTTTCTGGAACCAGTTGTATTGGCCCTTGCCTCTCCATTGGACTATTTCAGTAACGTGGAGAGGGGGGATTTGCTGCTTGGGTAACAGCCTATCCTCCATATTATTTTACCCAGGCTTCGTGCCCTGGAGAGGACACTCCAGCTTCGCATACAGCATCAGAACACTAGACACTGTTTCAAGTCCTCCATACAGAACACGTTACCATAGTCTCTCAAGACTGCCTATGTATATTCATGGTGGGACCATCTTCCACGCATCTCAACAGCTTAGACTGGGAACAGAAAACTGTATATGTTAATTCATAGTAACAAGTATGTGCAAGATACATTTTCAAAGTGTGTTAAATAATAGGTAAAGACTTTGAGAAGGTCAGGACAATAAAAGATAGTCCTTATATTTTGATTCATAATAACAATGATTGCACGTCATCAAGTCAGTTTTGGCTTAGGGCAAACCTTCTGAGGCTTTCCTAGGTAGAGAGCATTCAGGAATGGCTTACCATTCCTTTCATTGGGGGGGGGGGCACCTCGAGACTGTGCAGTTTGCCCAAGATCATTTAGGATGGCTCTTCTCCCGGGAAACAAAGAGGAAAATCAAACACACAACCCCTGGCTTTCAAGCCGGGTCAGCCAGCCTCGTAAAGTGCAATATAATTATTATGGGGCAACTCATCAGTCTCACTTCCTTAACTATGCTATTCACCAATTTGTGTAAGACACCCAAAAACAACAAAAGTGTGTTACTGGTGGATATCAAACTGAAACACAAAGCAACTTCTCTATGTCCAGTAGGTACATTTGAACAAGGAAATATTGTTCCAAATTCGTGACCAGCTATGTATTACCGGTAAGTTAAAATTCATTCTCTCAATGCCCTTTTTAGATAAAATCTGAGACATGAGAGTGATCATTAGCGGGGGCAACAGTCCTGTGCCCACTTAAATGATGAGTAAGTCCTATTGAACATAAACATGCTTTTTGTCTGTGAAAATATATAGGACAGTACCATAAGCCAGTGCCATTAAAACTTTTGGCACCTAAGCAAGTCTTTCCATGTCAAGGAACCCTTAAATTATTAAAGATAAAGTGTCTCAGGGAAGCTTGTCTACCAATTCTTTCTCCTCCAGAACCCTGGTATGCTTTTCTAAGGGTATCTGGCTAAGCGGTTTTGAAATAACATAGTGGGCTGGAAAAAAAAAGAAAAAAAACCTTGAAAATTATATAGCACATTTTGAATGCTCAAAGAGGTCCGTTACCTCGGCCAATGTGTTTGCCAACAGGGCAGTGTACACAGGTGACTGTTCTCCCAGCTGTGTGCGTGGGCATGAACGGCATGAGTCCACATCAAACACTGGAACTCTCAAGCATTTATTTCATCCCCAGATTTCTAAAGTCTGCCCCCCCCCCACATAAAAAAGATTCATGGCTGAAGCCTAAGCTGTGGCCAAACTGCTTCTGTGTATGGTATTATTCTCCCGCCACACACACTGCAGCGTCAAGAGTGTTCTGAACTGTTCTAGATGGTGGCTTGTTACCATGTGGACAGCGGCATGTGTGCAGATACTCATGATGGCGGTTGAGTACTTTTTGGGTTGTTGTTGTTTTTCACATGTAGACACAGGGTGTTTGGCTGGCCATGTGCTTGTGCGATTGGAAAGGAAGAAGGGCTGTGCACTGCACACCAAGAGTTCACAACCACTCCACACACGTGCCAACATATAGATCACGCAATGCATAGGTGGCAAAATGTGGCATGCATAATCTATACGCTGGGACAGAGAACACACCTGCAAATCCTGAGATTCTGGGCAAATCCTTGTTAACATAAAGTTAACAAACAGACAATAAGCTGTCTAGCCCAGTGTTGTCTTTCCGAAACCTTCTATCCAAATGTGTTGCCCATTGAGTAACTTATCCTGGGGACTCAGCCTGAGGTCTTCTGCTTATACAGCACATACTCCACATACTGGCTGAAATCCTATTGTACTTGGCGTAACGTAAAGTTACACCTGTCGAAGTTTCCAGAGAGTTATACCCTTATTGTTTGTTGATAGTGCAACTGCTTGTGCAACTAGTTGTTCAGCTCCACCTGCAGACGTACTTGCTAGATGTGATTTCCACCTTGGCATGAATTTCATAGTTGTGACAATTTGACCAGTGGGCGATAGCTTTCCTAAGTTCATCAAGGCATAAAGCTATTCCATGTGTGACTGCTAATTTACAAGAACAGATAATATGGGGTTATTCAGAGAGTGTATGTGGTTTCCTGAAACAATCACGGGGCATAAAGAGGAAAATAGATACTGCACAATCCACTGTTCTGGTTTCATAGTTCTCCATCTGTGGTTTAGATCACATTTCTCAGCATTTCCCCGAGACACGTGAAAACCTGCTGCCTGTTTTTGATTATTTAACAGAAGAGCTTGAGGGAAGGTTCTACAGTTTAAAACTATTTAAAGCAGAATACTTTGAAGGCTTTCTAATTTGTTACTAATTGATCAAGAGAAATATGGTTATTGGTTGTATACTTATTTCTGAATTAAAGGTAGTGTGTCAACCTTTGCAGGACCATGATTTTTTAAAAAATAAAATTTAGTATATATTCCACTTACAAACATGACATATACACTCCTGCAGATCTTTATATGTGATGAACAATGCAAGAATGGGTTGGTGTATATATGAAAATAAGTGTACATTTCCAGATACATGTGAATGCTGACTACCATGCTTTTTTAAAATTCTGTTTTGCTAACTGTCACACACCCCCAGTTCTCCTGAACCCAGGTTCACTTTCGGGTATGACATTTATTTCTCAACCCTTTTCTGCTGCCACCAGAGGATATAGTCCTCACTCTATTACATATGACTCTTAAATCAGAGTTATTCAATAAAACAATGTTTATTTAAGTGTTTATAAGTAAATCATATAAAGTAAATCATGGATGGTCTTATTTTATTCATTCAATCAACTGTGCTTTGATAACATTTATATTTGCTTATGTATAATCATGTTAATCAAGGTATTTATTCATTTCTTATCTTGTTCTCTTTCTCTCTATTCTTCCTTAACACAAGGCTGGTCCTAATTGTCTAAACTGCTTTTCTCCAACTGATATCATTAACTGTAGTCCCTAACTCTAACTCATATCCCTAACTCATCCCTAACTGCTCTTTAACTGTTTTCCATTCCTCCTAGATTTCCTTAGTTCCGCCTTTTCTGTTCACCCATTGGTTGTTAAATCAGGGTTCCATTGTGATAGACAGGAGTGGTTACTGACCTGTCCGTCACACTAACAATCTAGCCAGAGGAGTACAAATACTATATGAGTTTATTGCCCTTTCAACCATGGCGAAGAATATTCCTGAAAGAAAAAAGAACAATAACTGCATCCAGACCTATCTGGAAGCACATACACTTTTTTTCAGATACAGACCAAATTGTTCTGGGATTGTTCACCAAAATGTAAATAGCTACAGTGACATATATGTTATGTACATCGGGGGAATGTGCATTGTCTTCTTTCTTTAATCATGGGCATACAAAGGCTGATTTGTGCTATAGTTGCAGACAGTTTCAGAAAGTTTACTCAGAAACTATCTTTGTACAGCTGTGGACGTCTGAGGAAATGGATTAAAATCCACGACAGCTCATCATTAAATAAATCTTAAATTAAATTTAAATCTTAAATTAAGTCTTCAATAGAGGTGGGCATAAACCGTGAGTTTGGTGTTTCATGCCGGGTTGTCCATTTGTCCAACAGATGCTCCATGGTTCCAAGCCCCACCTCCTCCAGCAGGTGCCCACTTGGAGCCAGAACCCCATCTTGCCTTCCCCCGCCTCCTCCAGGCACTGACTCTCAGTGGGCACCTGCTGGAGGAGGCAGGACTCAGAACTGTGAAACACCGGTTGCACTGACAGATGGTCCATATCTAAAGTGGCAGAACTCATTTATGACTGACTGTTGTGTGTGGAATGGAAAAACAGATAAAGGGAAATGGGCATGAAGTATCTTATGGAGGAAATGGCAAAATTCACTCCTGGGTGATGCTTTTATTAGGGCCAGCTGAAACTTTCTCTCTCTTTTTTGGAATTTCCTTTTACCACCACACTTTTTGACCTAGCCAAACAATAGCTCATCCAACCTGTTTAAAAGTTCTGGAGAACTCAAAGATCTACTTGCTTTTTTTCCAGCATTTCAGTTGGTCTTAATAGTTACCTCCCAATTGTAGATAATTAGATTTAAAAATATTGATATAAAATAAAAATTAATAAATTTAAACTGATTGTCAATCTACAAGTCAGTGTGGAAAAATGGAAAGAGTATCAAAATGAAATGTATTAAAGTGATATATTGTGATTTTTTTCAGAAAATAGAATAGTGAGAAGTAAATTAAATGGTCCTTAAAGAAAATGTTACAGGAAGATTATTCAATGTTTTCTTCTTTTTGTTTTTGAAAGAATGGATGCCCACACAAATTCAGCCTCTTCAGTTATTGTCTGACAGAGGAGATGAGCAAATTAATAGAGCATGAAAAGTTCAAAATTATGGCCACATTTGACATAAATGTCCTGGCGTGGTATCTGAAATGTGATGCCTGGTGAGTTGACCTCAGAGCCTGGGAACATCTTTTGCCAATTAGCAGGTTCTTGTGTTTCACTGCTCAGCTTGCTGTGTCTGCATTTTTACACTACCACATCTGAGTCACGAGTCATTGTGGTCTGAGAATACCAACCACCAAAGTTATTAGAAAGACACTATCTGGGAAACAGGACATGAATCTTGCTTTTCGTGTTTCGCAGCGTCAACCTGCTCACACAAACTTCCTCAACTTGCATTATTATGTTCTTATGTGCATATCTCTCTTCTGTTAATATTGAACAGCTGTGGATGGATGGATAGACAGAGCACCTTCAGTGCATTGTTAAATTGACTGCCACAAGATACAGTGATGGCTGCCATTTTGGTCAATTTTAAAAGCTGTGCTGTGGTTACAAGCCATCAAGTTCCGACCCACTAATGGCGACCCTATGTATGAGTGATCTCCAAAATATGTAACTGTTCTGATTAGTAGCCATTATGATCATAATCTCCATGTATTTATCTAATGTATTCTTAGAATTCTTTCTCAAATCCCTATGATGAGACCCTATAACTCACAATGTGACACCAAGCAAGGGAAAATCCTAGAATCTGACTCCTTTCTTCACCAACTAACCACTTCTCACCCAAACAGCAAGCACAGCGAAAGGTTGGGAGTTGATTCCCCCACTCTGCTCCCTTGACAGGGGCTGGTCTTGATGATTCATAGAGTATTCTGGAAAGCTTTCACGCCTGGAAACCAATGGTAATTGTGGGTCTTCCAGGCTGTTTGATTCATAGAGTCCCTTCCAGCTCTGCAGTTCTATTATCCTGTAGACCAGAGGTCCCCAATCCCTGGTCTGCGACCCGGCAGCGGTTCGCGGCCTATCCAGGACTGGGCCGCCGTCACAGAACTCCTACTCCCTGCAAGCGTGACGTGTGCATGTGCGCGAGTGAGGTCTGCCCCCTTGCGGGCGCAACACACACACACACACACACACACACACACACAGAGAGAGAGAGAGAGAGAGAGAGACCGTGGTTGGAAAAAGTTTGGGGACCACTGCTGTAGACTATTTTGACTGCTCTCACTGGTGCCAACATTCAAACTTCACCTTGCTATGTAAAGCTTGCCACCTTTTTTGCTGCTGGCAATGCTGACACGATATTTTTAAGCAATATTGGGCCATTACCTGGCTGTTTGAATCATGGATACAAAAGCACAATTTCCCATAGCTATAAACCAGGGGTTTCTTGAAGAATTAAATTTCCTGGCTTTTTAAAAAAGTATAAAAACACGACACACAAATTACAACAGAAACTTCCCTGATAGAGAATTACCCAGCCCTAGAGGATCCAGAAGATAAGCACATGATCTGTATTACAGTTACTGGGAGAGGAAAACTGAGGAAAACAGGCAAGAAAAACTGAGACGTGGTCCTTTGTGCCGAAATATTTTGAGAGGCAGTTTTAAACTTAAAGACATGGTGAAGCAAAGGTATGAGTAAATGTAACATATAGAACAGAGAAACATACACAGCCTTAATGCTCTGAGGTGAACTAAGACAAAGAAATGCAGTAGGATACAGTGAATATTTGCCAAGTTGAGTCAAAATATTCTGTGTCAGCTTCATTTTAGTCAAACACTGTGGGATGAAATACTGACATGAATACCGGAAAAGTGTTAATAATTTATATATCCTGTGAAACAAGCGTTCTTATTCATAGCTTAGCGGGGTGTGTATCTGCTGACACAGCACAGGAAAATAAGGTCCAGGGTGAAAAACCTGTTTGCCTAAGGTGTACCTGGGTCTTAATGCAGAGAGTTACAATTACACAAATGTAAGAGTGGGTGATCTCTTTTACTGGACCACTAAAAAAAATCAAACAAATTGTAATCTTCATATAGGAATTCCACTTCATCAGGCTAAACACCATCATTTAACTGATAGTGCAGAAAACTTGTAGACCTGAGTCCAAGAATTGATGGCAGATGTCTGTGCCAAGCCTGCCAGGTTTGGGTTTCAGACATCCTCTGGGATGCGGTCTCTACATGCAACATGGCTGGAATTTTTACACCCAACTCTTAAGAGCTCCTCACACACTCACATTGCCTATTTCGAAACATGAAGTATCTTTCTGTGTGTGTGTGTGTGGGAAAAAACAACACAAAGACAGTCTCTAGCATATGTTAGGGGTTATAATTTGGTTTATTCACTAGTTAGTTACAATTGGTTATTTTATGTGGACTTAGGTGAGATTTGCCTGCTTCACTGAGTAATACCTGACATACCACTGACTTTATGTTAACATCTGAAACATAACTCTCAATCAAATGAATGGCACTTTTTTGGTAGCATTCTGGTGAGTTTTTAAAGAAAATCTAGCTTGTTTTTTTCCTAATGTGTTCTCAGAACTAGGGTAAAAGCACAAAGTATCACAGGTGCATATTTTCTAGAACTGCAGTCCAAAAACTATGTCTGCACAGCTGTAGTATATATTTTTCTTCATTTAATCAGAAATTTTTATTATACACTACACTACACTAAAGTTCCACACATACACATTTGTGTAGTTGTGTGTGTGTATGGTGGCAGCTCAGTTCCAACGCTAAACTGCTGAGATTAAAATGACAGAACATGTGGCCATTGCAAAGCCACTCATACTCTTCTCCTTTAAAGATACATCTGGTAGCTATAATTCCAAATTAATGTACATGCATACCAACATGTTATTTAAAAATCTTTTGCAAAGAGCATCTTCGAGTTCAATCAAATGTAGAGAATTAGGGAAAGGACATGTGGTTCAAAATTACACCAATGCAAGAGTAGGGTGATGCCTTTATTGAACCACTAAAAAAACAACACATAAATAGCAAGCTTTCATGGATAGATACTGCACTTCCTCCGGCTGTGCACCATAGTCCAGAAAAAAATGATAGGTATTGTAGGTCAGAGTCCCAAAAATTCATCACAGATGTCCGTGTGGTGTATGTCTGCATGAGGTGAGCTAAAGTAAGCTGGGAGGTGTGGTTTCCAGTTTCCTCCCTTGTACCATGCTTGGAATTTTCCCACCCACATTCCAGACAAAGGGCTTGCTAATGACTGTGTGAGTGCACCCATTAGCAAATAGAGACCTGTGATCTCTAGCATCAGCCACACATGATGCAACCTCCTGCAGAACTTCACAAAGTTTGCACAGATTTTTTTAAAATAGCAAAACTTTTAGGCAATCAATCACATTACAAACAGACAATACAATGAACTACTCATCTTACTTACTTAATATTTTAAACACCAGCTAATCACACCATTTAACAAAATTGCAGTCCATCTCAAATCCCCATTCCATCCCAAAAAGCTACCGACCAACAATCTGAGCAATCTGGATTATTTCCTAAATCATGTGACTTCTCATTTAGTTCATTGGTTGTGATTTTAATGATGTACACCACCTTTGTATACCCATTGTTTTGTTCTTAAGCATTGTATTTAAATACTGTAGAGCTGCCTTGGCTCCTTTTCTAAGGAGAAAGGCAGGGTAAACAAGCAAACAAACAAATGCCCATGCTTAAAAGCTGGGGTGGGCCAAGTGTGGCCGTCTAGACATTGCTAGACTAGCATTCTTCACAATTTGCTATACTGCTTTAAGGCTGATGACACTGGTTGCACACTGTACAAAGTACAAGATCATCTGGAAGGCTACGTGTTGCCCACTCCTGTTTTAAAGACACCTCATACTCGGAAGTCACACTTTATTTCTCTTTGAACGCGTAAGACTTCTTTCTTAGTGTCAGACCAGAGCAGTTTTTCGCTGAGAAATAGTAGCATATTATTCATCCTGTGAGGGTGTGCCATGGAGCAGTGGCTCTCAACTTTGGGCCCCTGGATGTTCTTGAACTAAAACTTCCATAAGTCTTCACCACTAGCTGTGCTGGCCAGGATTTCTAAGAGTTCTAGTCCAAGAATATCTGAGGACCCAGGGTTGGGATCCACTGCCATAGAGCTCTGTATTTGTGCATTCTGTCTTGTAAATGGAAGCCCCTGTGTGCCTCCCAATGATCAATATCAAAATAATACCAGTTGATCTGTAAGATACAAGATGTTAAAAAGGAAATGCTTGCAAATACAGATGTCATTTAAAGCAAAGTTTTTTGTCTCCTCTAATTTGACCTAATTTGACCTATTGATGATTTAGGAAGACAGAGATGCCAGAAGGCTGTGCATGAACCATAGTAACACAGAGAGAGCCTGTCTACATTAAAACAACACCACCACAATATGTAGCATTTTAATTTTAAGTGAAATGGTTTTTGAGTTGTTTCCTGTGTTCCTACTAAGTTATTGAAATGCTCCCTTTTAAAAGCAGCTGCAAGGTTCATAATGGGCTTCAGTCAATTAAGAAAACAGCTTGCTAAAATAAATGGCTCTCTGGTGGCAATTCATTTTAACGCTCTTCCTAAGACAATGAAACGTGTCAGAGGAAAATAAGTATGCACTTCAGAATTCATTGTGTGAACATGAAACTCAGTGTGGTTTTTAACATAGGTCAATTTCCAGATTTTTTGGATGTGGGACCGGGCCCAGAGAAGCACATCTTTTGGAATGCAATTCCTTCTCTTAGCAACTGTCACCAGTGCCAGGAGTTGTGGTTACCAGCCTGGCATCACTTCTAAAGGAGAAATATTGCTTCTTAGAATTTCTTAATCCAGTTTGGATTTATTTTAAGATTCCTTCTAAACAGAACTGCACAAAGGTGGTGTATCGTTCATGACAAATCTAAGAACTTGACTGCATTTTTCAACAAGGAGAAGTTCCTACAGAAACAAGGGCAGAGCAAATAGCTGGTGGTTGAGTTACTGCACAGTCTAGTCTCAACCTGTCCTTGGTACAATGAACAAAACAATTAGAGATTAGAATGTACTTGTGTTAAGATTTGCTCCACTTTACACATTATTTCTTTATGCAAAATTAGTCTTTGAGTTCATAAAAAAAGTGTCATACAAACTCTGCCAAAACATCACTTACGGCTTTTTAAAGTATTAGAAGGGATTAGTTGTGGATAAATCCCAACTGAAATACTTTAAGGTTGCCTACTTCAGTCTCCTTGGCAGTTATAATGGAATATGGAGACTATTCCCATGTGAGGCGAAAATGGAGAGGAGGTAGTCATGTGCTGCTTCAGATGACCATTTAGTTATCTTGTATATAAAAAGAAAGCAACTGTGCAAGGTACATCCACTAATTAAGAAAATTCCTTGTCTATAACTCACAATTGGCTGTATATAGCTTAATGAATTTGGAATCTGGCCTCGGAACCAGAGGTTGGGAGTTTGATTCCCTGCTGTGTGCCTCCGGGGAGAACAGCCACCTTCTGTGGCCTTGGGCAAGCTGCACTGTCCCAGGGTACCCCTGAAAGAAGGGGATGGTAAATCACTTCTGAGGACTGTTTACCTAGAAACCCCTGAAAGTGGTTACCACGTGAGAAGTGACTTGACAGCA
Source organism: Pogona vitticeps (assembly GCF_051106095.1). Classification (NCBI taxonomy): domain Eukaryota; kingdom Metazoa; phylum Chordata; class Lepidosauria; order Squamata; family Agamidae; genus Pogona; species Pogona vitticeps. The sequence goes on from NC_135783.1 coordinate 191,466,117, forward strand.
CGTAAATATTAATTATAATGCATAACTGATTAAAGAGAGAGACACACATGAGAGAGGAGCTACCACACCTGGGAACGTTAGCAAAATTAGCAAAATATATGTCAACAGGAGGTAGAGCTTGAGATTCTTGTTTACCTAAATCAGGGATGGGCAGCTGTGGTCCTCCAGACATTTTGGAGCTGCAATTTCCATAATTTTCACCAGTAACTATGCTGGCTAGGACTAATGGAAGATACAAGTGGAAACATTTGGAGGGCTACAATTGCCTATAAAAGTAAAAGTTCCCCTTGCCATTTAGTCCAGTCATGTCCGACTCTAGGGCACAGTGCTCATTCCTGTCCCCAAGCTGCAGAGCCAGCGTTTGTCCATAGACAGTTTCCGTGGACACGTGGTCAGCGCGACTAGACATGGAACACCGTTACCTTCCCACTGTGGTGGTACCTATTTATCTAATTGCATTTTTACATGCTTTCGACCTGCTAGGTTGGCAGGAGCTGGGATAAGCGATGGGAGCACACTCCGTTGCGTGGATTTGATCTTATGACAGCTGGTCTTCTGACCTTGCAGCACAGAGGCTTCTGAGGTTTAACCTGCAGTGCCACCATGTCCCACAATTGCCTACCCCTGGCCTAAATGGAGACTGTGATTGAGAATCATCAAGGGGTGTCTCTGTGTGTGGGGCAGAGTAAGGTTCTGGAAATTCTTTTCATGTAAAAATATACAATCTAATGAACAGCAGGGAGGTAGGGTCCCAAGGACAAAACAATATCGAGAAAGCATGGAGGAAAGTAAAGAAGTTGATCCTACTCTAGAAATACAGGATCATGCCCATCTTCTGGCTTTTTGCCTTTAGAGAAAGTCTCTCAAGGAAGCATCAGAAGAGCCCTGTTGAATGAGACCATCTCGCCCCGCATTCGGTTTCCTTCATACCTCATGGCCGATGGGAGCCCCTCTGTAACCGTTGCTTCCCAGAAAGTGGTGGATGGGGAGGCATGTTGCCTTGAGCTGGTGGTACTGGATCTGGATAAGCAATAATCCTGACAGTAGATATTAATGCTCCACAAATGTGCATATGCATTTATAGAAGCCCTCAACACTACTTATGGTGCTTTGCTTTTGCTTTTACTTATGGCAACAAATTTTAATCACTCTCTGCCTGTGTCATGATCTCATTCTGTTTTTGGATGATTCCTCAACCTTCAGGAACAGCTTTTCAGCATGATTTCAGGAGGGAGGGCTTGGGTATGTGTGCCTTGAGTTATCATTGGTGAAGATAAATTGGTGTTTCTGCTAAAGGACATCATTGGGTATAATTCACAATCTGTTACTCACTGATTTATTTATTTTGCTAGCAACTTTCCATCAGTACTTTGAGCACATATTTAGAGATGCATTTGCTTATTCAAAGTTGGCATGGTTGTTAATGGAGGAGAGGTGGTCAACAATGTTTGCTATGGAGGTATTAAAAAAATATCACTAGCTGACAATTTTTATAGCTTGCAAGGGTTACTGAATCAAGTCAATGAACAAGTTCACACCAATCAGTAAAAAGCAAGCTGCCCCAAAAATGCAGTTAAAGAGCCAGAAGTAAATGTGCAGAACGTGATAGCAAATGCTAAGTATTTTGGAATTTGACTGGATGAACAGTGGAATGGTAGCTATGAAATGACAGTCAGAAGAATGTTCGGAGCAATGCCTGTAAGATGAAGAATGTAATATGCAGCCCAAACTGAACATTGCTTCTAAGACCATCCATTATATGACACTATGTTTTCTTATTTCTAATGTGTGGTGTTGAATTGTGGACCTTAACATAGGCTACTGTACCAAAGAAGCATTTGGAATATATATTTATTGAAGAATTTATTGGATTGAGAGGGCACCAAGGGAAGACTTTCTAAAGGGGATTAATAAATGCACAAGTTGATTTACTTCAGCCACATAATGAGAACTGGCAGGTTCAGATTTTAACATGTGATTACTGAAGGTAAAATAAATAGGAAAACAGATGTATGCAAGGGAAGAGCTTATGGACTGAAGAACCTGAGGTACAGCATAACATAGTTGTTTTGGCCTACCGCGTTTATTTATTTATTTGATTTATACCCCGCCCATCTGGCCTAAAAGACCACTTTAGGTGGGTATTTGCAGATAAAATAGCCCTTTTGATGCCCAGTCTCCGGTAAGAGAGGAAGATTTGTTTTGTGTGCGTTTTCCTCTTGATTGATCATTAAATGTCATCAGCTTTCTCCTTTAGTTGCATCCATCTTCTTTAATATGGTGCTGCTTTCTTATACCACTTTAAAGAAAATCTCAGTACAGTAGCTATGAGAAAAAGGCTGCAGAGAATCCCCTGACACCATGCAAATGGACTATTACTTCTTGAAATCTCTCTGCGATCATGTGACAGATGGAGAAATAACGCTCATAGCCATTTTTTGCTGTCAGCAAAATCCTGCATTCACACCCATAAGACAAATACAAAGAACGAGGGTTATAATTTTGTCTGACCTTTAGAAGAAAGAACCAGAGGATCATAATTAAAAAGGACAGCCTTTTAACTGACACATGTCAAAGACTCTTGGCTTGAAATCCAGAAGAACACACGTCAGACCCGAAATAACCAGTGGTCAGCAGATGTTGAAGGTCGTCCAATCCCAGTATCTGACCACTAGCCATTCTGGTTGGTGCTTCAACTGACACATCTTTTACCTGGGCTAAACAGCAGCCGAATACTCCTGAAAACCTTTGAGTCCTCCTTTTCACAGCCTGTCCTCCACAGAGGACTTTGAAACATACATGTATTTACTAATTTCTATAATATTTCTTAAGTTTATGGAACACTTGATGTGGATTTCACTTGTCCCTTCTTTTGCATATCCTGTAAGGCTGATGATAAAGAAATATTCAGCGATGAGGTGATTCAGTGTGAGTTATTTGGTCAACCAATCGAAGACTGGGGTAATCCAGTCTGTGTGTGTCTGACCGTTTTGGTGAGCTAAACACCACGTGTAATCTTTCACTAATAACATGGGCCAATCCTGCTCCTATAACCAAGCCAAAATTGGTTAGATTTCTAACAATGTAATCCTGCCTGTGTCTCCTCAGGCATGCAGTTCAGGGACCTCACTGCCAGGTAAGGATACAACGTATACAACTTAGTTTTCATAATGCTGTGTGATGATTTTGTCTTCTCCCACCACCACCGTGACAAATGCTTGAAAGGAGGCGTGCAGAAGAAAAACAAGTGGATCGTGACAGCCATTCCATAATTATCTCAAAACAGGGCACCACCCTGTGCTATTTCAGTTGTATAACCTGTTACCCATTGGCACATCTGTTTAGCATCATAGTGTTGCCTCGTGGTTGTAATTGTTTCCAGTTACATTCATGCACAATTAGATTGAGCATTGAAAAACTGTTGATATCGCTTGGTAGGTTCTACTTGCTTTATTCATTTCCAGGGCAAAAGGGCAGTTGGCTTCCTTCCTCCATGTGACAGGAAACTAACTGGTTAATCAGATGTTTCTGAAGGTCGTGGTGAGATGGTGGTGGGGGGGGGGGAAGAGATTTAGGACATGTGCATTGATTTCTTTTCAACAACGGTGAAAAAAATGTAGTTTGGTTGGTGGTTGTTTTCAAAGCAAAAATTCCCAGAATCTCCCAGCCAACATAGTCAGTTGAGGGTGTGTTGGATATGTAATTACAAACAAACAAATTAAAAATCTAAGCTCTGGTTCCTTTGTATGACAAACAAGGGGGCTGAGCCCTCATACAATGGCATCCCCACCCTCTGCAAAACCACCGGTGTTAGGAGCTGTGGGGTATCCTCGGACACGTTATAATTCCTACATATCATGAGTTACACAAACAAAACAAAACAAAACCACACCCTTCCCTAAAAAATGGTTGATTTGTGCAGGTTCAGGTGTTTCTCCCAAATATCCTGATTGAGAAAATAGAAGATGCAGTAGAAGTAAAATAAAATCAGATGTAGTAAAATAAAATAATTTGAAGTATTGCCTGACACCGAGGTACTGTACTCCAGATTCCCAGTGTTCCTGCAGAGACGTTAAATAAGAAGCTAAACAGTCTAACTAAATTATGTTGATATCTCAGAATGGCCCATGTAAACATCTACATTAAATTTTAATTGGTGTTTAAATTTATGTTACTACAGTAAAAACTTTCCCAGTCCAGAATGAGAGGGAGGGAAAAGTCTGCAGATTTACTCCTTTTCTTCCACTTGTTCCTTCTGTAAGATTTCAAGAGAAGGAAACTGCCACATGAATTTGAAAAGTCAATTCTCACCCACTTTCCTCTTTCTCATAACAAAATCAATTAATGAAACAAGTAATTTTCCAATGGCAGGGGGAGGTTAATCGCTTTCGATTTCTGAATATCACCATATCATCTTCTTTTCACTTAAAATTGTTGTTTCCTTCTTTTCCACCTCAGCTTTTTACAAGACCCTTTTTGCAGGTCTGAGTTTCTCTCTGTCTTCCTCACACATAAGCACTTCGTGTCTCCACTTACCTGTTCTAGGTGGGTCTGTAATGTACAACCCATAATCCCTCAGGCCAGCATCAATACTGATTTACAACTCTGGTGCTGAGAAGAATGATTTGCATAGTATTGTACTATATTCTTGTTAGGCTACCATGGCAGTGTCCTTCTCTGAATCTACGATAGTGTGTTCTAAGCATTTCTGATGCACAGGAACCTTCTGGTGTGGTAGGAGAAACAATGACAGGAGGCAGGTGTGGAATTTTGCTTGGGTGAAATGTGTGTGTGTGTGTGTGTGTGTGTGTGTGTGTGTGAGAGAGAGAGAGAAAGCATTTAGTATACACCCTCGGGGGAAGCACTGCAGTTTTCCTGTTGCGTGGGGGGGCGGAGATCTGCATCCATGGCCCAGTTCCAGGAAGCCCAAGGACTGGCACTGGGCCACGGACCGGGGGTTAGGAACCCCTGCCCTAGAGATGTAAAACTGCTGAAAAATTCATCTTTTTCTGATTTTTTTCCCATTCCCCCAGAAAAAAAATGGAATTTTTCAGAAATTTTACATCTCTACAGAAATCTTTCATTAAGCTCTTCATGTTATAACATTTGAATACCATGTCACAGACATATTATTTATCATTGTGAAATAACATTCCACACTTCATTTTTTCCCAATTTTTCCAGAAAAAAATAAAAAAAAAGTCTTTGGAAGAAACCAGGAAAAATTCTCCTCCCACCCCCAATTTTTCCCATTTTTTCTCAAGCCTTCCCATCTGTAGTCCTGGCCCAATCTTATTTAGCTTTCTAACCCTGCCTGACTAGGAAAGCAGGAAGGATGTTATGTTCAAGATGTCCTCTGCTATGTGAATGCAAGTGGCCATGGTACTGACTAGAAGTGAGGGACCTTTGAAGAATTGACACTGCAAGGCTGCTAGGAGTTTGGAAACACTGGTTAAAATTAATGTCTATGTACATGGAAAATGTCACGGAAGTCAGGGTCCTATTGACTTCAAATGAGATTGTCTACAAAGAGGGTCCTGATGAAAAAGGAGGAAATATCATGAGTGTCAAATACCTTTAAGAAGTTTGAAGGCTACTCAACACCTCAAAAACAGGCTCAGCTCTTGCAGGTCAGAAAAAGGACTATGACATATAAGAAGTAACTAGCTTGCTAAACAAGTGATGAGAATAAAGTTAATGAAGGATGACTTCTTTGTATACTGCTTGTAGGTAGGGCTGTAACTACGACTTATCACATAGCAAAATCTGCTTAGGCAGCAAAGGAAACAAGTGTTAAGCATGAAAAGTCTTAAGAAAGGGGGGGGGAAGCTATGTCCTCATATATTTGTTTATAAATATGACATGCCAGTGCTATATATGTTTTGTGTTGCTGTTGACAAGATTGTGACGACCTATGGTTTTAAGCAATAAAGTTTGTTCTGTTCTGTTCTACCTTAAAAACTGGAAGGAAAGAAGGTGATGGCAGTAAATGAAGTAATAACCCCCGTCTGCTTTCAAAGTCAGGATTGAAACAAAATCCTTTACAGGGTCATCGACAGCAACCAGTGCATATTGCCCCCCCCCAATATCAAATATGGTGTACTTCTGTCTCAGCTGCTGGTGAACATGAAACATGTTACTTTTATGTCCTGCTTGTGAGATCCCCACAGGCAACTGGTTGGCCAATAGTGAATATAGGGCTGGACTAGATAGGTCTCTGCACTGATCCAGTATGACACAACTTATATTGCCAGTGACATGTCTGAACCTTATTTTCTGTTTAATGTTTTAGAACAGGCTGCTGTAGCCAGAGTTAATAAATGACCTCCTCCCTAGTTACCTGCCTAACTTCCCCCCACCCACTTTCTGAGTTTAACAAGAATGGATTTGTTTTGTATCTCACATTACAAAATTCTGCCTCAAGCTTCCTTGGACATTTTCGGAACACAGATTAATGAGTTTTTCATTTAACACAGTAAGCTTGTTGTAGCCCATCTCAACAGCATGTATCTTCACGGTGAACATTTTAAAATGTGAACGCGGAGAACACTTGTTGGCAAACACTTCCCCCCTTTGTAAAGTAACACACCCTTATTTTGAAATACATTCTGTCCATCAGTTGGGCGTGAGCCAAAAGCAAAATGTAGACGTGCAGTTGTTTTAAATGACATCTTAAATACAAAGTCTGTCGTGCCTAAACCTCTTTTTATGTTAATATATAAAGATTTTTATTGCACATAATTTACTGCAGACCTACATTACTTTTCTGTCAACACATCAACCAGATTTTGTGTAATCAACAGATGGACCCAAAAAACTCCACTGTTTATTTGAACAAAATTGAACGTCTTATTAAATTATTGGTAAAAAAAATTCAGTCCACAATGTTGCGTGTCTAGAGTGCTGATACCCAGCTGTAGTCCAGTTTTCTTAATTTACGCAGGTCTCTTTCCTGAGCCTTGGATAACTGAGGTAGACTGTTCTCCAAACACTCTGTTGTTTGTGAAACCTCTGTGTGAAGTTCTGCAATTTCTGCTTCGTCCTCAGAGCCATTCTTTTCATTTTCACTTTCCATTTCTGCTTCACTGACGATGTTATCAGTACTGTTAAAAAAGTGTCAACAGAAATATGCAGCTGAGACTAATATGAGTCACCACCATAGACACACTGAGCCAAAATTCTGTTGAGCAGCTCCACCTGCACAAAAATATCACTGTTGTTGGCAGGAATGCTATTAATTAAAGACTTCTTGATTTCAGAATGTGCATGGCTGGCACGCAATGAGATGAAGTCACATGCACACCCAAATGGAAAAACTGAAGTCTTTAATCAAGAGCAACCTGCTTCTGAGAGGGATGACAAGACAGAACCCGGCCAGCAAGGACTTTGCTCATTACAATTCTAAGAGGTGAAGGATACAATGTGAAGCCCAGTGAAGCATTCCTCTCCACCTCTCCAAAACTGGAAATGGGGGTTGCTGGGGGAATTCCAGATCACATTTCCTGAAGGTGCAGAATGGTACGAGGGAGAAGGAAAAAGATTCATTGGGTGCATGGAAATTAATCTTAGTGGCACTAGTTTACACCCATCAGGAGTCTGATGCATTCTGTTGCTGGACTGCACCGCAAATAAGGATGGCTGATTCTTAAGATTTCCCTGAATATATCTAGTATGCTTCGGCAGGAAAAGAGCATGGATTACTTCCAAGCTTGAATATTTTCCACCAGGGGGGTGGAAGAGTGATCTGAATAGTGGGAAAAGAGGTCAGTAAAAGACCAGATTTGTAGATCAGATGAAGGAATTAAAACTTTTCAATGTACTCTCAAAAAAGGAAGTCCCTAGCCATAAAAAAACAAGCACGACAACACAAACCTTATGCCTTTTTGCTTGACATGCCACTGTTGTTTTCTTATGTTTTAGTGAGTGAGTGAGTGAGTGAGTGAGTGAGTGAGTGAGTGAGTGAGAATTTAGTGTACATCCTGGGGGGGGGGGGGAGAACCACTGCAGGTTTCCTACAATCTTTCAGTAAGTTCCCTGTATTTCACCAGAAACTAAAACGGTAGCATAAACTCTTTTGTTATCTTATATGAACGTATTAGTCTACCCTGGCAGTAGCCACATGCACCCTCCCCTGCTTTTGCAGCCCTAGGGACTTGACTCTGGCCTAGGGGATTAAAATAAAGGAATGTCTATTCCTGCAAGCATCCCGGTGGTGTGTGTCTCTCTTCTGGTACGCAAATGTGCTTCACTGACACTGTGTGTTTCTCTTTAGGAGACTAAATCGAAGTGAACTTAGGCACTTCTTAAGTTAGGTCAATAAGACAGAAAAAAATACACGCTGCTTAGGTGTGTAGCCAGCTACAGGACCTGAGGGTGGGTGGAAATTGGGTCCCAGAGCCACTAGATGTATCCACTTCTTCTCCACTAAACACCGTGCCTTGTCAACCATGAAATTGTGGTCCATGTCTGTTAGGAACTCTCTTGCCCACCCATCCCCACTTCTGTGTGAACATGCCAGCAGACTCCCATATTCACAAACAAACGAGAACTGCTTCTCAGCAGTTCACAAAAGCATGGCACCAGTGTTGTGTATAAGAGAGTGTGGAACTCAGGAGACGTGGGTTCAAATCCCTGCTCAGCCACGGAAACTGAGGGTGGCACTGGTAAATCAACCCTTGAACATCTCAGATATCCCCAAATCCTATTAGGAACATCATCAGAGATGGGCACAAAATGCTTTTAACCAAGCCATTCACCCTGCTTTGTGTGCTGCTGGGGTCCTTCTTCTCCAGCAGCACTCCAATCTGGGCAGGAGCTCAGCCGGCCCAACTCCGCCTCCTCAGACAGCCGACCACCCCAACAAGGAGGCAGGATGGGGATTCTCCCCACAAAGCCAAGGAGTGGTTAGCTGGTTGAGGAGATGGGGCTGTGCCAGGAGAGCTCCTGTCTGGATTAGAGCACCGTCAGAGAAGAAGCGCCCCAGCGGCATGTGAAGCAGGGTGGATGACCTGGCTGGGTGGGGGTGGGAGGGAGACGGCCCAGTGCGGTACCTGCGGTGCCATGCTGACAGCTTCATATGAAGTGCGACAAAGTGCTTCGTGCCCATCTCTAGTCACCATCCATTGGAAGTCACCTGATGGCACGTTTCAAACACAAAAACTTTACAGTACGTTTCTTACCTTTCTTTTGTTTTGGATACCAGCAACGAGTTAATAAAAATAGGACACAGGAAAGCGGCAGATGGTAATACATGTGCGGGAGTGTGAAGCAGCTGCAGGGCGGGAGTAAAAAAGAAAGCAGAAGGAAACAGAAACTTGGTTAAGCAGCTGATCCAGTATTTGCAATTTTTTCCCCAATCAAATTCATGTTGCTGTTTTCCTTACTTCTTTAATTGCAGGTGACTCCTGGGGCAAATTGCTCTGCATGGGTGTTTTCCTAATCCCTGCAGCCTCCTCTGTCTGTTGCCGGTGCTTTCCCAGTAGGAGGTAAAAAGGCGTCATGGTGAAGCTCTCCTCAACCGCCAACTAAAAAGTGGTGACAGAAAAACATATTAACGCAAAAGAACAGAAAAAGCACCAAAAAAACCCACAACACATTCTTCAAGTAATTTTGTTTGTTTGTTTGTTTAACTTATATGCCGCCCACTCTACCCAAAGGTCTCTGGGAGGCTTACAACAATTAAAATTCAATTAAAATACAATAAAAGATAAAATGATTAAAATACAATTAAAATTGCCATCAGGACCCACAGTTTATGTTATTTCAATTAAAAGCCTTCTGGAACAGGAAGGTTTTGACCTGGCGCCAAAATGTCATCAATGTCAGCGCCAGACGAATAAAAATAATCTCAAAATGTTGAGGTATACGCTCTGCAACAGATAGATGTAAAATACTGCAGACCATTTCACTGGTTCTTAACCTTTGTTACTCAGATGTTTTTGGACTGCAACTCCCAGAAGCCTTCACCATCAGCTCTGCTGGCTGGGGTTTCTGGGAGTTGCAGTTAAAAACACCTGAGTAACAAAGGTTAAGAACCACTTTAGATTACCAGAATCTGATACCAATCATTTCATACAACCATGACTCAATAAGTATTCTTTGGTTTACAAAGGAAGCCTATTAATTCAATTGGATTATTACAAACTACCGGTAGTTTATGCTACCTAAAAACGAGAATCCCATCCATCACTGCGATGGCTAGTCATCAAGAAGATGGTTATCACAGAGGGAACTCCCTCTGTCAGCAGAATCAGGAGAACGCCATCCTTCTTGGAATCCTGTGTGAGCCCCAGAATCTGCTTTGGAGTAGAGATGGACACGAACCACCGGTTCGGCAGTTCGTACTTTGGACAAACAGATGTTCCCCAGCCCCGCCTCCTCTGGCGGGTGCCCACTCAGAGGCAGTGCCTGGAGGGAGGAGGTGGGGCAGGGAATCCAGGCTGCTGCCTCTGAGTGGGTGCCTCCCAGGGGAGGCGGGGCTGGGAACCGCTGAACCAACAGTTTGTGCCGATTTATACTTTGGAGAGGTAGAAAACCGGTCAGGGCCATTTTGGGGGCAGTGCAGAAGGCTGCAGCAGAGAATGAAGCAAGGTTGTCACGCTGGTGGGCTGGGCAGCAGCATGAAGCAGGGTTTCAGTCCCCATTCCTCTGCAGCCAGTTTATCTGCAAAGCAGGTCGCCAAAGTCCGCAGGTCCATGAGAGCAGGCTGGAATCCAAATTCTGTAGTTTGAGGCACTACAGAGGCTACCAGGCAACTCAGTCATCCCCCTTAGGTGCTACCTTGGGTTCCCAAATGGGAACTACGACTCCCAGAAATCCTGGCCAGCACAGCTAGTGGCAAAGGCGTCCCAGATGCTCTTTAGTTCAAGAGCATCTGGGAACCCAAGGAAACAATGCCTTAGTTTGTAGCACAGGCTGGTGCATATCTGGGCTCACACCCTTAGAACAGCAAGGCCCAGAGGTCCTGTAAGGATTAAGGTCTGTGGGCAGTATCCTCTTCCTGGCCCTTCCAAGAGGCTTGGTATAGCAGCTATCAAGAACAACGGCTTTGTGTTGCACTTAATCATACCTGTAAGGATGACTGTTTGTGTGTTTGTATATTTAGAACATTTAAAGTGGACTTTCACATTGGGCAAAAGCCCCAAGTAATTTCCATTACTCTTTTTCAACTAGCTTATTTGTAAATAGAAAAAATCTGTACATTTAACCTTTCCTTAGGTATACAAGTTTTAACGTCTGTGAATACAGTTTCACTGTTCATACACATCCTTATCCATAAAATGTAAACAATTCAGAGAAAGACGCTGAAAATCGAAATACAATACAGAACTTAATTCTATCAGCTTTTGACTTTTTAAAATTAAATGAGGTTAAATACACGCACTGCCACCTGTGACTTCAGTTTTGAAAAATTAAAAATCTAGATCTGTATGTTACGAAGCAACGTTCCTGGGGGTACACCAGGTTACCGTATTTTTCCATGTATAAGATGCCCCCCACTTTTCTAACCCAAAATTGAGAAAGCTAAGTGGGGCTTAGCAAATGTAGGGTAAAAAGGATCAAAGTGCTGCAGGATGGCTCTGATCCCTGCTTTCTCCCTTCGTGCTAAGCCCCGCGTAGCTTAGCAAAAGGAGGGGGAAAGGGATCAAAGCAATTCTACGACTGCACAATCATTTTGATCCCTTTTCCCCTTATACAACCACGGGATTGCTTTGATCTTTCCCCCCTCCTTTTGCTAAGCCCCAGGGGACTTAACAAGCAGAGGGGAAAGCACAGATCAAAGCCATCCTGCAGCGCTTTGATCCCTGCTTTCCCCTCCACTTGGTTGTTTCTCCTCAGCTTACTTCCGTGTATAAGACGACCCTCAATTTTTAGTTTAAAGATTTTAGACAAAAGTATAGTCTTATATATGAAAAAATATGGTACTTAATAGAATCTTTGAAAATGGAACTTCAGGACAATTGGTTGATCTGGGCCCCAAAAACACCCCCAGTGATGTTCACTGCCCACACTTTACTCCCCAACAAAACATTTACTCTGGAGTTGATCTTTAATATAAGGCAAGCAAACATTTTTAATACAGAATAACTCAGATCTTACAAAATACCTTTTCAATACCCTGCTAGACTCCCCCCCCAATGAATTTTAAAAAGCAATACCTGTCTGCTGGAAGGTGTAAGTCTCTCTTCTGGTGTTTTTGTGCTAAATGTCATCAATTCCTAAACGTCCACCATGGAGAAACAACATTATAATGAAAGATATTTTTTTCAGGATTTTAGTGTGTCTTAAAAATGTCACACAATTCAAAGTACTTATTTTGAAGTACAGGCACATATAAGATACATGAATGTTTATATTACATACACACTCAAAATCTGAAACAGAAATAAAATAAAGAGTGGAAGATATGTTATTGCTTGGAATATTTTTCCCCCTTTTCCTTTTAAGTGACACTGTGGGAAAACACAATTGAAAGGGTAGCCTTTCAATTACTCAAAATGCTTTTAACAGTTGTAACTATACAGATCCTATACACACAAAGCTGGTTTAGCAGAGGGGTTCCTCCTTTTCTGCTTCTAGGAGAGAATAATCGAGGCCAGTTTCACCCAAACACACCAGCCTTCCAGACATGGCCAAGAATATGCAGTTTGGGCTGGGGGACTTATTCAAGGAGGACAGGTGTAGACACAAATGCCTGCATCTCTTCAGTCATCATCTTCTTTATAGATTCAGGGCCGTCCAAAGAAGAGACTAATTTTGATACTGATAAGTCTCTATACATGAGCAAAACCCAAATTTTCCATGGATCTTGCTCACATGTAGAGAGTTTCACACAAGCAAGAACATCTCCTCTTCAGATCCTGGGCTGTAACCATAAAGAACATAACACACAGGGGTTTGGTTTGCCAACTTTTAAAATTTAGTTTTCATTCCCACATAAACGTCTGTGTATTCAGAGCTCATACAACAGAACTATAACGGAATGATCAACTACAAGCTATCAAGTCAATTCTGACTTCTGGTGGCCAAGATTTCCAAGGGATACAGAAGACAAGAAGTGGTTTAACCACTCCCTTCCTGCACAACTTAAGTGATAATAAAAATAATTTTAACCAATACCATCAACCAGCTAAGATTCAGCAAACTGACCACCTAAAAAGAACTACAGTAATAAAAATACAGAAAACCCAAGAAACGTTTGAAGTGAAACAATCTGTTGTGAGAATACAACAGATGTACCCCAAAGATGTAATTCAACTTGAACAAAAAGGCACTGCCACAGTTTAGAAGTGAGAAAATCAGATTTGATTTCCGAATCCTTCCAGTCCTCACTTTGTGCCTTACTTGACCCTTATCTGGTCCTGAGGAGAGCAAGCAACTTGCCCCTTACCCTAACCTACTTCACTGGGCTGTTGGGAAGAAAAGATAATGGTGGCACACTGAGAAATTATACAAAAAAATAACTAAATGGAACATCACTTTGAGGAGCTACCAGTCACAACTTGTAATGTTTCCCCAGGTTCGAGTTGTTGGAGATGGGAACCAAACTTACATGAGTCTCAGTCATGAAGTAAAACTGAGATTGGTTAAGCCACTGATATTTTTCGGAGCGACTACATTCAGGCACATCTCTCGGAACAAAGATAGCCCATCGGACTCTGCCTCTGCAGATCTTCCTCCGGATGCACAACGGCTGCGGCTCGCTGGGCTTGAACACAAACACTGGGGGGGGGGGGGGAGAAAGGCATTTTCAGTCTCGGACGGTAGTCCTCCCTGCTCTTTCACCGAGATCGAAAGAGTCACTGGATCACAAAATGATAATGAGCCTTGTACACCGACTCACCTCTGGGACGGCTCCTACGAGTTCCTATACAGATAAGTCTCCTTTCCGTGTAGTGGATGGAGTCAGTGGAGTGCTGTCCCCTGTAGGCGGCAAGGAGCTCCTCGGGCTCCTGGCGGGCCCCCTCTTTTAAACCTTTGGAAGCTCTTCCTCCCCTCCCCCCTGAGGGTGTGCAGGTAGCGTTCTGCCACATCCCTCACCCAACCTGTTTTAGGTATTATTGCGTCTTTGGATCAAACTGACAGTGACTTCTGCTAATAGCCCTTTCACCTCTTGTTCTGAACCCACTCCCAACCAGCCTAAACAAGCACAGAGGGCCTTGAGAACTGTCCCTGCAAAAGGCACCATTCAGGGGCAAGCACAGGGTGAGATTCCACTTCTCTGCGGACTGGGGGATATTTGTGTTGCAGCCATCCCTGGAAACTGCCTACCCCAAATCCAGGCTGAGATCCTGCAGCATATGATGGTAAGTTGCAACAGAGAGGGCCACTGAGTCAGTGGGGAACTGGCAAGTCGACTCCTGCGTAAGGTGCTACTAATTCAAATAGGCCTACTCTACTTGCAATTTAATGTCACAACCTGGAACTGATTCAACAAATTTCCAATAATTCAATGGACTTACTTGAGTGCAACTTACTACACTAAGCAACAGAACTTCAGCCACAGCGTTTACAAACAAAGAGTAATATGTGTCAAAATCACAGGAGTTCTGCCTCTTAAACTAGTATTATCTTGGGTGCTTTTCAGAAGAAAGGTGGGGTATGAGCTGCTGGATAGCTAAGTGGTTCAGAATTCTGGTTGTGGAGCCAGAGGTTGGGAGTCTGAATCTACACTGGCCCTCCTTGAAAAGGGCTGGATTCTATGACCTAGAGCAGGGGTCCCCAAGCCCCAGTCCGTGGCCTTGCCAGGACCGGGCTGCGGAGACAAATCTCTTGGCCCCATGCATGCGCAGACACATGCACGCCCCTCCCATGCACGCACAGACCCCCCCGCCCACACGCTAAACTGGTCCATGGAGGCAAAAAGGTTGGGGACCCCTGATCTAGAGGGTCTCTTCCAGCTCTGCAGTTCTAAGTGACAATGATTAAAATATATAAATAAATAATCCTGTCACTTGTCTCTACTCAGAGGAGCAGTTATACGGGCTGGGGGTTTCTGACAACTGTAGCGCCTCCAAATTACTTTTCTGCATGTACCACATCAATGAAAAATGGGCTGTAGGCAAATGAAATGGCAGAGTAGCAGACAAAGAAAAGGAAATTCTATAATAAAATTAATTTCTTCTCATAGGCCTTAAACTGCTTGACAGTAAACAATGGTTGAAATCCAATAGTAATTTTCAAATAGAGTGGGCCCTCTTTTGCAAGTTCCACTGATTTAATAGGCCACCTCTAGTTGCAAGCTATCTGTCCTTCCCTCATTGGAAGGACAGATCCTGAAGCTGAGGCTCCAATACTTTGGCCATCTCATGAGAAGAGAGGACTCCCTGGAAAAGCCCGACGTTGGGAACGTGTGACGGCAAGAGGAGAAGGGGACGACCGAGGATGAGATGGTTGGACAGTGTCTGCGAAGCAACCAATATGAATTTGACCCAACTCCTGGAGGCAGTGGAAAACAGGAGGGCCTGGCCTGCTCTGGTCCATGGAGGTCACAAAGAGTTGGACACAATGACTAAACAACAACAACAGCTGCAAGCTACTAGTGGATTTCAGCCAATGAATTGGAATAGGATATTAGCACCTGCCAGAATTAATGAATTAATTCAATTTGCATCATGCTCCCGTTAGTGTCGGAGCAGTACTCTGGACAATTACAATACATATAATAGAAAACAAAAATAAAGAAATATGTCCCCCCGGGGCCAGAACATTATTAGTATACTGTGGGGTGCCCTGTTTCAAAGATATACTTTTGCTTTCATATAATGAAAATCTACAGGCCAAAACCTCATTTCAGGACAGAAAACCACGCAGCTGAACATAGGATCTGAAAAGTCTAAAAGGCAGTTGCTTAGTAGGATTGTAAGACAGCTGTAAAGATAGGCATCTTCTGCCCATTTGGGGCAATGCCACTCTTCCAGAGCTGCACTCTCTTAACATTTTTCAGGACCCCTAACCCACAAGAGGGCCTTTTCAGGGGTTCTGGCAACGACGTGGGAGGAAAGGAGAGGAATTATTCTTTCAGCACATTTTCTTCAACTAAATAATGTTACAATCCAAGCGATGGCACAACTTCCATGTAGACTGAATCAGCATTTTTTTAAAGGGGTTGTTTTAAGTGGCTTTAAAGTCTAAGAAAATAAAATATTTTCCTAGTTCCATAGCTAGGGCCAACCACCTCTCAACCAAAAAAGAAAGAAGCCTTTATGCTTACCATCCGAGTATTCCGAATTCCAGGAAATTGCAACCATGTTCTCAGAGAGACAATCAGGCTGGAGAACGATGACATTTAACTGGGCACTCCATTCCACTGGAAAGCAAAACAACCAGACATGAAGGAGAACCACAGAGTCCCAGAGCAGCCAGCTGTTTGGCAGGGCAGGAGAGGAAAGTGGGGGCGATGTCCAGTGAAACCCAACCTAGCCTTTCAGACAAACGATGCTTTAGGTGGGTTTGTACAGACAGGCTGAAATTGTTGCTTAGTGTAGTAAATCACACTAGAATCAGTGGGGATTTGGTGAGCCCACTTCTCTATAAGTTCCACTGACTCAATGACCCTACTCTTTTTGTGATTTATTATGCTAAAGTAACCCACAACTAGAGTAAGCCCCCCTTGAGTCAATTAATTTTGATTCAGAAAGTGCCTACTTCCTCTGTGACTTAATTAATATTACCTAGTGAATTATATGGCCAAGTACAGACCTGAATCTCTTATCTCCTAAATCCTAAGCCAACGATCTAAACAAATATATATCCACTATCTCATCAATGGTGATCATACATCTTAATATAATTTGGTCAGGACGGGAGTCCATAAGTTCCCAAACCAGCCACTTCAGGAGACAGCAGGTTAAAGCACATCAGACCAGCTCTGAACCAGAATGGCAAATCTGGCATTTTTTTTAGAGCTCCAAAGTTATAGACTCCACTATCTACAACAATGCTGCTATTCTAAGACAATGAGAAATACTAAATAATTTGGCTGCTAGACATTTAAGAACTTGCTAGCTTCATGTCCCCCCCCCCAAAAAAAAACTTGTATTTCTACATCGGAAAACCAAAAATGGTCTCATGCAGGAAAGAAGACCCTTTCTCATGTCTCCACATAAGGCACGGCTCCCACTCAGGGAAGACAGAGGAGGGCCTTCCTACAGACCTCAATACTTGGGCCTATCTTTGACGGAGATTATGTTTTCTATCAGCCACCTACAGCAAAGCTCCTCTTCCGTCATTTTTACTAGTCCATATGTTTCCTTTGATATTTTTGCTTGTAGTGCTTCTTTAACATACATATTACTGTTTTAAAATTCTGGTTTCATTTGAAGCATCTCATTGAACATTTAAGCACAGATAAAAGAATGTGAAGGTCCAATCAGGGAATGGAGAGATTTGTAACCATAGTAATTCTGGTAAAACCTGTTAAGTTACCCGTATTCTTTTTTGGTCATTTTAAAAATTCTAGTAAATTGTGTAAGTGGATGTAAAAGTACCATCACACTCTCTAGAATTCTACCCTTCCCCTACCTATGTCCACTCCCCCAGCCCCCCAGCCCCAATCCTATCCCTACTGAAAATGAATTAGAAAAATCAAATAATAATATAAAAAGAAAAGAAAATGTAATATGACCATTGTGCTAAAAAACTGGGTTGGGCCTAGAGATCTACTTTCAGATGAGGCCCACACTTTTTTATTCTCCTGCTACCCTTCTGAAGTCCATGTTGGTCAAGGGACCTGACTTTGCTGGATGGGCTGATATGAAAGGGGGAATCTGTAGAGACATCTTCCAGAGGGAGAGAATGTATCTCTGCCCAACTTCATGCTCATTTCCTGCCCCTGTTCTCCTTCAGGGCCCAACACCCCAAGCTGAGTGCAACTAGCAGCATCCACCTACTTTGGTGGGCTATTTCAAGCAGATGGCAGGAATTGGGAGAAAAAGAGATGAAAGGGGTAGCCAGCTTCTGCACGTCCACAGGCAGATTCCTGGATCTGACCCTTCCATCTGTGCCGAAGGAGAGACATATATTCCAGCAGATACAGATCATGAAAGCATAAAGTTGCTGATGTAAGAGTTTCTTCCTGCACCATCTGCTGACTTAAGAGAAGCACAAAAGAGGGCGCGCAAAACTGGACTATGCTACAGTTTTGCAGATGTTAAATTACCCAGGATAATTTGCCTTAGGTGTGAGAACCCCGCCTACTTTTATCTGATACCAATCTAGCAAGTAGCCTCAACATACTTTTCCATTTCATTTTGTTTTTCTGTGCTTTTCTACGGAGGGCAACCCCTGAGCATTGCATGAAATACACGTCATTTTTCAGTATGTAGAAGTTAATGGAATACCTTCTATAGCATTTTCATCCTGGTGAAAGTGCAGCTAACAAAAAGAAAATTGGAAAAGGCTTATTTATTTATTTAATTTATATCCCGCCTATTTGGTCAGTTACGTCCACTTATGGAACTTGCAGGCAGTTTTCTGGGAGTGGAGGTGGGGATAGGTATCAGGATGCCTTTACGCTGGTGCAATTTAAAATTTAATTCAAACATGGCCCAGTTTGACATTTAACATTGCATTCATGCTATCACCAAGGCATTTATGAAATCACTTTAAAAACCGTAATACTTCAACTAAAGTATTCCAGATCAAAACCTAGGGCTGGGTTAACGGTATTTTACACAACCACAAAAAAAGTAGTTTCCACTGGGCACGTCTGTCAAAATCAAACTAGAAGCATCTGGTACTAGGCACCAGACCTTTGAAATGCATAACAACTGCTTTTTGGGGGGGGTTTAATCGAATGAGCAGTTTTTAAAATGGCAAGAGAAACAAGGAAGGAGGAAAGAGTTAGTAACCACAAGACATAAGGCCAAACGCTCTTACTTGTACAGCTCAGCAAGTTCCAGCAGCACAGAAAGCCAGTACTGGTGCTACCAAGGAGGTATTTCGAACAACTCAGCCTCCCAAAACAAAGGTTTCTGGAAGAATAAAGGGCAAAGACAAATATAATTAGTTGTTAAGTCTTGTCCAAATAATTTAACACAGCAGACCCATCATCACTGAACTCACAAGCCGGGCCCTTTTAGGCAGCCCTTTGTGCCACCTCAACCTCCAAGGCTGGACCTCTGGAAGTGCGTATATGTGCACAATGACTTCTCATGTTCTATCTTTGGTGTGCAACTTTCAAGTCTTTTAACTTATTCAAATATTAACTGCATTCCAAAGCACGAGTGCTTTATTACTCTTGAGACCTTCAACAGCTGCATCAGCTATGGCTGTGGACACAGGAGAGGGCCTTCTCTGCAGCTGCTCTCAGACTCTGGAACTCCCTCCCACTGGAGGCCAGGCTGGCCCCATCTTTGCTGTCCTCCTGCAAGCAGGCAAAGACCTTTCTTTTCAGGCAGGCTTTCCCTTTGTGACTGGCTTCCTGAGTGGATTTTTTTAAATGGATTGTTGCGCCTTACTGCTCTGAATGTGTTTTTGGTGTTATTTTTGTTTACTGATTTCTAGTATAGTATATGCTGGATTATATTTACTGTTTTTCACTCTTTGAGGAGAAAGGCAGGAGAAAATTGTCAGTCAATCAATCAATCAATCTGAGATACATCACCACTAATCACACAAAAAACAAATTTGGGACTTACAGCGGCCTTCCTGGCCCCCCTTCAAGCAACATTTGTCAAATGTTCATGTAACTTTCCTGAGCAATGATGTAAACAAACTTGGGGACAGACGCTACTTTGGTGTTGTTATGTGTTGTCAAGTTGCTTCTGACTTATTATGGCCATGCAATTAAGACGTATGCAATTTCTACTCCTCGGAAATTGGGCAAATATTTACAATCCACACAAACAGGATTCAAGAGAGGCATTCCACAGACAAATGAAGGAATGCAACTACTTAGTAAAGTAAAAGGGAATTTAAATAGCTATTGGAAAGCCACAGGCCCCCTGCTCTTGCGTTTTCACCACCACCACAGATCTTAGGAGCAGCGTGGCAAAGCACTGGCTGAACCTGGAGAGGCAGGCCTCAGAAGAAAATCCTGCCTTCTCATGATGTGCCCCAGGACTGACAGCCTTGGCTTCAATATCTGTGCCTCCAGAGATGGTTCAGGCTTAGTTTGCTCTAAGATCCACTTGTTCATCTTCCTGGTAGTTCATGGTATCCACAAAGCTCTCCTCCAGGACCGCATTTCCAATGAATCATTCCCTCCACCCCATCTGCTTTCTTTACCATTCAGCTTTCAGACCCATATATGTATCAGAAATACAAGACTGTGGATGACCTTGGTCTTGGTCTCCAGTGACACATCCTTACACTTGATGATCTTTTCCAATTCCTTCATTGCTGCCCTTCCAAGTCTCAGATTTCTTTTGATTTCTTGGCTGCAGCCTCCATGCAGATTGATGATTGAACCAAGTATACAAAATCTCTATTTCTTCACTGTCAACACTGGAGTTGTGTAGTTCTTTGGTAGTCATGATTTTAGTCTTTTCATACTCAATTGCAGTCCTGCTTTGGTACTTTCTTCCTTCACGTTCACTAAAAATCACTTCAAGTCATCCAAACACCCTCACACTGCCTCTCTCACATCCATTGTCACCGGTTGTCCTTTTATTGAAAGAGCCTGGTGTTAAGAAAACATTCCAATCTAATTTAAGCCAAGGGTTTGAATCTCTGAGTTTGGCATAAACTGTAGACACAGATGGTGGCAGAGATGGTTGTCAGCTTCTACTGACAAATCCTGTCTTTAAAAAAAAACCTCTAGACCTAAGAATCACAGGGGAAGTTTGGAATGGACCAGGAGGAGGGCTTCAGAACAGAGATGCTTCCTGCTTAATATTTTAAATTATGAGGCTACTACATTAGCAGCATTATATTTTCCAAAGACATTTTGCCTTTTAAACACACACACACACACACACACACACACACACACACACACACACCACACACACACACACGCACACGC
The DNA here is from genome assembly GCF_051106095.1 of Pogona vitticeps. Lineage (NCBI taxonomy): Eukaryota > Metazoa > Chordata > Lepidosauria > Squamata > Agamidae > Pogona > Pogona vitticeps. The sequence goes on from NC_135783.1 coordinate 191,487,085, forward strand.
GCGCAAAAACACCATAAAGAAAAGTCAGGTGAACCAGCAGAAATAGAATGGTCCATGACAGAGGTACATACCGTATCATTCCAGGGGGGTGGCAGAATGTACATTTCAGATCCCACGTTTCCGAGTCCCACAGAGTGACTATTTCATCAAAGCTAACTGCAAGCAAAGAGCCATCTTCGGAGAAACAGCAGTTGGTAGCTCGGTAGTGGTGATAGCTTCCGACAAAATCACAGGCCCAGGTTATGCTTTCATCTGTTAAGAGAACCGACACATTGTTAGGATCAATCTGTTTTGGCAAGTAGCACCAGCGGATATCAACACAGTGGTCAACTGTTTTTGGCTGGCCTCGGTAGCTGAGCAAAAAAATGCTGTCTGCACTGCATGCTTCTTGCTGGTGTGGGTGCTTGGCCAAGATGCTCTGGAGTGGCCAAGGGGCAGCCAAAGAGGTCCAGGTCTCCTGTTTCCACAGGAGCCTCTGTGAACACATTCATGGAGCAGAGTGCAAGAGTGCATGTTCGGCCTCCCACTTCTATAGAAAAGAGAACCTTTTGTGTGTGTGGTGTGTGTGTTCTTACTCTCTTGTAGCATCCAAGCAAGCACCTCCCTCATAATCTTCTCCTGCATCTGAGCAGGAAAGAGTAGTAATGGGTTTGCACTTTCAGAACGTGTTGCAGAGAAATTGGCACCACATTAAAGGGACACAAATTTCCCAATGATATTTCAGTGTTCAGAGAAGACCAGAAAACTGACCCCTGGAGCCTCTCTGTCTGGTTCCTTGCTCACAAGTCCCACCTATCCAAGTGTAGAAGGTAATCAACCCCATGTTACAAAAAGAGAGAACAGATTTCAAAGAACGAAAACAGAAAACTCAGACGATGTGATCACAGCTTGCTTAGACTCAAACCTTTTGACCACTCCAAAATAAAGGAGGCACGTCCACCTATTCTGGGGACTCCTACAGGTTCTCCTCCTTCGCTGCTTAACATTAGTAAACTCACGTCACCACAGAATCATTAAAATGCTTTATTATTTAATAGGAGGAGTGACCTGTACCCTCCCTTCCAAGACAACACAGACCTGCAAGTTTACAAGGTCTGGGGTGAAAAAGGTAAGACAACATAAGGTTTCAATGAAGCAGCTTCGTTTGTCTGCTTTGGAGGTATAATAAAAATAAGAACACAACTGTGGCCCCAAAAAGCCTGACAGATATATTCTAGTGTGACCGTTGTAGAGAGCATGGTCCACTTCCTCAGATGAGATGTGCTGAAGGAAGTGGCCTGTGACCCCTTCCTACTCAGAGGGATATGTGCTTGTTTTTAAGGTGCCCACGACCCTTCTGGAAGCACCAGGAGGAACATAGGCGCCTGGGGTCCTTTAAAGGAGAAAGGCTGAGTAAAATGGTTTAAATAAATAAACAATAAATTTTCTTCAGCGAAAGAACTTCCATGTTCTCACTAAACATCCAAGACAGAAACTTCTGTTTTTGATGCCTCCTTTTGTTTTGGTGCAACTTATTTTGGTGTCAATTGAAGGGGGGGAAAAGGGAAGGAAAACAGACGGCAAGAGAAAAAAATTGCTCCTCTGCTAAAGTATCTAGTAATTTTTAACACTGGAGATGCTGAACAAGTCAGGTTAAAGGAGGCAAACCAAACCAAACCCATACAACCCACTAGACTTTTTGTAATTCCACCAGTTCCTAAAACTGAAGAAGCAGCATTCCATTTTGCCCAAGAACAGAAAAAGAAATGCAAACAGTACTTGGGGAAGGGCAGCGCATGTGCATCAGGAAGAGCAAAGGCTCCATCCATCCAAGGAGTCCCTGGGGCACCCGTGGGCAACCCTCCACAGGGTGCTGGATTTCAATGCCTATCATCCCCCACTATTGCTGGGTGAGGATACAAAGAACTGCGAGGACAACAGCAGCAGGAGAACCAGTTGCCAAACCCAGTTCTAGGAGGAGAGACAGACTAGCCCACAGGTGCCATTTCTCTCGCGTTTGAGAAGCCCCATGAAACATGGGCTGCTCCTGACCAGAGAAGGGGAATTTTGGATTCGTTTGCAAGCCACCCCCTCTCATCAAGGTCTCTGGCAATTCCTTCATCTGCAGGACACAGACTGCAAAATCAATTGTGATCCACAGTCCACGATAAAAATGGGCTCTGCCACGTTTCCCAACCTTACTGAGATGCAGGTGGAAGGAAAGTGTCCACCTGAATGGCAAATAAAAACGACCCTTCCATCCTCACTTACTTTCATCCTCGTTATCAACCAGCAGCATCCAGACTTTAAAATGCCCATCACGGCTGGCTGTCACCAATGTCGGGGTTGCATTTTCAGATTCATCTGTGCAGCGGAAACACAGACCTGTGACACAGTCTTCATGGGGCATATTTATTCTTGTGTTCAGAGTAAAGCTATAAAGGAAGAAAAAGAGACAGATGTGTATTAGGGTCCAGATAGTGGTGTGCCAGCCTCACACCAGTACACACGCAGCATGTTGACTTTATGCTAAACGTCTGCAAGACCCAACTCTTTTAGGGCTTCCAAAGTGGAATCTTTGTATGCACACACTGCTAAAATAATTACGGGCTTTGAAAAAAAAATGGAGTTCTGAAAACGTATGAAAATCAATGGAAGACTTGATGTTAGCTACCCCAAGTGCCCCTTCATGTTGCTCACATCTCTGGGCAAAAATCATCTGAGACATTAATTGTATTGTGGTGCTTCTGACATCAGCAAAGAAAGAACTCTTCGAGGGCAAGAAAGGAAGATGGGAACACTGGAATGCCATCTCCTATTGAGTCAAAAGATTCCTTTAAGTAGGCTGGCAGTGGCTCTCTCTGGTTTTGTTATGTTCCATTACATCCCATCTGACTGCTAGTGATCCTGACAGGCAAGGGAGAGATTCAAGGAGCATTTTTAGCGAGTCTCCAGCAATTCAGACCCAATCCACTGCATCATTTCCAATCTGATTGGGAGACGAGGGGGGCCTTCTGTAAGGCACGCGCCCAACCAACCACCCTACAGCCCCTCACTTATGTAAGAGTGCACAAGCGAAAGGACGATTCAAGTGCCGGGGTTCGCAACCCTCCTACGTGCCTTAAGTTCTACATGAGCCATGAAAGCGATTTCCAGGACACAACAGCTTCTGTGCAAGGCAGGCAGTAAACGGCATTTTGCCAACCCCTTGGAAGGAACGCATAAGCAGAAATACCTTTGTGCTTGCTCATCGTACGCCCACAGCTTCATCTGCAATTCAAGGTCACTGCAGCTTCCTTGCCGCTGTTCCACGGTGGCCAGCCAGTTGCCTTTGGAGTCGAACGCTGCCTTCGACAACTCAATCTGGGTCAAACCGTACTGATGAATAAACTCCTGCTGCACAATATCTAACTGCAACAATTAAAAAGATAAAAAACTCTGAGCTCCCGTGGCCTTTGGGAATCAGTCACGGCAACAGGTTTTTGACGAAAGGAAGTCTTCTCAGGGGCTGTGACGTTAACTGGTGATCCGGCAAGAGTTCTCAAGCAGAGAGAGGAAAATCAATATGAGCCTGTAATGTGGAGGATGAGACTATCCAATCATCACCATGAATCTTACTACACAAGACGGCCTCATGTGCCTTCTCAGTGGCTGGTCCCAGAGGGCATGACCCCCTTTTAAGGAGGCCAGCCTGGCCTCCTCCTCGTTGCCTTTTTATCTCCACAGGCCTTTGGTAATTAACTGAGCAACGAGGAAGGTCCTCTTAATGGTGGATAGTCGTTGTGCTCTTTTGTGCTGTTCTAAAGGTTTTCAAATTGTGTTCATTTTGTGCTGTTTTAATACATTTAATATTGTTTTCAGTATGGTTTATTGTTTTTAAACTAAGTCTCTATTAAAAACAGATCTTGTGATCCGCTTTGGATCCTACAAAAGGCAAGATATAAACAAAATAACACAATCATATGATAAATATATTAATGTCTCCACCATCTTTTTTCATCTTCCTAGTAACGTAGCGGTTCTCAACCCACAGCCCTCCAGATGGCTGGGAGTTCATTCAGCTCCCAGAATCCCTGACCACTTGACAAGCTGGCTGGGCCTTGTCAAAGCTGAACCCTAAAATATTTGCAAGACCAAAAATTGAGGGCCTTTATATCAGTCTTGCACAGAGTTAGCATCTTGCATATAAACAAGCAGTCACTTAACTCTATTAATAATTGTTTGCTGACTGAAGTCAACATGTTAATTAAAGTGTCTTGCAGAAGAGGCATAACTGCTTTAGGGGGAGGTTATTTCGGTCAAGACTTAACGCATGAAGTTACCTCATGCAGTCTGGCCAGTCACTCATCCAGGCAAGGGTTCAGCAAGACCTCGGGTACAGCTCTTTCTTAAAGTTTGTAAGAGTCACTTTTTTGAGTAGAGCTTCCAGCACCTCCCAGTTAACTCCTAGGATACCCTATGATCTTACTGGTTGAGGGATCTGGGAGTAACTTTTCCAAGCTCTGGCTTTTCCCACTCTCCTAGGCCCACAAACACACACTGTATTTTGCTTGCCTGGAGGAGGGTCTACCTCTGAGGTGCCACAGCCTTCTCCAGACTTCATTTCCTGTTGTTAATGTAAAAAAAAGGAAGCTTCTGCAGTGCTTCCTGGGAGTCTTAGTTCCTTGGGAGGTGCCCTCTACAGAGCCTAATGGGCAGTGAGACTACAACTCTCAGGAAGCACAGAAGTTCCTCCCTCAACTACATTTTTTTCTTGACAGAAGTGTCTGGTGTCGGAAGGCAATTAAACACCCCCCCCCAACAAATAAAACACAAAACAGCTTTTTAGAGGTTAGCATCCTGAGTTTCCAGGCCGGGTGGGTTTGGACTGGAGAGGGCTTGTTCAGGGAGGCCTGCAGCCAGTATGGGAACACAGTTCCTTATCGGACTAACAACTTTTGTGTGATTATTGGCAAGGCAACAGTAGGTGGTTGCTGGTCTCACGTACACTGTACAGCTGTTTGTCGTTTTGCAAGGAATAGAACTGCAAATGGCCAGGCTTTCCGTTCAGAACCAGGGCTTTAGTTCTTGGGTCAACCATCAAGCCAGTCTTGATGTCACTACCTGAAATGGAAGGAGAGACCATTTGGGATGGAATACTGTACAACTGCTTTGGACAAGCTGAATTTTTAATATATATATATATAACCCAACATACCTTTGATTAGCCCCTGGATGATTGAGGCGACCCTCAGGTTGCTGTGTATGATTACTATTTCTACATGATGGCAAAGAAAAGTTAACATGGTTAACAAGGAAGGCTCACAAAATATTAACATCAAGTTTTATTGTTTAAAACTGAGGATCCAGAACCCACACCAATGCCCCAAACCACTTAATGCAAAAAAAAGAGTTCCATTTAAAATGACTATACAGTACAGTGGGGTCTCGACTTACGAACTTAATCCGTATTGGAAGGCAGTTCTCAGGTCAAAAAGTTCTTAAGTCGAATCTGCATTTCCCATAGGAATGCATTGAAAACCATTTAATCCGTATCTGCTCTTTTCGTCCATAGAAACTAATGAGAAGCTGCTATTCCGCCTTCTGCCACTAGAGAGGGATATTTTTTCTTTTTTCCTTTTAACCTAAGATGACTTAGCTTTAAAAAAAAGGAAAAAAAAGAGTTTGTAACTCGAATCTAAGTTCGTAAGTCGAGTCCATATATTCCTATGAGAGCGGTTCGTAAGTCGAAACGTTCGTATGTCGAGCCGTTCGTAAGTCGAGACCTCACTGTATATGGTTTGTTGCTTGGGAGTCTTATTGGAATCAGGGCCTTCCCTTGGGGCAGGCATGCTGAGGTGGCTGATGAACCTTAGCTATGGCCCTACCTGGAAAAAAAGGCCCTGATTATTCTATCTGTTCTTATGACTTTCAAACTCCAGGCTACTGTAATGCAAGGGTGTTTAGAAATTGTAAATAACTCAGAACTGATGAAGCCAGACTGATTTCTGATGGGAACAGCCGGGAGCATGCCATACCCTTTTCTATGGGACAGGCTTAGAGAACCCTTGGCTCTCCAGATGTGGTTAGACTCCAGCTTCTCTTCAGGGCTGACAAACATGACCTGGGACTCGAGAGATGGGAACTGTAGTCTAGCAATAGCCATAGAGACAATCCAGACTCCATTTTCTTGCTGCCTGAGCTTCCAGGGGTTGTTCATATGGCTAGAGTTCACCTTTAACATTATTTGGAATTCAGACTGAGCAAACCTACAGAGAGTTAAGCCTTTCTCCATCACCTCCCGTGTATCCTGCTTTCGCTATGACCCCACAGGTGGACAGTCTATCCACACAGCAGCTATATGCCAGTTCTCCTTCCAAATGTGTTTGTTTAAACTATTTATGAACGGCTCTTCTACTCAATGACTGCTGAAGTCATGACCCAACCTACTGGACAATGATCGCCTAATGAGTAATAATGGCTTGATGCCCTCCAAACACTGCCTCTTAGCCCTATCCTGCCCAAATGACCACATACGTATATGGGAGTAGAGAAACCAGGGAACCTTGTTTGTCCTTTTCACCCTCTATGTCCTCCTGCATTTATGTTAAGACTCCTACTCTCAGGGGTCTTCCCATCAGTTGAACTTCCTTCCTTTTCTGATTCTCCAAGAAGTGGACACGCCATGGCACCTCTAGCACTGACCGGGTCACAGACCGTTCTAGGGCATACGTCCACAAAGTTAGGATCAGGGGCTCAGCTTTTCTATCATGAATGTAACTTCCTTAATAAAGATGAGTTGTTTGTTTTTAACGACTTCTCCTCTTTTATTGTGGGTCTAGCAGCCCAGATATCGATGCAGTGCTTATTCTGTAACTTAACTGTTTTCTTAACCATTAACAAAAAGATAAAATTCTTAGATTCATAACCTAAATTCATAACCTAGAGCAGTGACGGTGAACCTTTTTGGGCCCGAGTGCCCAAACTGGAAAAAACACACACACAAAAAAACCCCAGCAGGCAGTAGCAGAACCAGAAGTGGTGGCAGAAGGGGGAAATCCTGAGCATGGAGGTGCCCCGAGACCCCACTCCGGATCCGCTGCCAGCGCCAGCTGCTCCGGATCCTGGCCCGCCACCTGTCGAAGCACCAGCACCACAGCTGCAGCCGCCTCCGGAGGTTTGGCTGCCGGCAGGGGGGAAGTAGTGATCCAGTGACTTATGGCTTGCGTGCCCGCAGAGAGGGCTCTGTGTGCCAGCTGCGGCACGCGTGCCATAGGTTCGCCATCACTGACCTAGAGCATGAGCGTATAACTGGCACTGGATGTAGGCCACCCAAAGCACTGGCTCTGGACCAAAGCGAGGAAAAAAGAAGATGGAAGGAGTGTAAGGGAAAGAAGAGTAAAACTGAAAGATAGAGACCCTTCCATTCACACCTGTCTCTTCAGCCTCCATGCAGCTGCTATAACACACATGGAGCAACATCAAGAAAAAAGCAGGGAGCCGCAGGGAACAGATGGATGATGAATCAGAATTACCTCTGCACTCAAAAGAACTCAGGAAATGTGACTCCCTGGAGAGGAATACCTCACTGAGTGACCGACTCCCTTTTTTCAAAGCTACATTCCAGAACTCCAGCACCATAGGGAAAACACCCTCTGTCCACGCTTGTGCTTACTGTTATCTGAATGAGAGGTACACAGGAAAGTCCCATCAGGAGAAACAGAGATGTGCTGGATCGTGGATCCCAGACGGGGCAAGAATTCCTTCTTAGCATCCGACCCATCTCGCCACTGAACCAGGACAGACTCGATCCCACCACTGAGGAGGTTGGTTCCTATCAATCCAAACAAAACACACATGCCTCAAAAATGGGAAGTCCGACTAATTTACAGGGGTGTTTTCAGAGAATGGCTGTGCTGGCTGTAGGATTCTGGGAGTTGTAGTCAAAAAACAAAGATAGTCCAAAAACTCCCAGGGATGTCAAGTCACGTGATCAACAACTGAACAATGAGGCTTCCTCAGCCATAACACCAGTACCTGCTGCCATAAACAGCAACCTGGGTTCAGTTGCTAAAAGAATGCAAGGCTGTAGTCCTACATACCCCTAACTAACAACAAGCTTCAGTAACCCACTGGGATCTACATTTAAAAACTGGCATGGCATGTGCTTGGTATGCTATAAAAGAACCTTCCTGGCACACAGACACATGCATTTATTTTATTTATTTGAATAATATAATTATTATTTAAATACAGGCATACCTAGGTTTATGAAATTAATGCGTCCTCTGGGACGTTACATCATGCAGAAATTTTGTAAACCGATACACGGATTGCGCTAGGAACGGGGGCAGCGCTAGAAAACTCCAGGCGCTATGCGTCCTGGGGAAACCCTTTCGTACAGCGGGAAAAAAAGAAAAGAAAAAACGTAAACCGGGGCATTATTTTCTAGATTTTGGTTCGTAAACTGAAAATTACGTAAACCAAGGCTTTCATAAAGCAAGGTACCGCTGTATTAGTATTATTTATTTAAATGATTATTTAGACACACACAGATAAATGGACACCTACAGAGGAATATAAAATATTTTCAAATACAGAATTTTAAATCAAAACAGTTAAAAGAGGTTCTTATGGGCATAATTACATAAGGGCTGAAAAACAGAGCAGATCTGGGGTTTGTAATTTTTATACAGTGGTGCCTCGCATAACAAGTGCCCCGTTTAACGACGAATCCACATAGCGAAGCGGATTTTGCGATCGCATTGCGATGTTTAAATAGGGAAAACACCGCATTGCGATGATCGGTAAGCGTTTTAAAACAGCTGATCGGCGGTTCCAAAATGGCTGCCCGCAGCGTTTTCATGCCGATTCCTCGCTTACCGAGGCGGCGAAAATGGCAGCCGGATGGAGGATTTCCGCATAGCGGTGAGTTTTTGCCCCATAGGAATGCATTAAACAGGGTTTAATGTGTTCCTATGGGGTTTTTCGTTCCGTATAGCGACGTTTCCAGATAGCGACGATTTATCCGGAACGGATTACCATCGCTATGCGGGGTACCACTGTATTTGGTTAAGGTAAAGAAAGGAAGGTTTCTAAGCAAAGTCTATCCTGGAAGCAGTTATATTGTGCTTATGGAAGCAAAAAACCTATGTTGCAAACACAGCAGAAACTTCTTGTTTGCCAAGTCAAACAGTTTCCTGTTTCAAAAAGGGAAACCAGGAATCAAATAAACACTGCAGGGGCTGGTCTGCATTCCCATGCAGTTAAGATTTTTAAAAAAATCTCAACTGCTTCTAAGAGAGACAAAGATTTTTCTCCTAGTTCCATTTAGGCAGTGACTCAGCTTTTCTCTTCTGCTGCTCTTTTAAGAACCAAACTTGCTTATTTGTGCCTCTCAAACAATATGTCAACACAGAAAGAAACAAATAGAGGCTTACATGTTTTATCTTCTATTAAAGTTACACTACACATAAAGGAGTGAAACCTCGCAGGATAGGAGGAACTTGGCTGGTTCTGTCAGGGGTATGTCTCCAAAAAACCTCACACCTTTGAGAAATGTACTGAGCGGGTCCACTTCACTCACCCGAAAGCATCTTTAATGTGCCCAAAGCATTTCACAAATATTATCTGGAGAGAACGTCAGTATGACATTCTGTATGTGATAAACTGAGGAAAGAGCTCATGAGAACAACAGTTTGGTGAAACCCCTTAACTTATAAAGTGTAGTCATGGGCAAGGTAGGGCTTGAAACAGGCTGTTTCCCGTTCAGGTGATGTTACCTTCTACAGAAAAGGCAAGATCCAGAACTTCGTCATGATGCCAGTGCATGGTGGTGAATGTGTACTCTCTCCTGTGATTAAAATTTCTCCTGTTTGGAGTAAAAGAGAGACAAATATATTTCATTTAGGATTTATATCGGGGTGGATCAAAATCCATATTTAATTTTTTTTATTTAAACAACAACTTAAATTTTAAAAATGATTTTTTAAAAATTAAATCATCCAAAAAAATCAGATTTTAAATTGTGATTTCAATCCATCTGATTTAAATTAGTCCGCCCTGATTTTGATGAACAAAGTAACTGTATGCAAATAGAGAAGCCACCATTGCTAACACTGTTCACTCTTGGGCTATAAACCCTTTTTCTGCAGCTGCGAAGAGAACAAAACAAAGGTCCCTCTTCTCAGGTTCAAGCTCTCCATCAGAAGGCGAGTGTGCAGAGACTCTACCGCACTGTTCCTCTGCTCCTCCACATGTGAACATGAAACGTAGCAGAAAATGGGGCCCTCCCCCTCCCAAACAAGGCGCATAGTATCCAGTCACAATATTTTGGCACACACAGCAGAAAATGCCATAAGCACCACTCTACCACCCTGGCAACAGAAAACAGAAGTAAGAAATTTAGCAAGTTGCTATATTTTTGTGACACTTAAAACCAACAACCCGAGGTGGCCCCTAAAGTGGAGAGTTGGCTTGAGAATGTCAGTGAAGCCGAGAGCAATGCCATCCCCAGACTGGATTCTGCAATGACTCCTAGCAGGGTCACGCACGGGGGAATGATCAGAGCCAGACCAAGAGGTACCCACCCTAAGCAGTCACGTCAGCAGAAGAGAACAGAGAATTCAAAAGGGGGGGGGGGGGACAGAGGGACTCCCAAAGAGCAGCAGCAATTGTGGAAGGGAGAGTAGAGGATCTTTCACAGATAATGGCAGTGACACTAAAGCGAATGCAAGGTGCCACTTCTACTGGTCTAAGAACAGGACTGGTCCTGGGCTTTGAAGACATAAGCTATATCCACTGCAACAAAAGGGATACTCAGGTATTGGCTTCAGCAGGCAGGTGGACAGTCTTATGCTGTGATATTGCAAACACTAGACAAGTACTCCAAAGGGAGGGGATACATGATTAGCAGATGATATTGGTCAGTATTTTCCTCACCAGAGACGAATTTTTCCATCCTTGTGTCCAGTCGCGATACAGTCTTCCTTTGGGTGGCAAGACACACAAGTGAAGCAACTCGTTGAACTACCTCTGACTTCTGAGCCTACAGGAAAGCTTCAGAAATAGGGGTTACAGCTATAAGGTCAGTTCAGCTTTTAGAAAAAAAACCTATCTTTAATATTCCATAGACGAGTCTAGAATAGGCTGTGAGAGGAATCCTACTTCAACAGAAGATATCACAAACATTGCTAAATGTTGCTATAACGGATGCTTTTATTTATTTTTAAATCCACCCCTACACTCACTCTATGGATAATGCAGATGGGTGTCTTGCAAAGCAGACAGCCTGAGTACCCTCTCCTCACCTGTAAATCTTTTTCTTCTTGAAAAAACAAACAAGGAGGTATAGTTCGGAGACTGATACCACATATTCCCCCTGTAAAAAAACCAAAATATTGTTTTAAGATAAAAGTATTGTTTTAAGTGTCCAGCGGACTGAAACATTTTGCAACCCCCCCCAAAAAACCCAGAAAAACGTTATGAAAGACAGACAAATGCCATGTTAAGTCAATCAAAATGCCCTGATTCAATTTAACTATTCAGAAATTTTAATCTAGAGCCTGGTCAGGCTTGGTGGCTTCTCCTCCTGTTCACTGGCTTCTTACACTACTATTACCAATCAGGAGTTATAAATCACATCCCTGTCCTTTCCGCTATGCAAACAGACTTCTGCTAATTAGGCTCTAACCAGGGGAGAAAACATCATTAGTTTATTGGCAACTGCAAAATTACTTATGAATTTGCATTCATAAAACAAACTTGCAACTTTTCAACAAAAGCACATGAGTCATTTATTATCATGTGTGAATTATGCCTACAAACTAATAAGTAGGATTTGAAGAAACATTATTATTTATTGCACCAAGAGAATGTCAACGAATGTTTAAAAGAACAAATGAATGTTTAGGAGTGGCCTATAATAATCCGGGAGGCAGTGGAAGACAGGAGGGCCTGGCGTGCTCTAGTCCATGGAGTCACAAAGAATCGGACACAACTTCATGACTAAACAACAATAACAATTTTATATTCAATATTTTAAAAAAATTAACGATCCATCTTTAACTGATAGTCCTATTTACCAAGAGCAAATTGCATGCATGCTTTCAGTTTTTCCTTAGAATCTTAACTATCTATACAAAATCCACTGCACTCCCATACTGACATGACATCTTTGAAATAAAATCAGTGTTTTAATGCAATTACAGCTCTTTCAAAGACAAATCATGATTAGCTGCAGATTTCTCATACAATACGTAAAAGAAAAATAATTAAGTCTGAAAAGGCAATATTACAATACAGTGGTGCCTCGCATAGCGATCGCTCCATTAAGTGACGAGATCACTTTGCGATGAGGATTTTGTGATCGCAAAAGCAATCGCTTTGCGATGTTCCCTATGGGGTATTTTCGCTTTGCAATGACCGATCATGGCAAAGCAACCATTTTCACACAGCTGATCGGCGGTTTCAAAATGGCAGCCGGGAAAAAAACATGGCCGCCCACTGTTTTCTGGGACGGATTCCTCGCTTAAGAGGCACCAGAAATGGCCGCGCTGTGGAGGATCTTCGCTGAACTGTGAGTTTTAAGCCCATAGGAACGCATTAATCGTGTTTTAATGCATTTCTATGGGCTTTTTTATTTCGCATTGTGACGTTTTCGTTCAACAGCGATTTTGCTGGAATGAATTAACGTCACAATGCAAGGCACCACTGTATAATGCAATCTTAGAACTACAGAGGTGAAAGAGACCCTGTGGATCATCAAGTCTAGACCCTATCAAGGAAACACAGTGGGGAATTGAACTCCCAACCTCTGGCTCCACAACCAGATTCCTAAAATGCTTATAATGCACTAAACAACACTACAGTATTGATAAAGTTGTCCCCTGCAGCATTTGACTGAACTGTCGTATTAGAGAAAGCAGGGCATGCAAAAGAGTCCTTGCAAGCAATCACCTGGCCTTCTACCACCATGCAGCAGCAGAGGGAAAAAGGAGGCTAGGAAAGACGAAAACAATGTCCTGAAACAGCCAGAAGTTAAAACATGCTAGGAAGTTTAAACAGAAGGACAAGCTGATCTGAAAGAGTCCGCCAATGATCTACATGCCGCCCTCTAGCACAATAAAATGCATAAAAATAATTTTAAAAAGCTATGCCTACATCTCTTCCAAACGCAGTACATTTGGGTGACTGGCTTATGCCGTCTAAAATCAATTCGAGCTCTTTGGCTTCCACTTCTTGCCCCGGTATTTTTGGAAGTTTCAGTGAAACTAGTTGAAATACACCTGGAGAAACAAAAAAACACGTGGTTAACAACGTGACTCATCCAACGTATGCACACGTATGGCCACTACGGACATAATGGTAAAGCAGGGCTCTGGAGAATCACTGGCTTATAGTCCACGTTGCTAGATCACTCTTGTTTAGCTCCTGCTGCTGACAGAACCCCTTAAGAAAACACAGGCTTTAAGTCTACAGTCTATCGTTACACAAGAATACAGAAACCTGATTTGTCAAATGTAACAGTGAACAAGACACACATGGAAGGGCCGTGGTTTGTTCAACCATGTTGTTTACAGGAGAAGCCCTACTGGAGTACTCCGTTCAACAACAATAAACCAGGTATATAACATCAACTTTGGTGTATCTTCTTCTCTATGGTTTTGAGTTTCCTTAAGTTAAGATAATCTAACTTAAGGAAACTCACAGAAGGCACCTACAGTCACCTAATGCAAAAATACAGAAGACTTTCTGGAAGTGAAAAAAATGGCTTCCATCTCCTAACCTCTCTATGAACTACTAGTCCCAGTTTCTCGATCCAAATGTAAAGCCAAATTGTGGTCAACGGTGGCTTCCTGGCTTGTTTTCCCGCTTGCACAGGAAGGCTAACAAAGGACCTGTGCAAACATATTTGAAGCTCATTGGTATCATGCAGGCACATGAAACTCACTTCATTAAACTGAGATTTGGTTGCAAAACTGTAGCCACTTTACAGCACCAACTGTATTTCTACACATTCTCTTAGATCCTGATGCCTTGATCCCCTAAGCACTCGCGGCAACAGAACAGCTCCGGCTGGAATAGGACATCAGTGCTCGTCAAGACAGCAAAATACATATCCAACCCAGCAGTTGGAAATTATTATTTGTGTTCATGGTAACAGAAGGTTAAAAGCTCTTATGACACAGTGTAACTGCCCCCTTTTAGAACAAGTTATGATTATAGTTTCTGGGCGTAGGTTTAACAACCTCAGCCTTCCCTTCAGCACAGATATCAATCTTGGTATAGCTCTTCTGCATCAACACACAACTGAGATTCTGCTGAGACAGCTAACGCTGTACATCTTCGTAAGTGCTTGTGGTTATGAACCAGAATGGCACGTTAGGCTTCATGTTCTGAATAGCACAATGACATCTCTAACTGAATGCTCTATGCCTCCTCCCCTGCTACAGTTTTCAGTTTCGCCATAATGTCTCATCTGAAAAGCCTGCTTAATAGAAATTTTAAAAATGATGCCCCTCGCAACAGCAAGACGACAACATGAAGACTTCCGCCACCTTAAAGACCAACAACTTTATTACAGCCTAATTTTCAGGGAGCACACAAGCGTGCTAATTCTTAAGCTATCACAGGACTCTGTGTGCCATATACGGATTTCCAAATACCCCTTTGGAAATCATAGGAGGAGGTAACAAAACAGTCTGGGAATCTGATGGAGCATACATCCCATAAATGAACAAATAACCTACCCTTGAAATGCAATGTAAAGTGAATTTTTCAGGACATGCTGTAAAGCAGGGGGGCTTTCCACACCAACCCTGGCTGATCACCTATTCCTTTTTTTCTTCTGTCCACTTCGGTTCCCATATGATCGTTCTGCACCATCTGCTTTTATGGTTATTTGCTTTTAGTGCTTTCATTTTTATTTATCCTCTGTTTTATATCGGCTGGAAACGCCCAAAGTAGTGCCTTCATAATTAACTTGTAAACCGCCTAGAGAGTGCTTGAAGCACTATGGGGCGGTATACAAGCAGCACGCTTTGCTTTGCGCCTTGGTGTGAATGGGAGTGGGATATAAACTGAATGAATGAATGAAATTGAAATTTATTTATTTTTTATTTACTGCAAATTCCTGTGCTGAAACATTACGCTCAAGAACCTTTACAACAAACAACAAGAACAGAAGATCTCAGATCATGACCTACCTGACTGTTCTGCATTATCCTTTGGGATAATAAGAAACACAGAGTTCTCAAAACTGGCAAGCGCATAGAGTGCAAGGAGTTTGAACCCAACAACAAATGTCTGGAAGAGAAAACAGACAAATCAAACACAACAGGTGCAAACTGGAAATTGAGGCAAGTGCAGGCAATTTTTCAATTTATTCAACCAATGTATTTGCAGTCCATTCTAGAGACCAGAAACATCTGCATTTACAGCCACCTCTATGCTGAAAAGCATCCATTCATCTCCTACACATTTGCAATCTGAGTTAGGTGGGAATCCTACAAGCACTTACATGGGCTAAGTCCCACTGAACTTAAAAGGACACGGTTCTGCAATAGGGTGAATTTGATTTAATTTTTTTTAAAAAATCACTTTTTGGATGATTTAAATAAAAAATCGATCTTTTGATTTAAATCGTAACTTAAATAAATTTTTAAAAACCCACTGGTTTTTATCCACCCTGGCATGGAGTATTGTAGGGCACATACAATGAATATATTCCAGCATTCAGAAAAGTGGCTTGAAGGGCAAGGATGAAACAATCCAGGTGTCCACAGAAAACGTAAACACAGAGACTGACTGCATTTTCTCTGGCGCATATCACTTAACCTCCCAGGTGAAAACAATGAAGTTGGTAGGCTGGCAAGAGGAAAAGAGAGGAGAAAAAGAAAAGCTTTCCAAACCTTGATGAGAATGCCATCCAAAAAATCCCAAAGCTTAATGGTGCCATCTAGAGACCATGAATAGAGCTGTGGTGAGAAAGAGAGAAAACGGAAGTCATCCATCACCAGGAACCTCAGCTTTGCTGACAGTTCCATCTACTTAACAGACTGCCAGGTTACTGCGCATTTTCAATATAAGTGAACTCGATATGGAAAAAATGCTGTCAAAAATGACAAATCTGAACTGGAGGCTGGAGTATCAGCTAATGAAATTAAAACCAACAGACAAACTGAAACACAATGTCTATCAGCCCCATTCCTTTTCAAAGTTTAGAATGAACACCTTCTTGTTACCCCATATTTCTTCTTACAGACATTCTGTCTTAATGAATAAATACAATAGGGCTACTGTGTCAACAACTACCCTGTTTTCCGAAAATAAGACAAGGTCTTATATTCATTTTTGCTCCAAAAAACGCATCAGGGCTTATTTTCAGGGGATGGTTTATTTTTGTCATTGACAACAATCTACAGTTATTCAAACAGAGTCATGTCATCTTCTGATTACTGCACAGGGGTGGAGGGCGGGGTTTCACTCAACTGGGGCTTATTTTTGGGGTAGGGCTTATATTATGAGCATCTTGAAAAATCATACTAGGGCTTATGTTCAGGTTAGGCCTTATTTTAGAGGAAACAGGGTACTAGAAGGAGACACTTTAAAATGATTGAGAGAAAATTACAAGTGAATTTATTGATTACTGGGAGACAAGTGTAATGTTCTAGGGTCCCCCCCCAAAGAAACAAAAACAAAACCCTAACATAATTGAGACAGCTACAGAAACTAGGTGAGCAGATATAAGATGAATATATCATTGACTAAATTAAGAAAATTCAAATAATTGGGGATTTTATGATTTTCTAGGTTTCTCAGATGGTTGTTTGAAGATTAAATTCTGCAATTTCATGATTCTAGAAACTCAGAAGAGACAAGGAAAAAATGTGGCACCCACAGAAACAAAGGCTTTTGGGGCTAAACCAATCAGATATTATTAAATCCAAATTACTGGTTATGAGGCACACTATTAAAGGAGGTTGAGATTAAAGCTTGATTAAGTGCCAAAACACGACAACATCAAGACTCATAACAACCTGCAAATGGTTTTGGGGATTCAACTGGATTCCTGTCACCAGGTTACTATGACCCTGCAGGATATGCAGACATTCTTCTGTAGCTGTACTGTAGACTTTCACATAATCACCTGAAGTGCACAAGAGGTACCTATTAATTAACAAAACAAAACACCATCATATCAGTGAAAACATCCTTAGAGTACTCTATAAAGGTAAAGAACATGCACTGTGATACGAATTTATCAAACAAATATTGGCCTGTGACTCTCCAACATTAAAATAGAATTTAAAAAACTTAAATGATGCAAGAAAACCAGTTTCCCCCATATAAGAATGTTTAAATATCATAGTAAATCCAAGCTGCTTCAGAGAGACAGACATCTGAAGGATGAAATGTCCTGGACTTTAATATCTTCAGGAGAGGCCCTCTTAAAAATACCAATGATGCCGGACTAACAAGAATGTCAGAGAGGGCTTTCTCCTTTGTGGCTTCTAAGCTATGGGATGCAGTTCCTTCTGAGTTGCGATCTGTTTCCATCCACCCTGTCTGATTTTAAGAAGGGAGTAAAAACACAATTTTTAGACTGGCAGTGACATAGTATTTATTTAATTATTTCTTAGATTTGTATACTACCCCATTAGTGCAAAGCGCTATTCTGGACAGTTTACAGCAAGTAATAAAACACAGCAACAAGGAAATTACATAAAACCCATCACCAGATAAAAGGAGATGCAAATAGAAGCATAATTGAAAACAGGGGGCAGCAAAGGATAAAAATCAGGCAGGGTTGTATTGGAAGGCTTCTCTGTAAAGCAACATCTTCAGAAGCCTTTTGGATGTCAGGAGGGAGGGAGCCGAGCTTCTACTGGGAGCTGATTCCAGAGTGTTGGTACCACAGCAGAGGAAGCCTGGCATTTCACAGGTGATTTCATGGCCTCCTTCAGAGTGGGCACCCCGGAGAACATTGCTTGGGAGGACCTGGTGGAGCAGGTAGATGACCTTGGGAAAAGGCGCTCTGACAATTATCGTGATCCCAAAGTGTGTAAAGGTCAAAACCTTGAGCTTGAACTGGGACACAACAGGTAACCAGTGCAGGTTTGCCAGAATTGGAGAGATGTGATCAAATTTGCTCACACTGGCAAGGTACAGAAGATGTTCAGGAAGGTGGCCTATCATTTCCACCGCTCCCCTCCTTCACCACCTTCTATGGCTAAGCAGGGATTTGAACCGAAGTCTCCCGAGTCCTCGCCTGACCCTCTATGCACAACACCACACTGGCTCTCAAATGCAGCCCTGCCTCTTTTGCACCTGACCACTGTTCACATTTCTGATATCACATTCTCCTGACATGAAACAACTTCCTTTAATACAGCCTTTTCAATTCTCTGAATAGCCTTTCAGTGGTTGCAAATCAAGAGAACAGATGCAACAACGCATCTGAGGCTGCAAAGCTTTAACCAGTTACTTGGAAATATACCCACAGAACTCAGTGGCTCTTCCTTCTGAATAGTCAGGGTACGATTCTACAGCCAAAGCAAAATCAACACAGGTCAGTCCAGGAGTAAATTTCTGAAAATCCAGTTAAAACTGTCTTCCTCAGCCTGGTATTTTCCAGTGGGTTGAACTGAACACTACTATGGCACTGCATTTTATTACATCTGAGTTAATGGAGACTAATTTATATTAGTTAGGATACTCTGAGAGCTGGAAACCAAGTCTTACGAGGAAAAGCTGGAAGAACTGGGCATGTTTAGTCTTAAGAAAAGAAGACTGAGGGGAGACAGAATACTATACAGATTAATCGGTTTTCAATGCACTGTAGGTCAATGGAGACTTGACTTACAAACTTTTTGACTTGAGAACCGCCTTCCAATACGGATTAAGTTCTCAAGTCAAGACCCCACTGTATCAGGAAAAACTTCTTAACTGTTAGAGCAGTACGACGATGGAACCAATTTCCTTGAGAGATGATGAGTGCTCCAACACTGGGGGCACTCAAGAGACATTTAGACAACCCCCTGGCAGAAATCCTTTGATTTGTATTCCTGCATCGATGGCCTCAGAGGCCCCTTCCAACCCCATAAGTCTATGATTCTAGTTGGACTAAATTTTGGATTAAATTTTCCATTACTGTATACTGTAACTTGGCTATCAGCAATAGCTATCGACCAGGAATTGTTGCCCCAAACACTTGTATGAGAAGGCAAGATTCTCTGGAAAAGACCGTCATGCTGGGAAAAGTGGAAGGCAGCAGGAAAAGAGGAGGGTCAAATACGAGATGGACGGACTCCCTCAAGGAAACCAAAGGCTGGAGTTTGCAAGAGAGCTAGCTGATCAGGGCTGGGGAGGGCCGGGCGTTTTGGAGAGGGCTCCCTCCTGGGGTAGCCACCAGTCGAGGTCAGGGCGATGGCAGGATTCACTCAATCGGAACCCGATCTACCTTCTCCTGCGTCGTCCCCGATCAAAACAGGTGCTCCAGGTTTTGGAAGCCTTTCACCAATAAATCCACCCAGAGGAACATCCGAGGGAAGCGAGCCATGCTCTCTCCCGCCACAGCATGCCCGGAATCGCAGTCGAAGAAGCTCCGAGGATGCAGCGCCACGCGATCCCCCCCGACCCCGCAAACCCTCGTGTCGCGTTTCCACACGTGCGCGTTCGCGTGTACCTAAGCTCCGGGGACCGTCAGGATAAAGAAGCAGGCAGGCCCAGCCACCCCTTGCCCCGGCCACCACCGCCGCCCCGGCCACTCACTTGGAATCGGCTGAGAAGACGGCGCGACTCCCATTCAACCCGCTGCCGCCGCAACGCACCACGCGGAGCTGCTCCGGCGCCACCATCTTCCTTCCTCCCTCCCGGCCCCGCACGAAGCGCCGCGACCGGTCTAGGCAAGCGTTTCCCGGGGCTCTATAGCCTCAGTTTAGCCTTCGATACGGACCCACTTCCGCTCTCTTCGTCAAGAGAGGATCAAGGCAGGAACCAGGGCTATAGAGACAGAAAGAGAGGCTAGAGCGCCTCCTCGCCACGCCCCTCTCGTTGCCTCCTCTGTTGGAACTCCTAATGAGAAAGGAGGGAGGGATGTTCGCGACTCTTATTTTTTTAACACATCTATGAGGCTGCGCTCAATTTGAGCAAGAGCAGGACATAGAGATAAAACGGTAGACTCTTACTCAGTGGGCATACCTTGTCCATTTATACTTCCATTTACTTTCTTCTCCCTTAATGCAAATACTGATACTTTCCGCCAGAAACGAACCAACATGCTAGTTGTATTGTTCCGTCGTTCCATAAAGGTCTACGCCTCGTGATCAGTTTTTGGGGAGATGATGTGAAAGCACAGCATATGCTTTTAGACAACTTCCTGGCAGACATGACGTGAAAGCACAGCATATGCTTTGCACCCTCCTTTTAAGCCATAAATTACTGCATGTAAATATAACATACACCCAAGAGCCAATGAATATTTATTTAGTATGAAACAGATATTTCATCCAACATTTTATTCCGTTTCCATACGTCTGAGGAAGTGGACCTGTCCACGAAAGGTCATATTGAAATATAATAGTCTTTAAGGTGCCCCAAGTTTTTTGTCTTGCTTTGTTTCCTTGGGTTTTGCCTGATATCCTTTTAAGGGGAAGCAGCAGAAGCTTGTGCTGCGTTTCAGGCAAAAATAAAGGGGGACGAGAAGCAAAAACAAAACAAAGCACGGTAAGAGTTGTGACCGCTGCAGCCTTTTGCCCCTTTTCCTCCTTTTGATTTTGCAATAAGCTGAGGCAGACTGGTGCGGCTACTTGGGGGTCGCGGGGTTTCCCCCTTTGTATTTCATTTGGGGAGTGTGAGGTTACACGCTGAATGGGCCTCATTACCCTAGGGATTTTTTCTTTTAATAATTATATCTGCAGAGCGGGAAGGGATCATCAAGTCGAGCCCCTGTCAACGAGGCACACAGTGGGGGAATCGAACTCCCAACCAGACCGCAAACCCCTGAGGTATTCAGCAGTTACTCAGAAATGGTTTACCCTTCCCTTCTTCTGAGAGGGCAACTTCTGGAACGGTGCAGCTGCAACTTGCTGAAGGCTACACAGGGTGGCGCTTATTTGCAGGAGGCACCCTGGGGGGAATCGAACTCCCAACCTCTGGCTCCACAGCCAGATGTCTAAGCCGCTGGGCTCTCCAGCAGTTTACAAGGGTTTGTGTCATTTATATATAAAAGAGAGCTTAGCCAGCTCTTGGTGATGGTGGTTTGAGAAATGAATGCTTCAGTCTCGTTTGGAGAGGCGAAACGTAGAATGGGAGCCAAATGTCTTCCCGCTTTTAAAATCTTCTTAGACTTTGTGGAGAGGGTACTGCATTTCAAGTCCTTGGACCAAGTGAAACATGTTTTTATTTTTATTTTTTTTTAAGATGGGGAATGCTTCTGTTTTGCAATTTCCAAGTTCTGACGTGTGAAATTAAAACTTGACCTTAAGAGTATATACTTTGAGGTTACGTGATTTATTGAAACAGTTCCAAAATATAAAGTAAGGATAATTTCTTTCTTTTTGAAATAATTTGTATTAATATAACAAACAAAAAAAGACAGCAAGCTATCAGACATAAATTATATTACACCCTCTTAAATTCACTATTCTTGTACAATATCACTCTTTGCATATTTTCTCCAGTCAGTGCCACCCTCCCCTTTGGAACTAGGTTCCTGTACTTTGACTTTACTGTTAATGCTTCTCCAGATCTCTCCAGAACTACATAAATTCTTCTTTTGGTGTGCACCCCTTCCCTTTAGTCAAGACATGTTCAAGAAATGCATTCCATATTTCTCTGAAGCCATTTTAAAAAAATGTTCCTCTTCTGATCTTCACAACAGAAGTCAATTTATCATTAATTGCCATATTCTGCATTTCTCTGTACCATTCTCATTGAGGGGTGGGAAGGAACATTCCCCCTCCCATTTTGTTACACATGTTTCATGCAAAGCTAGTAGATAAAATGTCGCACATACCTCAGCACATATCCTATACCTATAGTTTTTTCTCTTTTTCACAAAAGACTTAAAGATCAGTGAGTCCAGTTGTTTCACAGTTACTACCTGTTAAATTGGCCCACTTGAGTCACTTTGGACATATAAAAATTCTGATAGAAGAAGCTATATATCTTTTCCCACTATACATACCTGTATGTATCCCTGATTCCCCCCCTCCCCATTTTTGCTGCTATTTGTGCTGATAGCTTTTAGTACAGCGTGGCTAACTGATCTGAATAAATGTGTCTGATGTTTGAATTTATGATCATTTCCTAATTACAGCTTTGTTGCTGTCTAATATAGAATCATCCACTGTGCAACTAGAAAACAGATTGCTATGACAGATTAAATTATATTCACTATGGGTAGGATGAAAATCAGATTATGTAAAAGCATGCTGTATTTATATTTCTGATAAGAGTCCCCTCTGTCTTTAAAGACATATTTTTTGGTCATTATTACCACCAGAAGCTTTTTTGCTTAGTCTGGCTTCACCTCTTGTTTTTTTAATTAAAATCCAATTATATCAGTTCTAATGGACATCTACCGTTGGCCTGGTATTTCCTTCTCTCAGACAGGAAAAGAGGGTCATTATGTATTTAAAAATGCATTACTGAGTGACAGGATCACACCAATTTAGTCTAATTTAAAGTCTCAGCATTACTGTGGAGTATTTGACCAGCGCAGACTTAGAATTTCAGAATTATAGAAATTCATAATGGAGGATTAAACAGAACAAATACTCTTAACGGTAGACTTATATTGTTACATTGTAAATGCAGTGGTATTACAACCAGAATATAAGAGCAAAGAAGTAGTAGTAAAGCAAAGTGACTTTGTTGAATGCCTTAGTATGAATAAAATGAGAAATAATGTGGTGCAAATACAAGCTACCAATGTGAGAGTTATAAAATCTTGGAGCACTGATGCTTCCTACAGGTTGAGAAGAAACCATCATGATGCTGATGATGCACACTGGGGGCAGGGGGAGGATGGAATCTGATTTTGGAAGTTGCACCAAGAGTCAAAACTTTAGAAGTTAATTGCCCAAATGTTTGTGTATGTAATTTATCAATATGTGATAGTGTGTTGAAAATCCTGTTAAGTCTTTCACAGAATGTGGCCTCATGCCAGAATTAAACTGGAATTTATTGTCCCCTGTAATGTTTTGACAGCTGAAGAGTAAAGAAACACATTCTTTTCCTTAGTTATGGAGTTTGAAGAACCACAGAACTGACAAAAATTCATGGACCCATGGCAGTGCAAAAGGCAGATGTTTGGAATTAGTTTTTTTAGACTTAGAATTAAATCATGAGATCAGGTGTTGGTTATAAGTACCAGAATAAATGGAACTCTCATGAATTCACTCATTATCCCAAACCTTTCTTTATTTTTGCACTTTAATTTTCACGTGGAGAATGCAATCACTTTGTTGCTATTGTTAAACAACAGGGACCCTAAAAGCTTTGTCGTTTTATTTCCAATTATGCTGAAATCTACCAGTGGATCCGTTCTACCAGGTCCCCACCCTGATTTATTGAATGGAGGGATGGTAGATGGGTGTCTTGGTGAAACATTACTATTAGATGAACCTCTATTATTCTTAGGCTGTTACGGTACAATTTTGAATGAATAAGTGTAATTTTGCCTTCTTGCCAAATATTACAAAAGTACTGTATCTAAATTATAATGGTTACATAAATATATGTATTGATACATACAGTACAGATACCTATGTGTTTGTGTATATGAAGTTCATACAGATACTCAAACTCTATTTTTAAAAGGATCAGCAGTCCATCAAACTCTGTGCTGTGTCTACTACAAGGTAATACATGTTTTCTGGGATGACATTTCCCCCCTTGTTTCTTTCTGATATTCTTGTATGTCTTCCAGAGTTAACTCTTCACATATTATCCAGTTTATATCTGTGTATCTCTAGATAACTGGTATGATTTCTCAAACAAATTCTATGGATTTTCTTTTAAAATAAAGAATAACCTGCATCGGTGGAAAGATATATTATTTGTTTTAAAAGAAACCCCATAGATAGAATTTGATGATCCATTTATGTGCTTAAACCTGAATGCCATAAGGTGTCGCTAGAGCTTTATTTCAAATTCAAAAAGTCTCTGTGCTTCTAGTGTGATAAAATTATCCTTTATCTTTTTCTCTTGAGAAACATTGGGATGCTCCCATGCCATAAACATATGATTTAGGGGTTTGCAAATGGTATTGTCCACTTCCTCTGCCTCTAAGTGGTTATTCATCTCAGTATACAAATGTTGTAGTTGATGTATATCTAATATAACTGAAGTTTATTTTTTATAAAGGGGCCAAGTGGAATGCAACATCCAGAGCCAGTACATTAATAAAATCAATGCCTTAAACAGAGGCATTGTAACATATGGTAGTTGAAAATCATCTCATAAAAGCTACACGCCTCTTTTATTACAACATGTTGACAGTTTTATTGTGATGGTCATTGTTGTTTTGCATAATATAGCCACTGGGGGATGCATGGCCACCAGAGAATGCCATCCCAGAGACTCACTTGCCAGTGGGGTTGATGTGGTGGGCCAGGGAGTCCATCCATCTTGGCTTATTGGCTGGACATTGTGAGGCACAGTGTGGTTGAAGACTACATTAGCAGTGCTGGCTAACCCTTGCTGGGACCCTGCCTTACCCCGGATTGAGACCTCTGGTAATAACTTGTGGGCATGTTCCATAAAGCATAGTAAATATGAATAAAAAGCAAAGCAAAGCGTGCTGCTTATATACCGCCCCATAGCGCTTTGAGCACTCTCTGGGCGGTTTACAAATTAATTATGCAGGCTACACATTGCCCCCCCCCCCCCAGCAAGCTGGGTACTCATTTTACCCACCTCGGAAGGATAGAAGGCTGATAATGTCAGTGGATGACTGCTGTTTTTGGAGTATTAGAGCCTTTTCAACATCAGCCAACGTGGGGGTCTTGTTCTAAGGCAGTGGTTCTTAACCTTTTTGAAAGAAACGCCCCCTTGAGCCATTGAGGAAGTTATCATCGCCCCCCCTCCCCACGGTGATGATATCTTTTTATTTATCTATCTATCTATCTATCTATCTATCTATCTATCTATCTATCTATCTATCTATCTATCTATCTATCTATCTATCTATCTATCTATCTATCTATCTATCTATCTATCTATCTATCTATCTATCTATCTATCTATGACACTTAAATCCAATGACCCCTGAAAACAAAATTCAATTCCAAGAAAATGAAATGCCCCCAAAAGTAACATTTAATGATTTAATTGCAAGTGAATTTTAAGACGCAAAAAGAAATATAAAAAGGGCATAAAAACAAACTGCAATGCAGGAACTAAAACTTTCAAGACAAAAACTCTGAAACTAAATTAAGATTGGAGGAAAATATTTATTCATGCACACTGTAAAAAGGCTGTAGCCATCTTCACAGGTTTGGCTTGCTCCAGCGCCCCCCTACCGCCCCCCTTCAGCTCCAGCGCCCCCACACCGCCCCTTTTCGTACTGCCCCCCTGAAAAATGAAATTGCCCCCTGGGGGGCATTATCGCCCACGTTAAGAACCACTGTTCTAAGGTACACGAGGGAGTGTCTAAAGCTGTTTCAAGATGGCGTCTTCCCCCTGTACTGGATGGAACATGCAGCTATGTCTTGTATAGGCCAAGCATCCTGAGAAGATTTAGACCTGAAGGCGTTCTTCCCAGGGAGGTTCTGCTAATAGGGTAGGACAGGAGAGTATTAAGTCATTTTACAAGGACTGCAAGAGTTGTTTCTTCTTTTGATTTAGGATTCCCATGGACTCTTAACATTTAAATAGCGGTTATGGTTTTCCCTCTGAAACTCATTTGTAAGAGTGTCCTGGTTTGCTATCCAAGTCTGACTTCAGTTTGATTGTCACCATTGAGTTTGCTAACGGTTTACGGAAACTGGGAATTTATCTGGCAACTCTTGGTGATGAAGGCACCTCCTTTACACATTCCTGCATTTCAGGGTGTCTTGTCTGGCCTGCCTTAGGCTCCACATACTTATACTGTATAGCCTGCCTTGACCTGAGCAGATAAAGGCTTTCCCTGGGGAAAGAATACAGCTGGTTTGAGTTATCACTTAGCCTGGGGGAGATATATTTTTTTTCCACTTCGGCCAGCAGTGTCAGCATCCCAGTAGCAGCAGGAAGAAGCAGAAAGACAGCACAAAGGGTCAGGATGATGATAAACAGCTTACCTGCTCTGCGAGGTAGATAGGTAACTCCAAAACAAATAGCAAAGAACAGAACTTTGCCATTATGGTTCCATGCTAGCATTTCAAAGTTTTTGCAATTTTCCTGAAAGATAAAGGGGGGAGGGAAGGGGGCTTTTATAGTGGGTGGGACTTGGGGAAAAGCAAATACATTGAAGTCTGTGTATACACCTCCTCCTGTATCACAGTATGGTCAAGTTATGTGGCAATGTGAATAAAATGAACACTGAATGAACGATGCTTTTCGTTGTCACCTATGGGACTGCAGTGCAAGGGTGACAATCAGTCAGTGTCAAAAGATCCTCAACTGGACCAGCATTCCCAGTTGTATACTTGCTACCCTACCTTTGGCCACAGTATTGGACCGCCATTCCCAGTCCACAGAGTTTGTACTTGGTAGCCCCACCTATGGCCACAGATTTGGTTGGTGATTTATTTTCTCTGGCAGTCTTCAATTGCCCAGAGAGTGTTAGACTTTATGAACATGTGCAAAAAAGGGGTTTGTGGCAGCTGGTCACTTGGAAATCAGCTTTGAAAGAGCTGATCGTTTTCAAACCTTCTGTCTCAATGAAGGAGGAAAATAACCTCTTTGCGAACTGTAAAACTGGTTTCATTTCCAAGTAAAGGAAACGTGTAGACGTCTTGTTAATGCAGAAAACACCCCTGTGTTCTTTGTGATGGAATTCCTGGGACTTACAAAACTATTTTAAATAATAAAAATTGGGCTTAAGTGAGTTTTGATGTTCCTTCTTAAGAGTGGCCTGCTTCTTCCTTCCATGCTACGAGATTGCATAGTTGTAAGGGCAGCTCAGATTAAACAGTTAAATGAAAATGAAGAAGGAATGGCTGCAACCCCCTGGAGCATATTTATGTTATTAATCATCCACATCTGTTGAGACATACAGGGACTCCTGAACACAATTTTTTCCTGATGGCTTACGCCCACACTTGCTAACTAGGAGAAAGCTGAGTATTTGCAAAAGTCACAGCAGTTTTGTATCTGCTGAGACTGACTTCTGCATTTAATGATTTTCAAGTGTTTATATGTACCTTTGAGAATCTTCACAGGCTTTTATACTTTTGATGCAAATCCACTGAATCTGTGGACTTTGTATCCCCTTCAGTGATTCAAGCACAGAGCAACCAAATTTTTCCCCTAAGTAATTTCCAAACTAATTTGTCCTTTCCTATAACAATGCTATAATCACCTTCTTATTAATGTGTGTGTACTTCTAGCCCTCATTAATCTTTGAGAAAAAACAGTAATTGCCCTGAGAAGTATCAATTACACAAGCATGGAGACAACATCGAGGATTGTTGCCTTAATTAGCTTCAACAGTTTTATGAAATGAAAATGATATTGCTCAAAAATGGAAGGTACTCTGTTAAATTATTTGGAGACATGGTTGGCTCATAATTATTTCTCTGCACAGCATGCTATAATTTTTCACATGTAATAATGGCTGGATGCAACAGTAAAAGGGGACACCTTGAGAACAGGGCAAGCCTGTCGTGAAAGAGAATCTATGCTTCTGTATTTGTAAAATTGTTCTAAACAGCAAAAATAATGTTAAAGATTCATGTAAGCAGGAAACTAGTGTCTGCTTCCTTAGAAAAGCAGCAATTTTCTTTTTAAAATGAGTATTATATTTTATTGATGCATCTTGACCAAGTGTGCTTACATGCACATTATACAAAATTGGTGGTGAAAGAGTATAGCGGGCGCCTTGAGTTGTGAACTTAATTCGTTCCGGATGATGGTTGTAACTCAAGTTGGTTGTGGTTCAAAGCACCATTTCCCATAGGAGTACACTGAAAAGTGATTAATCCCTTCCGGCCGTTTTTTGGATGTATCTCAAGGTGCTAGTTGTATCTCAGAGCATTAGTTCCGATAGGAACTAATCCAAAAGTGGTTAATCCGTCACTACCACTAGGGAGAGACTGTTTTTTAACCTAAGATGACCTCTAAGGTTAAAAAAGGACAGGAAAGGAGGGAGGGAACAATGGGGAAAAGAGGCCTTTTTCCGATTGTATCTCAAAGCCCCGGCTGCAAGTCAAAGCAAAATGTTGTGACTGGAGCTGGTTGTAACTCAAATTGGTTGCAAGTCAAGATGGTTGTAAGTCGAGGCACCACTATATTGCTTTGCTCTGTTTAACATTAAATTGAGGGGAACATATGCTAGTTTTTTTTTTAAGTAACTGGAGAATACTAGAATTTCTTCTGTCAGTTTTTGTTGCCGTTTTATTTACAACCTCACATGTTGCCTCTGCTTTGAGAGATTGGGAGGGACTTTTTCTGGGCTGGAGTGACTGTCAAACTATCAGTCTAATCAATTATTTCCTGCTATCTCTTAATTCAAAAAGAGCCCTATGTCTCGGCTGAGTGTTCCTTTCCCTCTCATCCCTTTCGTCTTTTGGAAGTGGTTGTTTGTTGGCTGTTGATTATATTTGCAATTGTAAGTAATGTAACATTTTTATTCTTTCTCCTAGAAATGTCTCAGAACGAGTTATTGAGATTTTAAGTGCTAGTTAATGAGAAAAGGGTGGCCTATCTAGGGAACTTGTAGCCATTCTCTTCTGTGAGTCTCTGTATGTCTACTGCGAAGCACAAGAAATTTTACCGGAAATTCAAAACTCTGCAACATAAATTACGGCTCCCCAAAATTAATTAATTAATTAATTATATTTATTTATTAGAGTGATATACCGCCCATCTAGAACGTGTCTACTCTGGGCGGTTTACATAGAGCATAAAAATACAGTGGTGCCCTGCTATACGCTTGCCCCGCATGACGTCGAAATTGCTTAATGATGACATTTTTGCAATCGCTATTGGTTCCTATGGGGGAAATCCACATTACGTTGATTAGGAGCCTGCTTTGCGAACCGTTTGTTCGCTATACAGTGGTGCCTTGCTTAACAACGATAATCCGTTCCAGGAAAATCGCCGTTAAGCGAAAACATTGTAAAGCGAAATAAACTCCATTGAAACGCATTGAAACCCGTTCAGTGCGTTCCAGTTGGGTAAAAACTCACTGTCCAGTGAAGATCCTCCATACAGCGATCATTTTCGCTGCCTGTATAGTGAGGAATCAGTCCCTAAACACAGTGGGGAGCCATTTTAATTACCTGGCAGCCATTTTGAAACCGCCGATCAGCTGTTAGAAAAACATCGTTTTGCGAAGAATCGGTTCCCGAAGCAGGGAACCGATCATCGCAAAGCGAAATTCCCCCATTTAGACCATCGTTTTGCGATCATTGTAAAGCAGATTCGTTGTAATGTGGGGCAATCGTAAAGCGAGGCACCACTGTACAATGATTTTTCCAGTTCCGCAAAATGACTTCCCTCTGCAAAATGGCTTCCCTCCCTTCTCAAAATGGCTGCTTTCTGGAGGGAAGCTTCACATTACAGCGATTTTGAACAGCTGATCGGCAGTTCTCTATGGGCAATCTTCACTGGAGAATGAGGTATTTCCCCCATTGGAACGCATTGACCAGTTTTCAGTGCATTCCAATGGTTTCTGCCTGACGACGATATTGCTTAACAGTGATTTTCTTGGAACGAATTATTGTTGTCAAGCGGGGCACCACTGTAAATTGAGGTAAAATCCAAATTAATCATGAAGTCAAAGATGGGGAAAGGAAAAAAGAAGAAAAAGAAGAGAGAGGGGGGGAAGGGGAAAGGAAGATAGGCTAGGTAATGGCTGTAGGGAAGGCCTGCCTGTATAGCCATGTCTTCAAGCTAGTCTTGAATGCCTTAAGCCTGTTGGATTTCTACAGGTAAGTTGTTCCAGAGATAAGGGGCCACTGCCAAGATGGCCCAATTTCTAGTTTTTTCCCACCAGGCCTCTCTTGGTGTTAGGTCCCCCAGCGCCCCAGCCTGACTGGAGCGGGTGATACAGGTAGAACTGGGCAGAAGAAGGCATTCTGCTAGGTATTCAGGTCCTAAACAGTTAAGGGCTTTATATGTAATGGTTAGCATCTTGAAATCAATGCAGAAGCGGATAGGTAGCCAGTGTAAGGTGGCCAATGATTTCTGGCTGAGGCTGGGAGTTCAAATCCCTACTGGGCTTCCTCAATAGGAGCTGGACTTGATGATCCATAGAGTTCCTTCCAGCTCTGCAGTTCTAAGGTTATTATAGATGATGATGATGATGATGATGATGATGATGATGATGATGATGATGATGATGATGATGATGATGATTTCCTTTCAGGCACCCTTGCCATTTATCTCTTTTGCTGTAGAGAGATGTATGTTGCACATATCCAGAGGCTGGAGAAGGGGAAAACGTGGAAAGGTTTGGAAGGAACCAGCAGTGATGTACTAGGTAGGTACTTCACCACAAGCAAGGCAGGTCTGTGCAAATGACTGCTGACATAACAGATGACAAATGGGCTTCTTCTTCTCTTTGAAGGTATGCCCATCCTCATGCTACTGTTCCTCTGATGGTGATATCTGCTGTCTAGCCAGACTTGCACATGAAAGGAAGGCCATAGTAAGAACATCTAGTGGCAGATACAGCGTACACTTGCATTCAGATTTCCACATCCCCTATTTTTTGTTGCAAGGATGCAATCTGGGTAGCATCCCAAAAAATCTTGCCATGAATTCACATTATCCTGTATATGTGGATTGAATGATCCATATGAATGTCACAGTGTGGATAGACATATGTGTTCTTAGTTATGCTTCAGTGCTACATCATAAATACATTTCATTAACATCATACATGGACCAATGACTTTAAGACTGCATGCAGCACTGTTGGCCAGTGTCCCCATGCATATTTACAGTATATGTCTACATGGATTTCTACAAGTATATAATGCATGCTTGTATGTTACCTATCTATAGTACAAATCTATAGTCTTTATGCAAGTGCACAAACACACACACACAGAAACACACACACATACACACACTGAATTATTTAAAAAGCCTCCAATTTCACACTCACACACACACACACACACACACACACACACACACACACACACACACACACACACACACACACACACACACACACACAAAGAGAATTATTCAAAACCCTTCCAGTTTAAGAATGTGGGATACAGTGGTGCCTCGCTTAACTAGCGCACCGTTTAACGACGAATACGCATAGCGACGTCGCTTTTGCGATTGCAAAAGCAATGGCATTGCGACGTTTAGATAGGCAAAAACTCGCATTGCGATGTTTTTACAACAGCTGATCGGCGGTTCCAAAATGGCCGACGAGTGCCCAAAATGGCCACTGCAAGTGTTTTCGCGCCCTGCCCTCGCTTACCAAGGGCGCGAAAATAGCGGCGCTATGGAGGAACTTCGCTGAACGCTGAAGTTTAATGCGTTCCTATGGGGTTTTTCAATCCGTTTAGCGATGTTTTTGCATAGCGATGATTAATCCGGAACGGATTAACGTCGCTATGTGGGGCACCACTGTATTGTGCTTCTCTATCCATGATTCAAAGTGCCACAAAATAGTCTGATATCATGCTCACATTGCCAGCAGGAAAAAGGATGCCAGGCTTTACCTAGCTACCTAGAGAGCTTGTTGAAAAATAGCTGTGGCCCTTGTTTTGTGTTTTGGTGAAAAGTGGTTAACTGATGAAAAAAGGAGCCAGGGACTTTTCTCCTGCTTGGGTGTCACTTCGTCAATGGTAGTGAAGACAAGGGGGTCTCCTGTAGGCCATGCTGACTGCTGACATGGATGTCGTCAACATTCAAGCTGCCCTTACAGCCCTGCACTTCTAAGTTTATTATTATATTCCAGTACAGCAGGAAAATGATGTTCCTTGTTTGGATGGAAAGAGTGATAAGAAGAGTTAACGTTGTTCAAAGTGCCTACAGAAAAGTGTGAAGCAATGTGCTCCAGCACCTTCCTCAAGCAGAGCCTTCTCTTTGTGCATACTGGTTGGAATCCTTCGATGTAAATCCGCTTATTTTTCTCTGTTCTTCCCATCTGAACAAAACATTTCACCCTAACTTCTTGTGTTTATGAGTTAATTGAGTAAATGTACTGTATTTATACAATTGGGCTTCCATCGGATTTTACAGTCACTTCTTGACACCCATTTGTAAAAGATAAGATTTCAAAATCTGGCAAAGCCATTTTCCAGAAACAGCTGAAGGGGTTGAAATCTGAGCCAGCTGTATTGGCAGCGTTTCATACTGGGAAAACAGTTTATGTTGCCAAGAGGCTGTCCTGATGGGTTCCACCGCACATCTTTGAAAAAAAGGGGGGATGAGTGCGATGAGGAAGTTGTGTTGCAAGCACTTGCTGAGAAACCTTGGAACTTTGTGTGGATCTTTGCTAAACGTTTCTCCCTTGATCCTTCCTTAAGTGATCTATATTGAAACGTACTTTAAAGACAAACAAACCCATACATTAAACAATAGATATAGCGTGCCAAGCTTTTTGTATATTGAAATGGCAGTGAAATAGAACCGGCATCATGCAAGGGTTCAGGAGGAAACTGATCACACACCATAACAAGAGGTTATTGGAACCCTAAAGTTCCTTGAAAAGTCGGCTCTGGCTACAGTGACACATGCCTTAGTTACATCCCATTTGGATTACTGTAACACGGGCCCAATTCAAAGTGCTGGTCATTGCCTATAAAGCCATATACAGCTTGGGCCCAGGCTACCTGAAGGACCATATCTCCCTATATGCACCTTCCCAGTGATTAAGATCAGCAGAGGAGGCCCTCCTCTCGGTCCCATTGCCAGCACAAGCACAGCTGATGGGGACGCTGGGGAGAGGGCCTTCTTGGTGGCGGCTCCCAGGCTATGGAATGCTCCTCCTTGGGAGATCAGGATGGCCCTTTCTCTGTTATCCTTCCAAGAAAAGGTAAAGATCCATCTCTTCAGGCAGGTTTTTAACAATTATAACTGAATCCCTGAACCCTATTTTAGCAGAAATGTTAATCTTTTTTATGTTTTCATGTTTTAATCTTTTAATTATATTTTAAATTATATATTGTTTGATTTATCTTTTAATATTTAACTTATTGTGTTTTTAAATTGTGTGAATTTGAATGTTTTGAGCCATTTTGGGTCCTTTGTTGGGAGAAATGCGGCATATAAATAAAAATAAAAATAAAACTAGTAATAATAATAAAGTAGGAAACAAACCAGCAACCAAACACCTAAGGTCCTATAGTAAATTGCCCTAGGGTAGGCCCTTGAATCAATGGGACTAAGTGAGTCAACTCTCCCATAATTTCCACTAATTCATTTATTATGTTAAAGTAAGTCACAGTAAAAGTAGGCCCATTTGAATTAATGGAATTTACAGAGCAGGTGACTCACCACATTTGGTTAAAGTTGTTGCTTTTTTTAATATGAAGAGGCTTTACTCGTTTCGTGGTTCACAATTACATTAAAAGCTGATTTCTTTTGAATTCGAGTGTGTGTCAACCTGGATTTATTATGTGTGGAATTGATCCACCTAAAATAATTCATCCAGGGCTTCTTCACAGTTCCTTCTGCAACAACAACATCATGCATTTTTGTTGTGAAGGCTGGATTCCCAATTATCATCATATTTAACAAAAACACAGTTATAGACCTCTATATACACGTTTGCACTTAAATGTGCAAATATTTTGGACTTTGCTAAGCATATGGCGGTGCTAGGCCTTACGTATAACAATAACCACCTTAGAATTCCAGATCTGGAAGGGACCCTCAAGAGACCATGGAGTCCAGCCCCTGTCAAGGAGGCACCGTGGGGGGAATCGAACTCCCAACCTCTGGCTCCATGGCCAGCTACCTAAACCCTGAGCTATCCAGTAGGTCTTTAGCCTGAAGTGAGCAGACAAATGCTTGCTAAGGGTTCTATTATCACTTAGTTTTACTCCCTTATAGAACATACTTGTTTGTCTCTGCTTGATGCCCGTTATATTTAAAGTCCTTAGACCGCTCCCAGATTCTGAACAGTTATTTAGGCTCTGGGGATCTGGGGAAGACTTAGCTGGTGGGAAACCTTGTGCCACAATGGATTTACATCCCTTGGGTAATCAGCACCAGTTGTCACAACTTCTAAAACATGAATGGTGCAGAAACTGGGGGTCTGTGTTAAATAATATTTTGCATTGCTTTGAAAGTTAACTACTTTATACATTGGCACTGAACTGTCAGCCCACTTCACGTCCCATTAAAAACCCCGATATTGCTGTTAGGGCAGATGATCGGTAACACAGACAGAATCCACCGTATTGGTACACAATTTTTAGAATTAGCGGGATAGTGGCATTTCATTGTGAGAAATATGCAAGCATATTAATCATGAAACCTCCCAATCCTCTTAAAGTCAGAGTTGCTCATATTATTCCATTAGACCTTGAGGAAATGACAGAAAAATGTTGCACACCACAGGGTCTGGAGAACAAGACGTACTTTACCTTTAAGGTCGTTCGTTTAGTCGTTTAGTCGTGTCTGACTCTTCATGACCCCATGGACCAGAGCACGCCAGGCCCTCCTATCTTCCACTGCTTCCCGTAGTTGTGTCAATTTCATGTTGGTTGCTTCACAGACACTGTCCAGCCATCTCATCCTCTGTCGTCCCCTTCTCCTCTTGCCGTCGCACTTTCCTAACATCAAAGTCTTTTCCAAGGAGTCTTCTCTTCTCATGAGATGGCCAAAGTATTGGAGCCTCAGCTTCAGGATCTGCCCTTCCACTGAGCACTCAGGGTTGATTTCCTTTAGAATTGATAGGTTTGTTCTCCTTGCAGTCCAGGGGACTCTCAAGAGCCTCCTCCAGCACCACAATTCAAAGGCATCCATTCTTCGGCGGTCTGCTTTCTTTATGGTCCAGCTCTCACTTCCATACATCACAACAGGAAAAACCATAGCTTTAACTATTCGGACTTTTGTTGGCAAGGTGATGTCTCTGCTTTTTAAGATGCTGTCGAGGTTTGTCATCGCTTTCCTCACAAGAAGCAGGCGTCTTTTAATTTCGTGGCTGCTGTCTCCATCTGCAGTGATCATGGAGCCCAAGAAAGTAAAATCTGTCACTGCCTCTGTATCTTCCCTTTCTATTTGCCAGGAGGTGATGGAACCGGTGGTCATGATCTTAGTTTTTTTGATGTTGAGTTTCAGGCCGTTTTTTGCACTCTCCTTTTTCACCCTCATTACAAGGTTCTTTAATTCCTCCTCACTTTCTGCCATCAGAGTGGTATCATCTGCATATCAGAGGTTGTTGATATTTCTTCCGGCAATCTTGATTCCGTCTTGGGATTCCTCCAGTCCAGCCTTCCGCATGATGTATTCTGCATATAAGTTGAATAAGCAATATACAGCCTTGTCGTACTCCTTTCCCAATTTTGAACCAATCAGTTGTTCCATATCCAGTTCTAACTGTTGCTTCCTGTCCCACGTATGGGTTTCTCAGGAGATAGATAAGGTGATCAGGCACTCCCATTTCTTTAAGGACTTGCCATAGTTTGCTGTGGTCCACACAGTCGAAGGCAATCCATGAAGGAGACCTTTAAGGTAGAACGAGACAAACTGGTGTCCTGCTTTTTGGGTTGAAGTTCTCACTACACGATGCAAATGTAATGGCAAGTAAGCCCCGTCTTTTTTCAAGTGTATTAAGTACATTTTACTTGGCCAACAGAGCCTGTGCTATTTTTTTGGTATCATTTCCCCTGGCATTGTTTTGTTTTGCTTTCTGGCTCATGTGATTGCTTCTATCTGTTGTTCGGAGCAGAGGCAGCATCTCCAGATCATGTTGAAGGTATTGTCTTGAGGTGAGCTGTGATGTTTTGGTATTACCCCCGATGGCTAACATCTCTTAAAATCAATTAAAACCTTTTTTTTAAAAAAATATATAGTTCAGATTAGTGATGCAGCTGGCATTTAGAATGGCCAAGTCATATCAATCCAGAACAGAGGAAACTGCTGTTGACTTACCTTGCTTTGCAGAACAGCTGGGGGTGGGTGGGCAGGTTGTGATTCTGTGTAGTTCCCCTCTCTCCCTCCTCTTAATCTCAATATAAGGATGACTTGAGGGCACCATGAGTTTCTAACAAAACATCTTTAATCGGCAGCAGCTTGTTAATTTCAACATTGATAACAGATTCCGTCTCTTGCTTCAGGGACGTGTTGTTTTCTCCTTTCCTATCAAACCAGAAGAAATCCTCTTTCAACGGTAGAGGGGAGGAACGTAAGTCTCTGGAAAGGCACTTCTGTGGAACACTTGATTCATGGGGTACACCTGCTGTCAACCTTATTGGGGACGGTGGAAAACCCATCCCACCTGTGGTTCCCAAACTTTCTTGCCTGGGTTTTGCCTCAGCCTTGGTCAGAATGGACTCACTCCACAGAGTTTCCCTGTACATGGTCTGTTGTCTCGCCTCTAGGTCTCCTGCTGTCACCACTCTCTAAACCTCTTTCTTTCTCTCCTATCTTGCCCCAATAAGGTGGCTTTATGTAGACTTTTCTATTCCATTCCTTTTCAGCATACTCCCTAGGTACCTTAACCTCCATCCGCTCCTCTGTCCAGAGGTCTTCCTGTACTATTTCCACCCAATCTCTTTTCCTTTCATCTTCCTCCTCCTGTACCCAACAAGCTTCTCCTTCTTCAATTTCCAACTGTCCTTCTCTCCCCCTCACCTCTCCTTTTATCTCCTCACCCTTTCCCGCCGAAATAACATCCTCTAGTGGCTCCTTCTCCTCTTTTTGCCTCCACTCTTCCAAACATAGTCCCTTTAGGTCATCTCCCAGGGTAGATATTTGTCTCCTCGTGTCTTTGATTGAGGAGGCGGACGGTACAGTCTGAGGAGTGCCTCCTGGGGTACTCCCAGCCTCACACAAGTAGACCTGCTTTCATCATCTTATGTCCAGAACTTCAGAAGACTTTCCCACCCCACCTCACCTTTATCTCTCTTCTAAGTTCCTCTGGTTACTTCAACTTTACTGGGCACCTCTTCCCAAAATGGAAGGGAAGGAAAGCTATCTGCAGCCTGGAGAGGTGGGATGCATAACGGAGGTGCGAATGGAGGTTGTGTCTCACTGCCTTATTAGTGCCTCTACTGCATTTTATTTTAATGCTTAGAGTAGTGATTCCCAACCTTGGGTAAGCCAGGTGTTCTTGGACAGCGACTCCCAGAAACCCTGTCCAGCACAGCTGGTGGTGAAGGCTTCTGGGAATTGCAGTCCAAGAACACCTGGGTGACTCGAGGTTGGGAATCAGTGGGCGAGAGGGTTTCTTTTGGTACACCACTTAAGCCATGGTTTTGGCTGGTATGTACATACACATAGGTGCACATGTTTATTTATTTGTTTATTTTGAAATCCTACTTGGCTGAAGGATTTTGGTCAGCTCTGGAATGGGAAAAAGAAAAAGAGCAGGACTCTTTGCTTCTGACCTTTTTGGAGGACACAGACAGCCATTTACACCCCTGGATAGGAAGATCCAAGGAAGAAAGGGAAACAGCTTCAGATGGTAGGCGGAATGGTTGATTCAGCACTAGGTCACTTAGTAAACTGAATGAATAAAAGTGACCGATGGGATGGGGATATTGCTAATAGCAGGGGAGAGTGGGAAGTGTGGCCTGGAAAAACATACCTAATAGAATTCTGTGCTGTGTAGACACTCAAGATGTACCTTCCCAACTCAATTTAACATAATTCTGTGTGGAAGACAACAGTGATTTCAGCCAACACAAAGTGGCAGGCTGGGCTGTAGAAAAGTTACCCTCAAGCTGGGACAGCCTGTGGTCTACTCACTCCGTAACACTGCCTGCCTCACTCTGTAATGTTCCACACAGTTGATTGAGGGAAACCCAGCCCCAGCATCATGCATTTCTTTACCTTCCACTTCCTGAGCGCTGTTATTCTTAAAGTATGGTATGCCCAATGTGGGATGTTAGGCAAATGTAGTAGACTGTGTGACCCTTTGCCTTACAAATGTTGTAGAGTATCACACACACGCAGATATAACACAAGCTGTGGGTTTTTTTCCTTTCGTTCCACTGTCTCTTTAAATAGCCAGGCACATGCTCTATAAGACTTCATGCCCGACTGAGGCAGCCACCAAAATGTGCACATTTCACTGTTGCCATCATAAGACTTCATAAGCCACTCCCTAATAGGGCATAATAAAAAAAAATCCAGTGATAAAAATGCCACACATGTTTTGTGCCTGGGGCCAATATACATTATGGTGGAAATATGGTATTATGGGGAAACTCTCAGAGTAGATCTACCCCATGGATTCCTCATTGAATGCTGGGGCTGCAATTAATTCCAGGGGTTGATTGGCCATTTCCAGTGTCTTCACTGGTGTGAGTCAGCCATTTGGCTCAATGGCAAATGGATCATTTGCTCTTGCTGGTGGCTGCCACAGCTGTTCCTGCTTTTTCTCTCTCTGCTTCCCTCGCTGATGCCTGGACAAACTAACAGAACTGATCTGATTGCACTTCAAAAAGCTCTGTGTAGTGTTTTTTTTTTTAAAAAAGTAGTATGAAGTCATATTAACCTTCAATCGAATGCGTCTGAAAGCACAACTGGTGATAATTTTGGGACAAAACTGTGTGCAGGAAAATGCAGGTCTGAGTATTGAAGGGGGGGTTACATTCCTAACTGTGAGATCATTCAGACTGTGGGATACTTCCTTAAGGGAAATGGAAAAGTTTTCTCATTATTTGAGTCATTTAAAACTAGACTAGGGGAAAATACTTGATCGGACCAAAGGCTGCTTTGGGGCTGGGGAATGGAAAAGAAAATGTTAAGCTGTTTCTCCTGTTTCTGGCTTCTGGTATTGTGCTTGGAATCAGACAGAGAAGTATAGAAAAAGGATCCTAATATTATGCTAAAGGAGAGTCTTTTTTTCTGTGGTGGAGAAATCAGAAGCATGGCTTCCAGGAAGCAAGCCATCTTAGAAAGGCTGACAAAGATAGGGTGGGGGAGGAGGATGGGGCAGATAAAGAGGAGGAAGATCTACTGAAATGGAGGGAAGGAATTAGGCAAAGAGGTAAACATCAAAAAGTCCAGCCCACCATGAAAAATGGCTTGGTCTCAGATGGGCACAGCTCTTGGATATCACCTGAAACGGAGTCCATAACCAATTGACCGTGTGCTAGGGCAGGGGTTCTTAACATTTCCCGACAGGGTTCCCCATTTTCTTTTTTTACTTGTGTACCCATTAACAGCCCATTTTAATAAAGGGTCCCCTTCATATTAACAAAATGTTTGTAATTGTTGTTATTTCACATTTATATATTGCCAATGTAAATAAATAGCCCAGTGAGGGGATTAAAAAGCATTCACTCCTTGAACACTGCTGACAGGACTGGCTGAGGTGCCTGCTTAAATATACACTGTACTGGCACGACAGCAATTACAATAAATGTTTTATTACGGTTACTGACCAGCAAAAATAAGGAACATTATTTAAATTAGGAAACACAAAATCAATCTAAAAACATATACATATATACATATATACATATATAACTACATTCATGCATCTTTGATGAGGTTTTCCCATTCTATCTGTTGAGCTCTCCTTTTTTTCCTTTAATTAATTTCTTATAGCCTTTCTTAAATTGCAGCAATTCCTCCACTTCCTTTGATGATGGATTTTTATTTTCAGTTTGTTTAAATTTTGAAATTACCAGGGTTTTTTGCATCAATACACTCCTCATCAAACCAGTTATAGGACCTACGCTTGATAATGACAACACTTGAACATTTGCAAAGTGGAGGAGAGTGAAAGCTGAACTTGGGAGGGGCACACGACCGAGCATGAGTGCCGTAGTGGCGTGTTTGCAACACGTTGTTTAGGGACTCCCTACCATTCACCAACATAAGAAAGTGAGGGAATGGGGCTTTTCTCAAGGTTAAATAACGAGGAAAACCCACTCTGCCACTCATCATATCATCTAATTAATTTAGTGACTGGAGAAGCCGAATGACTTGTGCTGAAGAACCTTATGCAACACACAATACATAGACCTTTGAGATGAAAACCATAAAAACATTGCCTTAGCCTTCCATCCTTCCAAAGTCAATAACATGAGCACCTAGCTTGTTGAGGAGCAAAGTGTTAAGCCATAAACTGCCCAGAGAGTGCTAGAACAGTGGTTCTCAACCTTGGACTACCCAGATGTTTGTTCTTGGACTGCGACTCCCAGAAACCTTGGCCAATGCAGTTGGTGGTGAAGGCTTCTGGGAACTGCAGTCCAAGAACACCTGGGTGACCCAAGGTTGGGAACCACTGCTTTAGCACTATGGGGCAGTATATACTGTAAGTCAAAAACAACAGCAACAATAATATGTGCTTAAATATCAACTGCCTTTGGTAGCTGTACAGTTTGCCATCTGCAAAGGAACGGAAATGTAGGTGTTGATTTGAGCAGCTTTTCATTCTTCATGGGATCTAAGTGTGTGTGTGTGTGTGTGTCTCGCATTGTTCTAAATCTTTTAGTAGAATTGCTATGGACTTAAATCTTATTGTTTGTTTTTAAATTGAGCAGAACAACTATTTCCTACTGACTGGATTGTCTAGTAAACAGTAACTAGACAGGCCCTGGATTGCCATATCCTCTGGGGAAGCCATCAAAGCTTAAACTACACACAGTGAAGAATCTTGGCGCTTGATTGCTACATTATCATCAATTATTGCAATCAACACCTCAGAATGAATACAAGGCAACAAGTGTATTTACATAGGTGTAGAACACAATATTGTTGTTTGTTATGTGCTGTCAAGTTGGAACTGACGCTAATAGGGCTTTTAAGGCGAGTGAGATGTTTAAAAAGTGGCCTTATTAGTTCCACACCCTCTGTGAGCTTCCATGGCTGAACAGGGATTCGAACTCAGACCTCCTGAATCCTAGCCCATCTCTTTGCCCACTACATTACACTGGGTATTGCAGACCACAATATACGAAGATTAAAATGGATGTACTCTCTACTAAGAAACATAGTATTGGCACCATCTATTTGTCTTCTAACTTGTATTGCTACTGATATAAACATCGCTGCAGGTTGTAATGCTGATGGATTTGGGAAGCAGCAGTTTGGAAGAGGATAAAGCAAACAGTCCTGGTGCTAAATAGAGGAGCAAATGCTGACTGAAAAAATCCAGCATATAAATTTCAGAACAAATGAGTTTATTCAAGCAATTCCACTTCCTGATTATTATACATGCAGACCCTTGCAGACAGAGAAACATCAGCTTACTTGCTACTAAGACTTGTGAAAGACTGCCAGGTCTCTTTCCCTTTAGCTTGGTGCTAGGTTTTACCTGGCATAATCTTTTCTGGAATATTGCCCAGTTCTTGAAAGCTTGTGTCAGATCAAAAATAGTAGTGTTTAAGCTATCGCGAGACTCTTCTTGGTTTTTTGAAAAACAATTAAAAATTCTTGGCCGTGTTCTGAAGATCCCGGCTGTGAAAGCCTTCGCGAATACGAATTAAAAATTCATTTACAGTGGCTGACATCTTGCTAACAATGCCTGCAAGCATAATTCAAATGATGTAACTTTTGGAGGCAAACTGCTGTAAGTTAAAGCATACCTGTTGTGTACCGAGATGCATGACTAGGGTGTGCAATGCCAGTTAATGACTGGAATCTTCCTGGCAGAGATGCGTGGTCCTAAATGGTGATGATGGAAGCTCACAGAGGGTGTGGAACAAAAAAAAATGGTCCGAAGCTCAACATCAAAAACGCTAAGATCATGGCCACTGGTCTGATCACCTCCTGGGAAATAGAAGGGGAAGATATGGAGGCAGTGACAGATTTTACTTTTTTGGGCTCCATGATAACTGCAGATGGTAAAAGCAGCCACAGAATTAAAAGACGCCTGCTTCTTGGGAGGAAAGCAATGACAAACCTTGATAGCATCTTAAAAAGCAGAGACATCACCTTGCCAACAAAAGTCCACATAGTCAAAGCTATGGTTTTTCCTGTAGTGATTTGTGGAAGTGAGAGCTGGACCGTAAAGAAAGCTGACCGCCGAAGAGTTGGTGCTTTCAAATTGTGGTGCTGAAGGAGGCTCTTGAGAGTCCCCTGGACTGCAAGGAGATCAAACCTATCCATTCTGAAGGAAATCAACTCTGAGTTCTCACTGGAAGGACAGATCGTGAAGCTGAGGCTCCAATACTTTGGCCATTTCATGAGAAGAAAAGACTCCCTGGAAAAGACCCTGATGTTGGGAAAGAGTGAAGGCAAGAGGAGAAGGGGACGACAGAGGACGAGATGGTTGGACAGTGTCATCGAAGCAGCCAACATGAATTTGACCAAACTCCGGGAGGCAGTGGAAGACAGGAGGGCCTGGCGTGCTCTGGTCCATGGGGTCACGAAGAGTCGGACACGATTAAACGACTAAACAACAACAAATGATGATGGTGTCATCAGCTATGACTGTTCACATATTTAATTTAAAGCTTCCTACTCCTGCCTCATGTTCTACAGTTCCCCAGAGATTCCTTTCCACCTGG
The DNA here is from genome assembly GCF_051106095.1 of Pogona vitticeps. Classification (NCBI taxonomy): domain Eukaryota; kingdom Metazoa; phylum Chordata; class Lepidosauria; order Squamata; family Agamidae; genus Pogona; species Pogona vitticeps. The sequence continues at coordinate 191,529,801 of NC_135783.1, forward strand.
AGAAGTCTTTGGGAGCCTCAAGATGGAAAGAGGGGAGCCTTTAAGGAGCCTTGTGGCTCAGTGGTGAAAAACTGCAATATTGCAGTCAAAACTCTGCTCACAACCCAGGGTCAATCCCAGGGAGTTGGTTCAAGGTTCACTCAGCCTTCCATCCTTCCAAAGTTGGTAAACTGAACATGAGGGGGAGGCAATATGTAGCCTGCATAATTAAATTGTAAACTGCCCAGAGAGTCCAATAAACACTCTGGAGTGGTATATAAGCATCACACTTTTTTTAAAAAAAATTAAAATTGCTGACGGTGATTCAATTTCAGCAGCGAAATCAGTGGAAACAATTCCAGATATTAAAAGCTACCCACTCCCCATCCCAAGGCTCCCAAAGACTTCCCCAGTTTGAAGGGAATCCTTAGAGAGTCTAAAAACCTGAAAAGGGGGTAGGAAACTTTAAATTAAAGGTTAACATTGCCATTTTCAGCTGTGGGGTTGTGCAACAGGATCTCAGCCAATGTCTACAATGATTTCTTATACCATTGGCATTAGGTTTGCATAAAATCTCACAAGGATTCTGGCCAACATAGAGTAAATATAAAAATGCAACGAGAGCACTTAAAATTTCTGTCTTGTGAGATTTGAATTTCAAATGGTTTTTGCACATTCTGAGAATTTACATTTCTCTGCAGTGTGCATGTACACCCTTATGTTTTCTAAGGTATGCCTTGTGACTACAAGATTGTAGGGTACCGTCTGAGTGAGAACCACTGTGAATATAAAATGAAATTCAGTAAAGATGGTATTGAATTACATTGAAATGCTAGTGGAAGTGCTCCTGCCTGATATCCAGACTCATAAACACTGACTGTAAAGACTAACGCATAAAGATACACATGAAACGATTAGGTAAACCTTTCAAAATTTGGCCAAAGGAAAAGGAAATAAATGTCAAGCACGTATGATAGACTGCATGGCTCAAGCAAACGCTAGTGCTTTATTTATCCACTTTTATTTCCTTGGTGACAGTGACAAAAAAGCCAGTACAATCAGTTTCAGGGGCATAAAAAAAACTAAAGTAGTTTTTTTAAAAAAACTGGCACGTTCCAAACAGCCGTGGAAATCCAGCTTTTTCATACATTCTAATGGAGATCCCAGAACTGCAATAATCCGGTTTCTTAGCAATGGAACAACAATGTAGATGTAAAATACAGTTTGTATTCTGGTGCTGAATGCAGATTCCATGTGAGCATTGTGTTCTGCCCTCCACCTCTCACCAAACATGCTGATTTCATCTGGTGTAAAAGCCCCTATAAGCCTTATGAGAGAACTGCAGCCTGAGAATCCCAGGTGAGATGATGCATTACCGTCTCCTTTACATTACAAGGGGTCTGGGGGAAGAAACCAGACAGCGTCCTGGCTAAAGACAGAAATCTTTTTTAAAAAAGGAAGGGGCCATGAAGCTCTATAATGGATCTATAAAAACAAAGAAGAGGTATAATGGATTTATTTCCACCCCCTTTATCATTTAACAGCTAACATTTGAATCTCTGCAGACTTTTAAAATTCTGCATTCTTGATTACTACGAAACCACCAGGAGACGCTAGAGGCTCATTTCATTTAGTCAGAGAAGTTGTGCATACTTGATTTTAGACAGAGCGTGTTTCCAAGGAGAGCCTTGGTCTCCATCTGCTTTCTGCCTACACGTTGCTGCTGCTCCGGGAAAGGATCTATTGAGGTACCGTAGAGAGGGCGCACTCTAGACGGTCCCTCGTCCCTCCTCTCCCAGCAGCTGTGTTGCATCATTACACCATTCTGAAATGCATGACTCCTCTTCACCCGGCAGTGCAGATGTTGTTGGGCTCTGCTTCCATAAACCCTAGCTGGAGCTGAGGGTGGTTGGAGGGTGCTGGGACTTATTCAACGTTTGAAGAGCCACTGTTCCCCAATGCCTGCCCTAATGGCTCTGGTCGCAGTTTATTGTGTGGCAGCAGAACTATTTGCTCTGTCCATCTACTGAAAGAATGGACGTGATGGAGCTGCAGGACCCTTGGGTCAAATTGTTTTCATTACATAGTTGAGTTATGTAGACTTCTCTGTATTCAAAACACTTGAAACAGAACACAACGATATATGCACTTTTTTTTAAAATACAAATTGTATGTTTAATACAAAGAGCAACAGGCTGAAAGCCACATCCAAGAGGTATGATGTAGTTTAAAAGCTGGAATAACACACTTCAGGGAAAATAGATCTTCAGCCATTATGAGTCAGAGGGGGCCACTTATCCGTCACCCTGTTCTCTTTTACAGACTACTAGTGAAATGCTAAAGGATAAGGTTTTCGAAGACTGGGAATGTACTTTGGCACATATTAATTTTGATAGCTGCTGGACAAATACAAGAGAAAAAGTTATAGTAGTAGGGAAGACAATAAACTGTATTCAGTCGGTCCTTCCTTTCACAGGAAGGACTGATCCTCATTATGTGGATCAGTCTGTTGCACAAAATTGGTCTTCTAAAGAGAATGACTTGGAAGAGGACTCATAGATGCAAACTCTGGATCCGCACTGACCATCCCCACTGCCAAAACAACAACAACAACAACAGCAGCAACAACAACAACAAAAACAACAACAACAAAAAACACAAAGAGAGAGGGGTGGTGGTGGTGGTGGTGGTGGTGATTCTCCATTAAAATAAGGTACACCCTCCACCTGGTTTTGCCCAAAGGATTCTGCAGAGCCAAAAGCGGATGTCTGGTTAGATTTTATTTTGAGGAGCAGGTCTAGTAGAAATTGGTAGTAACTGGGTTAGCAGAATGCTACAAGCTAGTAAGGCTTATGCTGCTGAACGAGGAGTTATTACTTAGGATGATATGGTAAAAAGAAAGATTTACATCCATTCCTCCAAGAAATCCATTCAAGATAAAGCCAAGTCTTGGGTACAGAAGCCCCTGAACTGTGGTTTTCAAGTATGCAAGCATGCTAGAGCGACATCATCACCACTTTTATTTTTTTTTATTTTTTTTTGCAGATGAAGAAGAAAGAAAACAGTTTCCTTGTGGAAGGGGAAGGAATCTGGAAGGAAGTGATCTAAGGGAAATTATCTCCAAGTGGTCACTTACAGAAACCAAGAAAAGTCAAAACACAGTTATCTGGCCATCACCCACTTCCCCCACTTACAGTGTTGCCTCAGTTATTCTGACAGATGGCCCATAGTGGGTCTAATGAGTAAAAAGATGGAGACTACCTGCCCTAGTGTGTTGTCTAATTAAGATTTACACAGTGACAGAAAAGACCTGTGCTAAAAACTGCATGTGTTAGTCTTAGGAAACCTTAAACTAAAGAAGGCACTGTTTGACCAAACGCCTTTACAATTAGATGGGTTTTAGTACCCACATTGAGAAGATTTTGGTGCAGAGAAAGTAATGAAACCTGCATTTTGCCTGATTTGTTTGGTGAGTTTTTCTCAAAGGGAGAGCAGGAGAAAATGCTGTTTCCCCGAGAATAGCACTGCCAAATGCAAACTGTTGAACCTGCATTTTCTGTATAATTTCAGCAATCTGGTCTTCATTATTTGAAAGTCAAATGCTGTTTAAAATTAAAAAACAAAAGTTAAAGAGAGGCCCTACTTGTGTGTCTGAACTATAAAAATAGTCTATGACAGTCCCTGCTTACATACAATGCACACACACACAAATTATTTTATTTTTTTCTAATGGAAAGAACTGCTGCTTTAGTCCAGTCAGGGAAAAATGGCTTCACTGTCTGGAAATGTGAGTGTGTATGTATGTGTATTTCCAAACTTTGAATTGGTTTAGGATATACTTGTCAGTTCCATTTGCTAGAAGTACTTCCTGACTCCTGTCCTTCAGAATACCGCCAACTTCAAGTGTGAATGATTTATTATTCGTCACTCTGGTAATTTCCTCAGAGGATCCAGCAACAGAAACGAAATTCACTGCAGAATTTCTGATGTTCTGGAAGCCAGAAGGCAGTATGAAAATCAGATGTAAGTCCTGAAGAAACAGAAGGTTTTAGTTCAGGGCACATGGGAAGGGTGGAGGAATTTTGGCCCACCAGATATTTTGAATTTCATCCCCCAAGGAGCAGCATCCAGCACAGGCAATGGTAAGGAGTTCTGGGTATTGTAGTATAAAACGTCAGGAGGGCCAAAGGTTCCCCAGCTTTTGACTAGGGGAACCAATGAGGTACATATTCAAATAATTCTTTCATATGCTATTAGGATGTGCCACGGATTAATTGCAGCTAACTGGGTCCCATCAAGCGGCTTAATAACGTAACCCTATGCATATTTATTCAGAAGTTGTCTAACTTTGGTTGTGGGTTTTTCGGGCTCTTTGGCTGTGTTCTGAAGGTTGTTCTTCCTGACGTTTTGCCAGTCTCTGCCGGCCACAGAGACTGGTGAAACGTCAGGAAGAACAACCTTCAGAACACGGCCAAAGAGCCCGAAAAACCCAGAACAACCATTAGATCCCGGCTGTGAAAGCCTTCGCGAATACATTGTCTAACTTTCTTCAAGTGTAATGAAGTTTGCATCTCCCTCCCTATTAATACTGCAGATTTGATCAAAACACCAAGACAGACTTTCAGTGCTTGACTCCAAATACCCAAAAAGAATTTCTGCAGTGTGTCATAGAACATTACAAAGATGGCCTCCCCAGGACGTTGTCTGAGGAAAGCAGAACTCTTTCTGAGTTGTGATGGCTAGGGATGTAACATTTGTTTCTTTTTGGACTACAAACCCCAGGATTCTCCATTCTGGGAGTTACAATTAACAAGACACCTGTCCGGCTTAAGTGGATGGTTTCATATACCTAGCATAGGCCTAGCTCCACTTAACTTCCTGTTCCGAAAGGAATTATGCCACTGGTATCTGGGAAGCTTCTTCTTTTAGCAAGAAGCTAGACAGAGCTGGGCCTGGGCTAGAGCACAAAGCCTTCCAGCTTATGCCTCCCCCCCCCCCAGCTAAGCCTCATTTAGCTGTCGGTAGGTATCTGTCTGTGAGGTGGAACTCCCAGAATGGAGAATTCTGGGGTTTGTAGTCCAAAAATCCTCAAACAGCCATTGTGGGCCCAACCAGGACTGAGAAATAAATGTATGTAATGGTGAACGTCACTACAAAACCTGGTGATTAAAAGCAGATCCTTCTGTCTGCCTGTGAACCTGGCAGCCGTGTCACAGCTGACAATGCCCGCAGCAACATAGTTGGATCTTAAAGCAGCCAGACATTTGTTGAATTCTGAAACCAGCACTTTGAAGTTGAGGCCGTTCTGTTGCTGATTATAAAAACACTTGCCAGTCTGCAACGTTTGGTAAATCTGGAAGCAGTCCAGAAATTGCAAGGTTTAGATCTGAAACAGGGCAGAATCTTCAACAGAGTATGATGAAATACTTCTGTTTGACAACATTCATGAAGCTCACCAAATGACTTTGGTCTACCTGGCCCATTTTATTGTGTTATCCAAATAATTCAAAACTGGACCGCTCTCTTGGGCATGCATTCTGGCAGCTAAACCTCTGAGTGCTGATGTTCAGTTCCTCACGAGTGCAAGGATCACACCGGAGTCCATAAACAGAAGCAAAATTCCAGCTGGTAACAAATACCTCTGCCACCGTATGCCACCACTCACCGAATGGAACCAAAGGGCATCAGAGCTTCTGTGGATTAATAAAGGAAAGCACAGAACCAAAGACCAGAGGCAAAGTCCAAGAGCAAGTGTGGTTTAAAGGGTTTTTGAGAGACTGGCAAGAAACACTGGCCATCTCCCTCCCTCCCAGGACAGCGATGATCTTGAAACAACAGGAGATTTTGACATGGTCGGTATAGCCTATGTCACATGGCACAATCCTGTAATCTTTTTTCTTTGTCAGCAGTGCCGTTTACCTGTTGTATGTGACATACACTTTTTCTTTGCAGTGTTCAGTACGAGTTAATGAATGATCTTAACAGTTGGTCCCTCTAAGACCATTAATCCAAGACTCTGAAGAGTGAAAGGCAACAATAGTCCTTTTCGTTTTCCATTTATTTCTTCCTCATTTGTTGGTTTTCAGAAATAGCCTAATTCCTGCTTAAGTGAGATTTATGAGGAAAACAACTCAGGTGAGTTACAAGGTGCATTTTTCAGAGGATTAAATGCAGATATGGGCTTTTTAACATACAATAAGCAAAACCCTCTACATGCCAGTGTAATGTAAAGTTGTTGTTGTTGTTTAGTCATTAAGTCATGTCCGACTCTTCGTGACCCCATGGACCAGAGCACTCCAGGCCCTCCTATCTTTATCATAAAGTTATGCTGGTGTAAATATACTGTACTGGATTGCCCTGCCCAGCAACGAGGAACTGTGCAATTCAATTGTGCAGCTGATTGTCCCCAGCCCGAAGAACTGGGTGGTTTTGCCTCAGCCTTATGGCAGCTATCAGAGACCCAGCCTCAAGTTGTGCAACTGGATTTTGGCCCATAGATACGACTTAGCTGGCTTTCTCTGCTGTTTGTGCCGATAACCAAAAAGTTACTTTTGGTAAAATTCTGTCCTTAACAAAACTTTCTCTTCCTGAAGATTCAAGTTCTAAAACTCCTGCCCTAAGAACTCATCTCCTTTACCTCTCCCAGTTACCAGGATGCTAATGTTATCAACATGCTGAATGTTTACAAGGTACCATTGTAACACTAGAAGCCTATTACTAGGTATTAATATCCGGTTGTCATTCCACTTGGTATCTGTTGGAGTTTTGTTTTCAGCCTCATAGTCTACCTGTAGTTTGTGTGACTGGGAGGGACTTTTCTTCGCTGAGGTGATTATCTATCTATCCAGCATTAACCAATTGTTTCTTCCAGTCTTTGAAGTTGAAGAGAGCCCCACTTCTCTGGTGAATGTACTCTTTCCCTCTCTTTCCTCGGTTGGTGGCATTTGTTGGTTTGCTGTTGATCTGTTCAGTGGATTGCTGTGTGTCCAGTAAACAAAGCAGCATACACAAGTGTGCATTTTCAAGCAACTGTAAGTAAAGAAATGAATTTTATGTTTTCTCCTGCAAATGTCTCAGAATGAGTTATTGAGACTTTAAGTGCCAGTTAATGAGAAAAGGGTGGACTAACTGAGGAACTTGTAGATTTTCTCCTTTGTGAATCTCTGTAATTCAGGGGTTTTAAACTCAATTTACCTGGGGGCCGCTGGAGGCAGAGTCTGGGTGAGGCTGGGCCGCATCAGATTTTCCACCAAGGGGAGCAAGAGCCCAAGGAAGCCGCCCAGGAGTTTCCTTAGCCGGCAGACAGGCGGGCTGGCTGGCAGGCTGCAGTTCCGGATGGAGGGTGCAAGAGGTGCTGTCTTGGGAGAGAGCCGGCGAGCGAGGCAAGGCTTTTTTTTTACTCTTGACAGCAGAGAATGTGTGGGTGCTTTGGGGGGGCAGGCAAGGCGAGGGCCACAAACTATCATCTGGGGGGCCGCAAATGGCCCCCGGGCCTCATGTTTGAGACCCTTGCTGTAATTCCATTGTGTAGCAAAAGGAATACTACCAGAAATTCAAAACTTCGCAACAGTTTCATCCCTACCTTCTCATCTCCATATTTGGTCCCACTGCCACATACACTATATATAAACTTGTGGTCCAGATATTGTGCTCCATGTGCCTAACTAAGTGAATTGTAGTCCACAATTTAACACTCATGCCAAAATGAATATGGTAGTCTTAAATGTGCCTCAATATATATATAGGAGGTGGGGCTGGGAAGTACCAAACACCTGTTAAGCTGAAACACAAATTGTCACGAATTGCTGAATCAACAGTTCATGCCCATCTCCAGTTGAAACAGACTAATGCTGCTAATTCTCTGAAAACGGGCTGGCAAAACTGCAGCTTCGCTGGGCATTGGTTTTAGACATCTAAATCATAGATGAGTAGACATGGTCTAGAGGGGCGGGGTAAAAATTAAATAAATAAATAAATAAATAAATATTCATTTTGGATGGTTTGGAATGAAGAATAAGGCGTTAATCACTGTTATACAGGCCCTGAAAAATGCTTGATCTCTTTGTTTGTGGTGCTCTTATAGCTTGGCTTATTCAAGATTTTATGTTAGTGGAAAGGATTTGTGCTTGAAAAATTACGCACAGACCCAAATTCCTGCCACTTTATAAAAACTGACAGTTCCTCACACTTCTTTAGACAGATCATAATCTATGAAACACTGAAAATGTCTTATGCTGATAATAAGTGGGGGGCAGAATGTAATGGCGTTCTGTAACAGATGCTTGAAACCCTTTGTGACCCTTTCCCCTCCCTAGGGAAAGGAGAAGCGATTTCAGATTTATGTCACTCCCTATCGCTCTGCACACGCAACGTGTGACTGCCAACATCACTTTTGATTAAGAATTGAAATAGATGATTGTTTACCTCCTCAAGGAGCTGCCTGCATTGTTCTGGAGGAAAATATAACGCTAAAATGCATACCCCTAGGGAAGGATTACTACGATAATGCGATGATTAAACTACCCGTTTGAAGTCTCTCTGGAATTTACCACACCTCTATCTATGGAGGCATAGTGCTTAAAGGGAAATATTCCATAACCTGGCCCCAGACTTGCAGCTGAAAGGAATGCTGACTTTTCTAAAGACCAAAGATGCAGGGACTTTTGAGGGCAGAGAATATACCAGTGAGCCTTGTGGCACAGTGGTTAAGTGGTAGCGCTTGACTGCTCATGGCCTGAGTTTGATCTTAGGCTCAGATAGCCAGCTCAAGGTTGACTCAGATTTCTGTCCTTCTGAGATTGGTAAAGTGAGTACCCAGCTTGTGGGGGCTGGGGTGGGAGTGTAACCTGCATAATAAACTGTAAACCATCCAGAGAGTGCTATAAGTGCAATGAGTCAGTGTATAAGCAGTATACTTTATACCAATAATAACACACTCAAACTGCAGCCAAAATGGAGTAGCTGTGAAACAAGAACAGAGGAACAGTAGGACCCCCATATCTGTGGGGGATCAGTTGCAAGCCCCCACCGCGGATGCTGAAAAATATGGATTATAGCAAACACCATAATAGCAAATGTTATACATAGCATGGCTTGCTGTCATAGCTATTTCTGATAATGACATAATGGGAATACTGTATACAGTCGTGCCCCACTTAACGATTACCCCGTATAACGACGAATCCGCTTCATGACGATGTTATTGCGATTGCAATTGCGATCGCAAAACAATATTTTAAATGGGTTTTTTCGCTTTGCAAAGATCGGTTCCCTGCTTCGGGAACCAATTCTTTGCATTACGACGATCAAAACAGCTGATTGTTAGGTTTTCAAAATGGCCACTGAGTGCTCAAAATGGCTCCCTGCTGTGTTTTTGGACGGATTCCTCGCTCTACAGGCACCGAAAATGGCCTCCCCTATGGAGGATCTTCGCTGGATGGTGAGTTTTCAGCCCATTGGAACGCATTGAACAGTTTTCAGTGCATTTCAACGGGCTTTTTAAATTCACTTTACGTTTTCGCTCTACAGTGATTTCGCTGGAACGAATTAACGTCGTTAAGTGAGGCACCACTGTAATTCTCTAGTGAATATTGTACATAGCATGGTCTCTAACACCCTCTCATGGCCAGTTCTGGTAACTTCATCATTAAAAATATATATTTGGGGGATTTTTCTTTTCATATTTTCAATATTTTCAGACTGTGAATAAGTGAATCAGTGGATACTGATACCATAGATAAGGGGATCCTACTGTATTATCCTTCTTTGGGAAACACCAAGGTTTGCAGGAACACGACAAGCTTTAGGGGAAGAAATCCGAAGTTAGTTCTCCTTTCAGAAGAGGCCAATGAAGAGAGAGCATGCTCAACAGTTCTGTGATGGTGCTGGGTGTGGAAACAAAAGAAATACAAAGAGGGGGGAATGGAATAGAATATCTTAGAAGAGGAAATGACCTGCTAGCTAGAATATTGGACAGAAGCACTCTATACTGCAACATTTTAATGCAGTATCATAGCTTTGCTGAGAAGTGGGGAAAAGTGGACACAGAAACAAGACGTCTTTGTAAGTTTCTTCAAATAAACCATTTGTTTATGGGAAATATATTTCAGACTTTTTTGTTGTTACAAAGAACCAAGTCTTCAAAAAACCCAACATGCAGTTTGGCTATTTATTGCAGGAACCAGTGAAAGGCAAAACTTTGAATTTTCAGGCATGGTCATCACAACAAGAGGATGTGAAAAACATAGTGTAGGACAGAGGAAAGCACTTTCTTGTAAGTGCTGGGTGAAATTAAAAAGTTCATATTTACAGTATTATTATTTGTGCCACAGTTCAAGGATTGCTTTGAGCCTCGAGATGTGCCTTTTGGAGAATGAAATCCACATGAATGTGGGCTTTAATAAGGAACATGAGATCGGCTGCCCATTCTCATAAAAACATCCCTTGTCTGAGCCACATAAACAGGAGTCCCACCTTTTTCTTCTCCCAGCCTTAATGGAGTCTGTGGCTGAATCAGCTCCACAACAGGCAGAAATGCAACATACGGATCTCCCAACGCCACCATTGTGCCTTCAAACTAGTGCAATGCTGTATCTGTTGCATTTCTGGCATGTCTGCTGAGACCACAGAGAGCTCAGTTTTAAATAAGGAAAAGTGTCTACATAAATGTTAATGGCTCAACGGTGAAGAAAGTTACAGTGACTGCCTTATGAGTGGCAAAAGGCATTCTGGGCGTGCTCAGAGGCATCAATTCCTCTCTGTTTTGTGTCTATAAAATATTACCTGGCACCGAAGATGGATGACATCTACTGATCTTTTGGGGTTTGGCAGAGGAAGCTTCTTTTCTCATCCTCTTTCTGCTGGTGGACTGGAAACCATCTCCTCCTTGGACCAGTCCAGACAGGTTCCTCACTCCACAATGGCATCCACAATCCAAGAGGAGCTCCGGAGAGATGAATGGGATGTTTGCACAGAGTAAGGAGAAAACATCAGTCCTTTCTGGGTGAACACCTATAGGGGCTTTCTTTTCTTTTCTGTAAGGATGGCTACATGTCAAGCCGTCTTCTGCAATATAAGGGGTTAAAGATTACTGGTGTAGTGCAGGGGTTTCCAACCTTGGGTAGCCCAGCTGTAGGTCTTGGACTGCAATTCCCAGAAGCCTTCACCACCATCTGTGCTGCCTGGGGTTTCTGGGAGTTGCAGTCCAAGGACACCTGGGTTACCTAAGGTTGGGGACCACTGGACTTTAGTGGATAGAGTGATATACTAGGCCTCAGGAGACCTGGGTTTGAATCCCTCCTCAGCCATGGAAAATTAATGGGTATAGTGTGGTACTGGTAAAGCCACTCCTCACATAACTCATATACAGTACCTAGAAAGCCCTACTTATGGCACATAATATGCAGATTTAGAACAAATGGAGCTGTTTTTCTTACGGTTTTTTTTTTTTGGCAACTTGTTTAAAGCATAACAGAAAATATTAAATAATTACCATTTTTCAGTTCTTAAAGAGGCAAATATGGATGGAAAAATAGTTTAACTTTAGAAAATTATGAGGCGAAATAGAACACCTGATCTCTTTGCAGGGTTATTATTATCAACAACTCTTAAAAGTCAGTCCAAACGGTTCTGCAAAGTTCTGCTCATTTAGACTGTTAAATAGCTCACCAGAGAAACATGTCCAGCCCTGGCTAAAGAATACCATCATTTTAAAGCTTTATACCATGTGGTGGTTTTTTTTTTTTTTTTTTTTTTTTTTTTTTTTTTTTTTGCATGGATTAGTAGCTTTCAGTCCCAGCAACTAACATAAATCTATATTCCAATCCGGTTAAGTCTGGTATTTCATAGCGGTTGTTCTTTTCCACAGCTATTTCCATGTCATGGAAGATGAAAAAGAAACAGATGTCTGCTGAAAAAGTTATGTTTAGAGTGGCTGAAATAAAGCATTGGTAAGAAGCAGCAAAAAGAAGCACCTTTCTAAAAATGGAAACCTCCTTTTTTAAGCCAAAGCATTCAAAAAGGAGAAGATTCAGTGACGGGGAAACAAATTGTGGAAAGGAACTTGTTTTCGATCATCAAAATGGCGTCAAATGGGCCATATATTTACACTAGATGTGAGGCTTTCATTTAATCACTGTTTGTTTCATTATTTATTTATTTGAATATTTCGGTAAGCAGAGGGATTTCTTTGCCTCCTTAGGGAATCAACAAATGGAGCTCACCTCGTTCTGAAAGTTAAGGTACCAAAAAGGTGCGTTAGTCTGCCTGTTTATAAGGGAGATCTGTGATCTCTGTTACTTGACTTTTTCAGACATAAATTCAACCATAACTTTTAGCTTTAAACCATATTTCCTTTCTTTTTTTGGGAATTTCTCTACACTTTGAAACATAGAAGGAGCCCAGAGATGTCAATGATTAAAGAAACACAACTAGAGATGGGCACAAATTAAAAAATGGATTGTAAAATTCATAAGAAATCACGAATTCATCGATTTATATTCGTCTGAAGCGAGGCCCACTGATGAATATGAATCAATGGATTTTAGCAATATTGATTTGTTGGGTTATAAAACGCCTCCCTTGGCATCGAGAGACACCAAAATCGCAGAGAAGCTTCCCCTGACCCTCCTCTACAGTCCCTCACAGTTTGGTGAAGATTGGGTTTTCCCCAAGGCAGCTGCTAAAGGGCACTTTCCTGGGGAGACCCGATTTGTGGGTATAGCTTGGATGTCTGAACCCCAAACTTCACCAAACGTGTAGAGGACAGTCACGAGAAGCTTCTCTGTGATGATGGTGTCTCTCAGTGCCTGGGGGCCATTTTATAGGGTTTTAAAGGCAAAATGAATGATCAAATTGTTGATTCATCAGAAAAAAAATCATAAATGTGTTATTTATCAGAAAAAGAGATAAATCACATTTTCCCCCCAATTCATGCCCATTTCTAAGGACAACATTATTTTTGTTGAATAGCTTAAGGTTAAGCAAAACAGCCCACTTTCTAAATAAAGGAAACAGCTAGCAGTCACATAACATCTCTGTTTCATGGTACAAATCTGCTTTTCCCAACAAGGAACAGCAGCAGGATCTGTAAGTAAAATATACCCATGCATACAAAGGAGAGGGACCTCCATTTAAGTACTCCCAAAGAGACAGCTCCTGCTTACTACAAGGTGTTACTCATACATCTATTCTTCCAGATTGCTAGTGTACTCAATTTTTCTCTCACACAGGAAATATTATAATATACGTATTATGAATTTAATACTGTACCTGTTTACACGCCTTTCTCTATGGCGAAAATCCTTTTGCTTTGCTATGCATGCAGAAGGCAAACAGCACACGATTCAGTTCCTTCATGCTGACAATTAATCACTCACCCCTGGGATTCTTGAGAGGGCCATGCACCCACTGATTTGGTATGCACTCCGGTACTCCAGTGGTGACTTATTAATTGCTAGAAGGGTCTGAGAGTTACCCCATTTAGTCTCTGCTTGTGTAACAAAGCCATAGGATTTCAGCCCATGTGTACTTTGAGTTGTATTTTAGTTTTGCAGCAACCTCTTGGACTGACTTGTGAAATAGATGTACAGTACTAGTAAATTGATTATTATCTTCTGTAGATTTAAAAATGATTGACACAATGTTTTATCCTATAGAATCCAGCTGGGATTTTAAAATAGCTGCAATACATGATTAGGAGTATCTCTCATCTGGATAAAGTTGGTGATATTGAGGTAGATTTGAAATAAAGGTACTCATCATGAGTCACGATGTCAAGCAGACTCCAAAAATGCAAATAATTCTATTGATTTTTTAAAAGTATAGTTTATGGATCTTAACTGCTTATTCAAGGTGAGATAATCCCCCAGTATTTTATTTTACGACAGGGATATCTCGAAATATATCTGAGTTTGAGAAACTCCACGTTCCTCTTAGCTAATGTGAAGATAGCAATGAAGCTCAGAAGCCGATCAAAACCAATACCCTGTGAGCCTTAGCTCTCCTGCACCACTGAGATTCAGATCATGGAATGGAAAGAAAAGCAGTGCCGTGCACCACCCCACTCCCATGTTTAGCAATGTGAGACCCAAGGAAAGGGTACTGAAAACACACCCAGAAAGTAATCCTGGGACTGATGGTGTCTCGTTTCTTTAGAAAGAGTCAACATCAGCTGCCCAGAATAGACTTTGGTCTAGATGGGTGGGGTATAAATCAATCAATCAATCAATCAATCAATCAATCAATCAATCAATCAATCAATCAATCAATCAATCAATCAATCAATCAATCAATCAATCAATCAATCCTTGGTGTGAAGAGGAACAGTGATTTTCTGCTTATGGTCATTGAAAAAAAAGATTGTTCATGGAATATAGGGTGAGTTAGAATAGATACAGCAAATAGGTCCAGGGTATCTATTCCATGTAGTGGTTAGGAAATGCAAGTTATTCATTATGGGAACATTCCAAAATGATGTGTGTGTCGTTTCCAGGCCAGCATGTGTGCGATCCAAATATGGGCAGAGTTCCTATGAGGATCTGAGTGCACAGTTTTATTCTGCCATGCTGGCTAGAAACCCTGAGATTCTGTGCATGAGACAGACAGTCCACGTGGGAGGTTTATGAAGCGTGTTGCTTCCTCCCCTTTCCCCCAATTGCCGAGAGTGGGTCAGAAACCTTGGCTGGTTTAGAAAAGACAGAGGGGAGGCGAGGGTTCTGCTTTGAAATGTATTCATAGATAAGTGGCAGGGCTGTTTGACAGTGCCGAGGCATCCATTGAAACTTGAATTCTCAAGGGCCGTGCAAACAAATAATAATTCACAAAACAAGATTTGCTTTCTTCAGCATCTGCCTGACTAGGCAAAATTAATGTCTTGTGTCATCTAGTACTGCAGTTTCAGGATTTAAGGAGATATTTGGGAGGAAACAGACTCCGTCAGGGGAATTCACAGAGACAGAGAGAGGGAGAGGCAGTGCACACTCGTCTCCATTGCTGATGATGTGCCAGCTGTATGTGAGAGCTGTACTGTCCCCTTCTACCTGGAAAGGAGCTATGCATCTAGCTCAGGGGTTCCTAAACTTGGGTAACCCAGATGTTCTTGGACCACAGCTCCCAGAAATCCTGGCCAATACAGCTAGTGGTGAAGGCTTCTTGGAGTTTTGTGTCCAAGAACATCTGGGGGCCCAAGGCCAGGAGCCACTGATCTAGCTGGAGTACAGCTGCTGCTCCAACTCCCTGGGTTCTCCTCACTGGCAGTGGCTGCTGCTGTTTTCCATTAGGCCCAGCTGTTCACTCTTCATCAGGAGGGGCACTTTAATGAGTGAGCTCTCTCTCTCTCTCTCTCTCTCTCTCTCTCTCTCTCTGTGTGTGTGTGTGTGTGTGTGTGTGTGTGTGTGTGTGTGTGTGTGTGTGTGTGTGTGTAACCACAACATTGTTGGGGAGAGCCTGTAGCAGTCATGACTCATGACCCACCTATGTCCACAGGTAAGGAGTGATGAATGGCAGCAAAGAAGAGCAGAGCCCTCGCTTTCTGTACTGTATCTCCCCATCACATTTCCCCCACCATCTTTCTGTCAGGTCTCCCCGTCCAGTCCCTCTAAATGGGGCTTTCCAAACAACACCTGTCCTTAGCCCCACTTACATAACAGTATCCACAGAGTCAACATTTGGCTTTTCGATTAGATTGTGGGAGCTTTAAAGCATTGAAAAGGAGGGGAGTGTGTTTCTTAAGGAATGAAAACTGTGTTGGATATACATAACACCCTTCCGCATACCTAAATGATTGTGTTGTGGCTGTTTCTTTTCTATGGTATCCATTTTGGACTCTAACTATAACATTCTACTAAAAGTCAGGGATAAAGGGGTTTTACTGGCACACTGTAGCTATAATTACTAACCGACTGCTTACTGCATAGATCTCCATGTCCAGCCCTTACTGTATAATTCTGAAAATTGAGAATGGTCATTAGCACTAGCTAAAATGGAGCAATCTGGACCGGGGGGGGGGAGGAGGATTACTGACTCATTTTCTGGATACACCCTTATTTTCTGTTGTAGCCTTACTGCTATTTTACAGTTGTTTAGTTAAGCTATTCTGCTTTTCCATGGAGGGCTATTTTCTCCCCTCCAGATGATTCATTGCTGAGAACTTTTCCATACTCCTTAGGTAGCCGACAGAAAGCTGACACGTATTGATTCTAATATTTCTGGTCCGTTTTTCAGTTTTCATCTCAGAACTTTTGCAGAGGTATGTGACTGTTAAAAAAAATGACAGAAATAGCAAATGAAATACAGTAATAGCAGCCAAGCGGCAATATTATTATACACTATTATTTGCATAATATTATTTGCATTTTTGGTTAATGAAGTGATCCCTGCCCCAGCAGTTGGCACAAATTATGAGGCTCAGATGAACATGCAGGGATAGTCTGACTCTCTTGGTACAATCACATGAGCCAGCAACATACACTGGGCAAGACACAATGACGAATAGGCTGAGAGGCAAATGAGTGTCTTTTTCTGTTCTCCCTTATGAGAGGAAAACCCACCCACAGCCTCTTCTTTGGTTCAATTACTTCTTTCCCAGAGTTCCATTTCCTCCCTTATACACTCTTCCATCTCCATTTTCTCTCCCAAACTGGACATCAACAGAACCTCAGTTTTCTCTAAAGAGACTGAAAAGATGGCTGTTGTGGGTTTTTTGGGCTCTTTGGCCGTGTTCTGAAGGTTGTTCTTCCTAACGGCCAAAGAGCCCGAAAAAACCCACAACAACCATTAGATCCCAGCCATGAAAGCCTTCGCGAATACTTAGACTGAAAAGATTTGGGGCTTCGAGGCCACAGCAAAGTTCCTTAAAAAGCAGAAAACAGACTTTGATTCTGTACAGCCATTATCAGTCTCCATAGAACGTAAACTGTGACATCACAGAATCTTATAAGCCAATATTAGAGAAGAAGTGGGGTTCTAGTCAGTGGTGGGATTCAAATAAATTAACAACAGGTTCTATGTCCTAATGATAAATAAATAAATAAGTAAATAAATAAGTACATAAATAAATAAGTCAATATTTAAATATGTAAATATGTAAATAAATATGTAAATAAATATGTAAATAAGTACGTAAATGCCCAGGACAGTGGGATCTGATGAGGATTTCTTCCACAGTGGTCTCCCTACTGCCTATTATCACAACTACTTCTCACATAATTAAGACATCTGGATAAGTGCATCTGTTTGGGCATACTGCTGCTGTTACCCTCACCATGGGCATGTGCCAAAAACACACACACAAACACACACCTCACAGTGGGTGCTTATGACCAAGTTTGACAGAGAACTGACACATCTCTCCTTCCCTTTACCTCCTATTTTGCCCTATAGCTCACCAGTAAAACTTGCTTCCCTCCCCTTTCCTGCTCCTGAAATGACTGATAGCCCTGTTTGTTGTTACCTGGAGGCAGCCTTTGCGCACCTGTAGTGGAGTTCTTCTCCCCCCCCGCTTCCTTCTGGCTTGGAAGATATGTTCCCTTTTCAGTCTGTTGCCACTCCACCTCACCCCCACCACCTCAATCGGTCCTTCAGTTACTGACTCCTCTGAGGTCTCCTCCTTCTCCATCTTTCCCCTCCACCCCGCACCCACCGCTTCTCCTCGTCAGTCGCTTTGGGGGTGTTGGTGTTGCTGGCGGCGCTGGTAGTGATGATGGCTTCCCTCAGAGCCCTGGCAGCTGCTTCCTCTTCTCATTTTCCACTTTTCCTTCATGCCACAGTTTCACCAAAAACATAAGACTCCCCCCACCTCCACTGTCTTCCCCAAATTTCCACCTTCCATTTTCATCTCCTCTGTCCTCCTCTGCTGCCCCTTTTCTCCTTCAGCCCCACACAAGTCCTCAGGAAAGAGTCCTAAAATACAAGCCTTAGTTTTCAAGGAGAGTGCTGTGTAACCCCATGCAGTGCAGGTTTAATCTCTATTCCCTGCTCTGGGGAAACAAGGAAGGTAGTTGTGTGGGAAGAAGGGAAGGAAGA
Source organism: Pogona vitticeps (assembly GCF_051106095.1). Classification (NCBI taxonomy): domain Eukaryota; kingdom Metazoa; phylum Chordata; class Lepidosauria; order Squamata; family Agamidae; genus Pogona; species Pogona vitticeps. The sequence goes on from NC_135783.1 coordinate 191,547,801, forward strand.
AGAAGGAGAACCTCACTTGCCTTGAAAGGCCCATTAGGGTCATCTTGAATGGCACGTAACACACATGTAAAGCGAAGATGAACTTGAGAATAACTCTCAAATTCTCTGACCCCTTCTGAAAAAAAAAGTTCTTACCACAGAGCAACAGTAATAGTAATAATGAAGCTTTTTCTGTAGCACAAGCAAGAGAGGGCTGCCACCCTGGGATGTGAACTGGTCTCTGAACAATGCCACAATCATTTAATCCCTCCCCATTCCAGGTTCTGTGGAAAAGTCCTACTTCGGGCACATCATGAGAAGGCAGGCATAGATTGAAAAAGACCATAATACTGGGAAAAGTAGAAGGCAGCAGGGAAAGAGGAAGGCCAAATGCAAGATAGACCTACTCCCTAAGGAAACCACAAGCTTGAGTTTGCAATAGATGGGCAGGGCTGTTGAGGCCAGGCCATGTTGGAGATTGCTCATTCCTAGGGGCACCCTAAGTAGGGGGGAATTTGACGATACATAACAATAACAGCAACCTCAGGTTTTGTATGTATTTAACTGCCAGTTCCAAAAAGTTGAAAGGTTATTCCCTTAATTGGTTGTTGTGGGTTTTTCAGGCTCTTTGGCCGCGTTCTGAAGGTTGTTCTTCCTAACATTTCTTCCAGTCTCTGTGGTGAGACGTTAGGAAGAACAACCTTCAGAACACGGCCAACGAGCCCAAAAAACCCACAACAACCATCAGACCCCAGCCGTGAAAGCTTTGCAAATAAATGCCCTTAATGGGGGGGACTACAACTCCCAGAATCCTGCACCAACCACAAAGACAGGGTTACGATCTCCCTCAAAACAGTGGCCAGAGAAACCCATTGGCCAGTTATTTATTTATGAAATGTATGCTTTTTTGCAGCTTGTGGGTTCTGCTCTTTTCGTCTTGTTTTCAAATGAGTCACTTTTTCTTACAAAATAATTGTAAAAACATGTTGACTCAATACTAGGCTGCCACGCAAGCATCTCCCGCCCACTCCCCAATTCACCAACATTTAATCCCTCCCCATTCCAGGTTCTGTAGAAAAGTTGGAGGCAACAGGAAAAGAGGAAAACCAAATGTGAGATGGATTGACACCATCAAAGAACCCACAAGGTTGAGTTTGCACCAGCTGTGCAGGGCTGTTGAGGACAGCACAAAGGGGCAACGTTGCAAAAACAGAAGCTTAAAACAGCATGCTGACATGTGGCTCTTCAAAGAGGACTGTCCCAATTAACAAAAATTCAATCATCTTTGCAGACACCCTTGGCCTGATCGGATCGTATGGCAGATACCCTGGACTGCCAAAAAATATGAGTAATTGGGTTCTAGATCCAATTAAGCCTAAATTATCTCCAGAGGCAAAAAAAAACAAAAAACCTGAGGCTGTACTACTTTGGGCACATCATGAGAAGGCAGGCATAGATTGAAAAAGACCATAATACTTGGTAATGTGGAAGGCAGCAGGAAAAGAGGAAGGCTAAATGCAAGATGGACCTACTTCCTAATGAAACCACAAGCTTGAGTTTGCAATAGATGGGCAGGGCTGTTGAGGCCAAGCCATGTTGGAGATTGCTCATTCCTAGGGGCACCCTAAGTAGGGGGGAATTTGATGACACATAACAATAACAGCAACAACAGGTTTTTTATGCATCTAACTGCCAGTTCCAGAAAGTTGAAAGGTTATTCCCTTAATTGTTGTGGGTTTTTTTCGGGCTCTTTGGCCGTGTTCTAAAAATTGTTCTTCCTGAAAAACCCACAACAACCATCAGATCCCAGCCGTGAAAGCCTTTGCAAATAGATGCCCTTAGCCACTTTTAAATTTTTTACAATCATAATAAAATATAATACCTGATAGAGCCTGGTTCCCCATTAGTTTTTCCATAGATCCTAAATACTAGATTTCCGCATACCAATGGAAAAAGTGGCATGTTCCCTCCCTGAAAATCTAAATAACTAATTAATCACCAACAGGCTTCTGACCTTTTTTCTCCAAAGTTCAGGTATTTATTTATTTCAAAAAATAGAAGTATCAGTTTTTTTAAAACCCTGGAGCCTTGGGTTGTTTGTTTGTTTGTTTTTATTTTTAACCCATCTTTCTCCCTGCAGAGTGTCTCCAGTGGTTCACAAACCCTGACACAATGATAAATATATTTTTTTACATCCCACTATAAGGCAGCATAAAGATGCAATAATACATAAATGCTAAAAGGTTCTAAAGGGAATCCTGTTGAAATAATTTTGAAAATATATTTTACATGATAAAATTTTTTAAAAGCAATCCCATTTCATTTCCCTCCCTCCATTTCTCCACAGCAGTTTACATGTTAAAAAAGCCTACCACAAAAGTCTTTGCCTGCCAGAGTCAAGACTGCATGGCAAACAGCTAAGGCAGGGAAATATTTAATAAAAAGCCAGCTTTATGCTCAAACATAGTTTGCCTTTTATGTATTATACTTACTTACTTGAATAATCTCAAAAATGAAAGCTTGAAACTTAAACCTATCTCAACACAGTCCTCTTGAAGATGCTGGTCACAAATCCTTGATTAGTATGCTTTAGTCCCTCCTCCTCCTCCTCCTCCTCCTCCTCCTCCTCCTCGCAGTCCCTCCAGCCCCCAGCCTGAATGTCTGGATTCCCCTTTGATATGTTGATCTGCTTTCTTCAACCCTAGCCTGATGGTAAATCTTACTAGTGTTAAAAAACTGATAGCTGTCTTCCTGTTTTTGAGTAAGCCTGCCATTTGTCTCCTCAAATTGTCAGAGCAACAGCCTTAGTTGTCTTTAACTTGAAAAAACACACATAGCCCCCCTCCCTCCCCCGCTCGTCGCTGGTCACCTGGCTCCTCCGGCTTCATTCATCTCAGGCCAGTAACCGGATCTCCGAACTAAAATAAAAAATAACAACCACCTCTATGGAACCGGTGCGAACCGGGTCAATCCCACCTCTGGTTCTAGTGTCGGAGTAAGAAAACATGTTAAGAGCAAGCAGGATTTTCAGACCGAATTCTTATTCATTACTACGAAACAAATTTTGATAGAAATGCTAATGTATGAGCTAGAGATCCACTGTTTATTCATTTTGGACTCCAATTTCCAGAGTTCTCCCAGAATTATCAGGCAGGATTCTGGGAGTTCCAGCACACAGACCCATACCTACGTTTGTTCACCTGAAGCAAGGACCTACTTCCAAGGCTCTACGGCTGACCTGGGCCTTGCTCCCTGTTGTTAATATATAAAAAGGGAAGCTTTGGTGGTTCTTCCTGGGAATAGTGTTCTTGCTGCCCTTCGAGCTATATCGGAGGTGCCTCCCAAAGAACTGCAACCTCCAGGAAGCACCACAGAAACTTCCTTATTTGTAGAACAAACAACACCTGAGACAGCTACGCAGCCTTGGGAATGGGCTTTTGTTATCAGGTTGTATGTTTAGGGTCTAAGGGCACACTGGGTAGAAGATATGTGGATTAAGTTGGCCTACACATACGTGACGTAGGGACAGGGCTGCTAACCGGTAGAATGGCCTGCCTATTGAATGGCATTGAGGAAATCTTTGGTTTGCTCCATAAATAGTATGACTGCCTGATTCCTGTTGGCAAAAAGGTCTGAGGATTTCTCCCAACCTGGACCTTTGCACAGTGGAATGAGCAAAAAGGCAAGATTCTTGACTGATATGGCAACAAGGCTCTGGCTGAGCTGGACAAAAAATGAGACCGTATGGACAGTCCACAGAGTTCGATACTTTCAGTGGCTCAAGGCCTAGAAAGCATCCTGGTTAGATGCTATGATCATATTATGTGCCGCAGGACAAAGGGATGGTTTACTTTCTGGGAATAAAAAAAGATGGTCAACACACTTCCTCCCAACCTGTCATCCACCAACACAAAACTGAATTTTAGCGGTGAAGGGAAGGATGCCAACCAGAATGCAGGAAAATGAGGGGCATCCGTGGAACAAAAAGCAGCCGCTGCTTGGGAGAAGGGGACAGGGGTCACACACGCGCACACAGATGCCTGTCAGTTCACTTTTCCTCATGTAATTGTTCCTTTTGTTGAGTTTGACTGCTGTGGGGACTCTGGGTCTTAGTGTGCCTTGATTCTGAGAAAAGATTCAGTTCTTATAATGGGTCAGATCACACTTTCTGGGAGATTCTACATCTCCTTTACTGTCTTTTTAAATTTATTCCTTACATCCACACACAGAGAGTGATTTCACTAATTTATTTTACTTCTTTCCTTCTGGTTTTCCCACTTGGATTCTCCTGGATCAGTTCTCCTGCACATTCTCCTCAGTCTCTAGGAACCTGTTCCTAACCCGTCCCTTTGAATAGCCAGCCACATGTCTTTATTTGTTGATCTTTAGGCCAAAGTCTGCTAAATAGCTGGGAGCACAGCGAGCTTCAACCAGAAGGCTGGCGGAAGATCAGGTGCAAACATAGTGTTTTATAAAAGGCTAACTATGGCTGGTTTTGAATAACGGTGATTTCACCCCATACTTCAATCTTGATTGTTCTGCATTGCACTTTTTTCATTTCATCATTGCATTGTTTTGTGTGAGAAATTAATTAATTTTCCTCTGGTTCTATTCATATTGTGTATCTTCATTTCATGGATCTGATCCCTTTTGATTGTTGATAGGGCTTGAAGTTTAACTGAATAATGTTTCTAGGGAGTATGCTAGGAAAATATCTAAGTATTTAATATATTTACCATTTAGTGCTATTTTTGTCCTTTCTTGAAGGAATTAATTGCATTTCTCTTTCATATTTCGGATGTGTCTAGGTGTGATATGTTCAACGAGTAGCTCTAAATTTGTTCTGTAGTCTTCTATTACAATATTTGAGGTTTTGGAAAGTGCATTTTGGCACAATTAAAACTATATTTTCTGCCAGTGTCTATTGCTCTGTCTTTCTGAATTATAATTTCATGAATGGGTTGGATCAATTTGAAAGCAGATGGCCAGCAACTTGACTGCACAATGCAAATTATAAGAGGGAGAGCACCCCCTTTTCTTTTGTGCTTCTAACCAGCTTTTATTGGCTTGGAATCCATTTTTTTTTCAAATTAGTGCTTTAATTTCTGCATACAGTAGAACCTTCATAGCTGTGGGATCGATATCCACAGTTTCATTTATCTATGGTTTGCCACAACCCTATATACAACACACAAGGGCAGCCCCTTATGGCCTCTCTCTTGACTCCTTGTGGCCTTTGTCCTGCTCCTTTATATGTTGTAAACAGTGGTTTCAGACATCCATGGTAGATTGTAGAACCAATCAGTCCTCCGTGGATATAAAGGTCCTTCTGTATAATATTGTAAGGGAGATGCTCTAAGCATCTCTAGCAGGCTGTTTGCCTGGTGGACCCAACAGAGACTCCAGCTGCAGTGAAGCAAATGGAGGCTCCGGATGGGAGAAAGAAGTTGGGGAAAGCCAAGCCACACCTGGGCAAGGAGGCAGAGGCCAGGCCCCAAGGGCAAGAGCCCAATATGAGGCTGGAAGAGGAGGAGGGGGAAAACTCATCTCCCTCTACTTGATCTGAGGCAGTGGGGAGAGATGGAAGAGGAACTGGACACAGTGGCCTGCAAGAGGAAGGTGTGATAACTGTCCATATTCCATTGGACTGGGGTCTGGGTCCAGGTGGAGGTGTGCAAAGGACAAGGACATAAAGGCAGTGTACCCATTGGTTCAGCATCCTCACTGACCCCGTGGAGACACCAATGGCCAATAGGGCACCCAGGGCCACACCCCAGAATGAGGAAGCACTAGAAGGAAGACCAGAGGCATCAAAGACTTGGGGTACTAGGAGTGGATGACACTAAAAGCCTTCAGTGAAGGAGATGGTTCGAGGCTGTGTAAAAGACCTTGCCCCAATAGTGGAATTTGAGTCAGTGTGAACTTAGTGGGTGGCACTAGGTTTTGGTCAAAGACTGGACGTAGCACTGGATTGGTGAAGCCAACTCAGTTCCCTAGTGAATATTCACAGAATTTTACAGACATTTATTTCCGATCTTCGTCTCTGTGTTTGAATTAAAGGGGAAGATTCAGCCTAGTACATAGTGTAAAAGAACACAGTAGCTCTTGCCATAGATTTAATTTTTATTGTTGTAATAAAAGGTTTATGTTGAGTTTTGCAATGTAGCTGTTTATTTAACCCAAATTCAGTCTTCATTGAATATAAAATATATTGTTTAATGACTTGAAACAATGTTTAGTGAAAGTGAAAGAAGAAAATGCCAAAGCAGGTCTGCAGCTGAATGTTAAAAAGACAAAAATTATGATTACAGAAGAACAACACAACTTTAGCATTGACAACGAAGAAACCAAAATAGTTAAAGATAGTTGTATACCTCGGTTCAGTCATCAGTCCAAAAATAAGACTGCTGCCAACAAATCAGAAGAAGAAGACGACTTGAAAGGGCAGGAATTAGAAAAGTTCATGAAATGTAAGGATGTGTCACTGAAGACCAAGACCTTCTGATCGACACGTAAGGGTGTTAAAGCTGGACAGTGAAGAAAGCTGACAAGAAAAACACTGATGGATTGGAATTGTGGTGCTGGACGAGAGCTTTGTAGATACCCTGGATTGCCAGAAAGAGTAATTTCCCTTTGTAAAATTGTCATGTAAACACTTTTCTTGTAGAAAATATATGTATTTTTTATTTGTGGCTGCATGTTAATCCAGTAATCACTCTATCCAGTCCTATTTTATCTTTAGTAAATATGCAGTTGCCTTTAATTTATAAGAGAATATTAGTGTTTCTAATTTAATCTTTTAGCAATCTCTATCGCAGCACCTCTCGAGTCTTTTTAAATTGTGTTTTATTCTTTTAATAAATATATACATTTATATATGTACATTAATATATTTCTGTACCTTTCTTTCCTCCTACCTTCCCTTTCCCATTCCCCAAGGCAGAGTCATATCCATATTCTGATGAGGCTTCCCTGGGAAAACTATAATCATATTCCAGTTATATTAAAAAGGCCAATAAATTCTGTATGGCTTGAGGAATCCCTCCTGTTCCATTCATATTAACAATAAAATAATGCCAGTCAATTGCAAAAGAATCCAAATGTTTTATCCCTTTAGCGATATGTAGTTTAGAGGTTTATTTTTCCTGCAGAGCTACCTGCCATGCTCTAGAGCAGCCTTTCTCAACGAGGGCTCTGGCACATTTGAAGGGGGCCACAGACTGAAATTTGTGCGAAGGGGAACCTCGAACGTCACAGATGTCAGACAAGAGTCTTGTTGCTTCATACAAAATTAGCAAACCGATTGCTAAAACTGGAAATGCTCTCAGCATTGGTGAGTCTCTTATCCTGCCCTCAGTGTCCATAATAATATCTGATGTCATGAATTTGAGTGCCAAAGAAACAATTCAGGCAATTCCTTTGAATAACTCCATTGTTGCTAGAAGAAGCAATGAGATGGAACATGACATTGAAGAGGGATTCATCAGCTCATTCCAATCCAAGAAATTCTCTTTACAGTTAGATGAAACTACTTTACAAGATAACGACATTCACGCCACTGATTGGGGCAGTGAAGCTTCTGTTGGCTGTTGTTTGATGTTCACACTTCTGGCAACTTGCTTTTGAACTACACTTGCACCACCAGGGAAGATGCCAGCTTTTTCTTCAAAAAAGTGCAAGTTGCTCAGTTGTTCTGAGAGTGATAAGTTATGTGCTACCATGCATCCCCAGTTTAGGAGGTTATCTCTTATTTTGGGAGCTCTAGGTCTGGGACAAACGATGGGTCCCTAGGCCAACCAAAGAGGTGTACGTCTGCTCTAAAGGGAGCAGCTTTGTTTTAGAAGATCACATCGCCACACATCAACATTCTCTATGTGATGTGTTTCAAAAGAGGTTTATTACACTGTTTACTGCAATGTGGTTCTTAAAGGTTATCCTTCCTGTGTAGAAATTTATGGTAACTAATAGAGAGCACCAGACTAAGTCAAGTCAGCTTACACTTACGATTTAGGAGTAATCTCTCAAGACACTTGTGATAAAGTAGAAGAAAAAAAAATTAATTGCTCCAAAAAAGCCACATTCAGGGTAAAACCACACTTCAGTACAGAAGTTCCCAGAGCTGGTGTGCAGATGTCCTGAAGGCCTGAAAAGTGGACTAAGGAACGAAAGCATTTCCTTGAGGAGGGGAAGTGGTTTAAGAGCAACCATCTACAAAGATTCACTTACAGAAAATGAAGGAAAGCTAAGATGCTCAGTTAAGATAAATCTGGCTGTGTTAGCTCTGTGATATATCTGTGTTAAAACTGTGCTAAAACTGATGACTGGAAAGGTCTGTAAAATTAATTACTGTATATTCTGGGTAGGTGGAAGCTGAACACAGTTCAGGTTATGCACATAAATAAAGATAAACTAGTTTTAAAAATGGAGCTGTCAGTAAGGCACCCGGTTTGTTGTTTGCTTTGTGGTCTTCAGCGCTGCCCACAGCTGCCAGCCTAAATGTTTGGCAAAATGTTCATAGAAGGCAAAACGCAGCCGGTTATTTCCTTCCCTGAGCTGAAAACCGCAAGTGCCCCACTACAGCATGAAAGCAGACGGGTTTGCTTTGGTCCCCGGCCATGTCTTCTGTGGCATATTTTCAAGTTCGCAAATGCTTTTTCAAGTGCCCTGCCATAGACTTCTGGAGGAACTCCCTTAAGTCTGGACTGGAAACAAAATCACCTGATGGTTTCCTCTGCTGTGTTACATGTCATGCAGCTGTTTCCTTTCATTATGCATCGAAGCAGCTTTTCAAGAGGGACATCTCTGACTGAAGTTGCCAACGAGGGGAACAGATCCTTTGGGACAGCCAAAGGCCTCACTCCCATTCAATTCAGGGCAGGATTCTTCTTGGCAGGGAGAGATTTCTGATTCTCAGCAATTGGTGGCTGTATGTCTTGGCCTCTGAGGTCAGTGCCACGTAGATGACCAGATCACAAGCTAGCCAGGAAGATTATTGTTATGTTTGAAGAGAACTTTGAAGAGAGCCTGGCCACGGTAGGAATAAAGAACAACAAGCCATCTTTGAAATGGTAAAAATAAATCATAAAGCAGAAACTAAAAGGTAGTTGAGAGGGAATACTATAACATAACTGGATAGTTGTATTATGGCTATTTTGATGTGAACATGGATGAGTGTTATGGCTATTTTGATGTGAACATGGATTTCACGGCCGGGATCTAATGGTTGTTTTTCGGGCTCTTTGGCAATGTTCTGAAGGTTGTTCTTCCTGATGTTTCGCCAGTCTCTGTGGCCGGCATCTTCAGAGGACAGCGCTCTGTGCTCTCGTGTAGTTTGCTCGGGAGTATACTCTGTCAAGGATTACTGAGGGCTTCTTGAACTGCAGTGTATCTACTCTGATAAGAGACAAATATCAGCGTTTCACCTTGTTTTGACACTTTCCCCCAAAAGCCAGAGCACACCACTATTAAAATGCATAGGACAATACAGATTTAAAAAGTGTTGTGTTCATAATTACGCGTAGACACCTCACAATGCTTTATTTTTTTTTAAGAAAAGAAAAAAGAACAACAGAATTGCACTCACCAGTTCTCACCAGTTCATTACCATTGTTTACATTTGTAAAATTAAAAAGGGTATTGTTAGGACTAGTACAGACTGAAGCACAGTCTGTAATTTATTTAGTTTTATACACTGACAAATTGGTTGGATTTTTATCCAAAGCTCAGAGCTATGAACCTTGTGCTATGAAGACACATGATATGGCCAGGTTTCTGAAGCCAAACAGGCCTGGCTCATGATTGTGGGAATGGCGGTACAAAACATCTGAAAAGCCAGAAGTTCCTCATCCCTGGTTTAGGACAAATAGAGGAAAGAAACAAGATCTGAAAAGGCAGAGGGATAAAGTTAATAGGCAGATCCATTTCCTTTATTTCTCCAAATGGGCCGTTTTCCCACAGGAAGATGGACATCTTTATCATGGGTTGACCCTCACACTCATCTTTATAGGCAAGAGTGCCAATGCAACCAATTTTGTAGTGTACAGGCACATGCCATCCTTTTCTCTCTCTCTTTGGACTCAAAAATCCCAGAATTCTCCATTCTGAGAGTTGCACCTGCCAGACCCACATTTAAATTGTGCTCACCTGGGGAAAGGCCAGGCTGGAAGGCTTTGAGGTTGAGCTCCAGTCTCATTTCCTGTTTGTGAAAAGGAAACTGCTCTGGAGCTCACTAGCCTTCCTAAAACGATGAATGGGAGGGATAACCCCTGGTAAGGATGTTCTTCTTCCCCGCTGCTTCCTTGGATTTTGTTGGTTTTCTTTTCTTTCCCCTCCTAAACCAGGGATGCGAAACTTGTGGCCATCCAGATGTTTTGTCTTGCAGCTCCCAGGATCTTTGGGCCATGCTGCGTCAGCTGGTGGGAGTGGACGTGTCCCACTCTAGTGATACTTCTTCGGTGCTATTTTTATGGCAGTGGTTTCTGTCTGCGTTAATCATGATGGCAACTTTAGACAATTAGAGACGTACAGTATATGATATGCCATACTGCATAGACAGTAACATTTGGCTGCAAGCTGAGCTCATAGGCTGAACCAAACCAAACCAAGAAAGCCTTCGAGAATACAGTACAACAAACCAAGAAACATTCAATTCACTCTTCCATTTATTTTGAAGCTGTTGCTGGAGGAGGGGAAGTAACCAAAAAGGGGAGGGATGCCTATGAAAAGTGATCAGGAAAACTATTCATTCAGTAGCTATTACTCCTTCTCTGCAAAACCAACATGCTAAAGAAGCCAGTCAGTCCTGCCTACTGCGTCTTCGTCACTTATCTGCTGGTACAGCAGTTTTCACAATCGGACTATGAGCAAAAGAAGATTTGCTCCCAAATCAATCTGGTCCACTGTGAATGAAAACAGTGGTCATGTCAGGAAGTTGCAAGGGAGAGCCATCTCAGTAGAGTGGAAACTGCCGGTTTTATTTTCTGCCCAGTGAAAAAGACAGCTTTTCCCAGCTGCTCTGTGTTTCCAAGCTTGCAAAACGCATCAACAGAAGCTTAGTAATGCAGGAAAGGATAAATGCATCATTATGATGGGGTCAGTAAATCCACTTCTGGAAGAAAAAAGCAAATGGTGATCACACAAAAGCAGCATAAGCTATCAAATGGCGGCTCTGGATTATGCGTAAAACCATAAAAGTGGGGAGAAGGAGAGTAAAGGAAGTCTAAACTTTTGTAGTTCAGTCTGAGCATTTTTTAAAAAAAATATGTTTTTTTAAAAAAAAAGCTATTCTTAGATTTAGATGTAGTAAGTTTTGGAATGCAGTACAATCCCAACTGGTATGAAAATTATATTTCAGATGCCAGATGCTACCATAAGTAGTATATTGCGTTTTTCCAGTTTGAACTGTAATAAGACTTAAGCCTGTTTTAGAAAACATTGATCATGCATGCCGTGTTGCAGAATGTATTTAGAAGAGATAATGATTATGTTTTTGTAATGTATCCAGGTTATTAATAATAATTGTGTGCCATCAAGTCAATTCTAACTTATGGTGACCTTTTCCAGGGTTTTCTAGGTAGTAAGTACTTAGGGATATTTTACCATTTCTTTCTTCTGGGGGCGCTCTGGGACTGTGCAGCTTGCTCAAGGCTATGCAGGCTGGCTCTTCCCCCCCTCCCCCGAGAAGCACTGTGGGGAACTGAACTCCCAACCTCTAGCTCTGCAATCAGATACTTAAATTACCGAGCTAGGCATCCAGGCAGGTTATTAATATGCATCAAATTTGTCTTTCATTCTGGTTTTGGAAAAAGGTGCACCACTCCTGTTTTCTTTGCATTAAAGTCAAGACATTTACAAGTACTAAAAGACCCTTACGTTTGCTTATTCACTTTAAACATCCTAAAAGTACAGGGTAAAATACAAGGAAAACTAAGGATATAGCCCTGGCCAAAATGTATGTATGTATGTATGTATGTATGTATGTATGTATGTATGTATGTATGTATGTATGTATGTATGTATGTATGTATGTATGTATGTATGTATGTATGTATGTATGTATGTATGTATGTATGTATGTATGTATGTATACATATATTTTGGCCAGGGCTATATCCTTAGTTTTCCTTGTATATTACCCTGTACTTTTAGGATGTTTAAAGTGAATAAGCAAACGTGAGGGTCTTGCTTGTCCCAGCTCCCGCCAACCTAGCGGTTCAAAAGCATGCAAATGCAAGTAGATAAATAGGGACCACCTCGGTGGGAAGGTAACAGCGTTCTGTGTCTAAGTCGCACTGGCCATGTGACCACGGAAGATTGTCTTCGGACAGAACGCTGGCTCTATGGCATGGAAACGGGGATGAGCACCGCCCCCTAGAGTCGGACACGACTGGACAAAAATTGTCAAGGGGAACCTTTTGTATGTATGTATGTATGTATGTATGTATGTATGTATGTATGTATGTATGTATGTATGTATGTATGTATGTATATGTATATGTATATGTATGTATGTGTGTATGTGTATGTGTGTGTGTATATATATATATGTATATATATATGTATGTGTGTGTGTGTGTCTATATATATATATATACATACATATATATAGTATGTATGTATGTATGTATGTATGTATGTATGTGTGTGTGTGTGTGTATGTATATGTATATGTATATATGTATGTGTGTGTGTGTATGTGTATGTGTATGTGTGTGTGTGTATATATACATACATATATATAGTATGTATGTATGTATGTATGTATGTATGTATGTATGTATGTATGTATGTATGTATGTATGTATGTATGTATAGACATCATGACTGGACGTGGTGGGAATGGGCTTAGAGAACAGAAGGATGTCGAGTCTGAAAATGTTTTGGAGCAACTGAAGGCACCCAACAAGCTTTACAACCTACCTATGATACATTTAAAATATTTTGGCCGGGAGGGACCTTTCTGAACTGGGGTTGCTGTGAATCCATCCAGGAGCAGCCAATTGTTCCAGTTTTGCCTCCAAATGTTGGAGAGAGAGCCAGGCCTCTCTATTCAAACCTTTAGAAGCGTTCTGTCAGTTAGCCGTGAATTCAGGCAGTCTGCAGACAGTTACAGCAATGTCGTCAGTGTTCTGTCCTTAATTTAGTCAGTTAGTCAGTTCGAGCCTGCAAGTCATGTAGTTAGTCATGAAGCTAGTTAACCAGTCAAGCTCTGTTAATGTAACCAGTCGACAGGATTGGAAGTGGTGGGAATGGATTTAGAAGAGAGATGAGTGCCCTAGTCTGAAAATGTTTTGGATCGACGGAAGGCATCCAGCAACAGGGTCTGGCAGTGGTGTTGAGGGTACAGTTGATCCAGGGACCACAGTCACTTTGTTTTTAAGTATTTGCCGGTAGTTAGAATACAAATGCATTAAAAGGAGCGTGAGTACGGAACTAGGAACTGATGAGGCAATCAATTTAATTGGATGGTTATCTACAGGTGGAGAAAATATTGAATCGCACTCTGGATTGTAAAGTGGAATGGGCCATTCTGGACAATTAGGGGTCCCATTCGCACCTCATCAAACTAATGGGGGCATACTGTTCCCCCCCCTTTAAACAACAATGGGTTTTTTTCAAGCCCAGGTGTCCTGAGGCCTAGTCTACCACTTTAGCCATTAAACCACACCAGCACTTACAAAACACTCTGCTAGGCAGGGGCAATGTTGTAAGTGATTTCCTCCCCTCCCTTTGACAGAGACGCATGCAAGTTACTTGCCCAGAACAATACATGGTATGTCAGCAAGCCTGAGTTGGCTCCTGATGGATTTTTTAAAAAAATGTCGAAAATGTAATTTCTGAAGCTAATGGAGAATTTGCATCTGAATGTTAAACTTGGAGTAGTGCAGACGGCAGAGTAGATGCATTGGAGCATATGTGGATTTTACTTCTTGAAACATGCTCGCAATCTTTGTATGCAACGATCTGTTTACATCAGCAGTGTTCCCCAAGAGATTTACAAACTTGGAGTGAGGGGAGGGGGGTTTCCACAGGTGCTTTGAGAACTTTTTCTGCCATCTGTGAAAACTGGCTTCTTTCATTCTGACAACAGCCAGCTTTATCCCCCTGGTGTTGTTCTGATTTTGGAGTATGCTGGTGATCTCATAACACAGGCTTGAAACAATCCCTTTCACTGGACTCTGGTTTCTAAGTCAAAGCCATCCATCATCTGGGAATCGGCATTAACAGAGCTTCTTTTCTTGGCCTCTGTTCAGCTGTATTTGCCATTTCTATGTATAGCAGAATTTCACAGGCAGTTGCGTTTTCTAATTCTGTGATTTAGAGTCTTTTGTTTGAACTGGGAGTGGGCAGCTACTAAAGGTCCGTGAACTGTCAACATCCAGCCTGGATCTTGTAGGGCTGCACCCATGTCCCCCAATCTCATAACTTTTTTTTGGTCTGAATTCTTGATTTACTGAAAAATACTTCCTGCGTACTTCAGTGGCATTTTTTTGTTGTTCAGCTCCCTCAGAACGAGGGATTTGGGGTCTAGGTTGAAGGAAGGTCATCCTAAGTCAGAGCAGATAAAGAACAGTCTAGATATGCCAGGGAGGGTCCACTGTCTCTCTGCTTCACTTCAGTGTAAGCACAGTTGGACCCAGTCAATCCCTGTACCCACATTAAGAAGAACTCACAGGGCTCCTTCAATGCTGAAACGTTTAACTTGGCATTTCATATACGTATGGTGGCCCTTTCTGTCATATGTACGTGGCCACAATCTAGGGAAGCTTGTGTCAAATAAAATATCTTCATTTTTTTAAAGATGCCATAAGCCTCTTCGTTGCAATGGAGAAAAATGTGTTTTCTATCCTGAGAATGTCTGAGTACAAAAGAGATTCTGAAAGGGGATTCTCTTGTTCCTTCTTCCTAATGGAGGCTGCCATTGCTAAACAAGCCCTTCCTTTGGGGAAGAAGCCAGTGCTCCTTGGGTGGGTTCCAGGAGCTGCAGCAGGAAGGGGAAATCCTGGCTCATCTACTCTGGTCATTTTGGTGTAGGCTGGTGCAGTCTAAGTGTGGTTGCTTGAGGGAGGGGGAGGAACAATAAGCCATCAGGCATGATCCTTTGATTCAAATAGGACATCAAACATACCGCTGACTTCTTCTATTGCCAATTGAACACTTCTGTGCTCCTCTGTGGAGGGGCAGGGGAAGTGAAGTTCTTATATTTGTCTCTGTGAGACCATTGCTGATGCACTGAATCCATTAGATTAATTCCCCCCCCCCCCTTTGCCTTGTGTGCAGTGCCAATTGAGAGACTGTCCTCATATAAAGGCAAACAGTTTTTAAAAATAAATGAATTAATCTAAGTGATTCAGTGCAACAGTGATGGTCTACCAGCATAAAAAAATAAAATCACTTCCCCTGACCTTCTGCAGAGGAGAAGAGGAAGTATTCAACTTACCAATATCCTGAAGTGGCTTGTTTATTAAGCCACTTCATGATACTAGAAATTTACACAGGAAGGAGCCTTGGCAGCTTTGACAACTGCAAGGTTTGACTTTAGTCCATTCCCAGTGATTGCGGGCATTGCGAACAGACTAAACTAGAGCACACCAACCTGTGCCAAAAAAAGGAATGGATGCCTATAAGGGGCTCAAAAAAAAAAGGTGTGGGTTGGGTTGTTCAGGGGAGCAAATTGGTCAGCTCTAATCATTATGTCATGGGGTTGCTGGACAAAGAGCAAATCCATCCACTGCCACAACATACCAAACAGCGGGACAAATGCCCCTCTGAACCAGTTTTCTGTCAGATTTGGTAACTGCATTTTTTTT